>NW_016690202.1:1275630-1432684 GCF_001604755.1 Lepidothrix coronata | reverse complement strand
GTCATATCTAGCATGGACAATAGTAATTTAAACTGGTAGTTTTTCTCTTGAGTGACTGGTGATTGTCAGTATTTGCACTCACAAGATAACCATCTTTTTTCGAGTTTCCCAGGAGTGTGCCAGGTACAAGTCTGAAAGTGGCTATTTGCATGCCCTTTATCTTTTCGATTGTCACAGTTAATTTGGTTTTGATTATGAAGAAGGACAGTAATTACCTTTGGAAAGGTTGCTATCAGTATTTTCTTTTACACTGTGTTGTTTTTTTCTTTTTTCAATAACTAGTTTTCTTTTTTACTTTCTTGATGGAGAAATTGAATCAGGTGGAACAGACTGACTGGCTGGGAAAAGATTGCTTTTCCCACAGGGAGCATTGGAGCACATTCAGGTCAATGGAGATACTCTCAGAGGCTGCAGGGCGTGTAAGTCAGGCAAACCCAGAAAAGCAAGCTTGGGCAGGAACACAAGCCTACTGTGAGAAGCAGGGAGTAGCAGACAGCTAGACTCGAGAGACTGCAACTTTCAAGGAACCAAATAGGATTCTTATTTATTCAGAAAGTCATTGACCTAATAGAAACAAATATGGGAAGCATGGACCTATCTTTAAGGATGCAGTGCAGACTTTATTAATTGAACACCATTTTGGAGTCTCCTTCTGACAAGTCTGCTTTTCCCAAAATTAAATAGTTTCTTTCATGGTTCCAAAGGGTAACAGATCTCTCTGTGACTGAGGATTGTTACTTCAGGAATCAGACTAGAAGCTAGGATCTTGTTCTTGAACTTTCTCGTTCTGAATTTGTCACCTTGAACCTCAGTTGTCTCAGGCTGTCATAGCTGTGGAGTGTTTGTGGGTGTGGTACTCTGGTCCAACAACTTCAGAAGGAAAGGGAACAAACTTTTCAATTTAAGGTTCATCCTTACCTCCTAGCTAGTCACCTTTCTTAAGAAAACAGTTGGGGTTTTTCATCTGTCAAAGACTATTCCCCACTAGCACCTAGATTTTGTCTTCACCTGTAGATTTGACGTTCCCTTTGCAACAGGGAGACCTCCTTCCTTGTCATGGCTTAGCCCTGACTGGCAACTAAGCCCCACACAACTGCTTGCTCACTCCAACTCAGTGGGATGGGGCCAAGAGAATCAGAAGAGTAAAAGTGAGAACACTAATGAGTTGACATACAGACAATTTAATAGGTAAAGCAAAAGCTGTGCATGTGAGCAAAGCAAAACAGGGAATGCATTCACTACTTCCCATGGGCAGGCATGTGTTCAACCATCTCTACAAAAGCAGAGTTCCATAATGGTTAACAGTATACTTGGGAAGACAAATGCCATCACTCTGAACATTCCCCGCTTCTTTCAGCTGAGCACAATGCTATATGGTATGGAATGTCCCTGTGGTCTGTTGGGGTCAGCTGGCCTGGCTGTGTCCCACTCCAACTTCTTGTGTACCGTCAGTCTCTTTCTGGTGGAGTGGCATGATAAGCAGAAAAGGCCTTGGCTCTGTGTCAGCACTACTCAGCAATAGCTAAATATCCTTTTATTACTAACACTGCAGCACAAGTCTAAAACATGGCCCTATACCATCTACTATGAAGAAAATTAACCCAGCCAAAACCAAGACATCCTTTCTCCATTGTTTTGTGGCTTCAGAGACAGAAAGTTAATGTTGTGTATGTGTGTGTGTACCTTTTCCAAGCTGTAGAATGCCAAGTCCAAACATGAACATTAGCTTTACCTTTGGTCTTTTGATTGTTCTTTAAGTATCTTGTAGTAGAATCTTCATCAGTTCATGTTTACGCTCACTAGTTTGACTGTCTGGCTTGATAACAAGCTTTGTAGGTGTGGCCTAAGCATGAAGGCAGGTCAGCCCAAGCAACATTAAGGAAACGCTTCTATCGTTTTTATCTTTCTAGGCCTCCTCTCAGGCTTCTGTTAAGCATGCCTTTATTGCTGCAGCCTTAAGGAAAGATGTGGGGTGCTCTTGTTCATGCAGCTGCTTGGGAATCTCCTTCCATACTGTAGTTATTTGTGGAGTATTCTGCTTGGTGTCTTTTGGATGTGAATGAGTGTGTGAACAGCTGGATAAAGTGAAAGGGAATGGACACTTCAGTAGCTGTACCAGGTTGAACTGGTCCGTACTCAAACATGTTTACAAGCCCAAGTTCTTCCTTTCCTCATTCCCTCAGTTTCTGAAGCTTTTCAGGAGCTTTATGACCATGTGCTTGTGGTTGCACATAGATATGCATACTTGTATGGGTATCGCTAAAGCAAAGGCTTATTGGGTTTTCTCTGCGTTGCTGTATGAATACCTTCAGTGTGCATGGTGGTATGGATGACATACTTGGAATTGCGGTTAATGGAAAGATGCTTCCCTTTTTTGTTACTTGTAAATACTTGCTCTAAGGAACAAAGATACAATTGTATTATGGAATTGTAAATCTCTTCAGTTTACACCATGTGTGAATAATGTTTTGGCAGGCAAAACTTTATGAGAAAATGTTACTTTGAGGCTTCTTGCTCTCCTGGAATTCATGCCTAACAACGTTATTCACTTTACTCAGTGATTCTGTCAGTCTCAAGTTACCTCACCTTTACCAAGGGATAGAAAAGGAAGACTTTTAACTGCGTTGGTTTTTATCCAGCTTCTCAAAGAACTTGCTGTTTCAGAGTTCTGTGTAAATGGAAAGCATTAATTTCACCAGTCATCATTCACTGGTGTATATTTATTTATTTATTTATTTATTTATATTTATATTTACAGTTTGACATTTATTTGGAAATTCCTGTTCCTCTGCTCCTAAGTATTGCTTGTGGAATCATGGGACATACATGCTCCATTGAATTACACATTACAGCCTATCTAGTTAAAATTGTTACTCACCACTTGTCCACATTATACTTTGCCTATTGCCTTTCTAAGGGTTTTAGAAATAAGGAGTAGATTAAAATACCTAGCTACTTGAAACATTTTTCAAGAAATGAACAAGTACTTAGATGGCAGCTATAAATTTTTATTCGTAAAAATCATCCCTCTAAGAGATGGGACAAATGGATATGGAGAGATGGGTCCTAAATGTCACTTAAAACCCTTTCATTTGCAATTAAATTATAGGGTGGAATGGCTCTCTTAGACCAGATAGAAGCTTTGTGAAACCAGGAGTAATACTCAAAGCATTAGAACTTCAGCTTGAAATATTTGAGGACATACAAGGTTATAGGTTTTGAGAGGTTTTGTCTGAACTAGCGAGGTGTCTTCTTGACTGATGTAAATGAAAAATATTCAAAATTAAGACTTTGGTATTGCATGAGCAGGCTCAAATTTTTAATTAAGATATAAGTATGTTGTCTGTAGAGGGACAAAATTTTCAGTTTTGGGAGACAAATCTATGTTTTCATTAATCTTTAAAACTAACTCCAGGTTGTTTACTGGCTTCAGACAGTTGTCATCTCAAAATAAAATTGCCTTGATCTTGGCAATGAAAGGATATTTGAGCTGCTAAGGCACTAGGAAAATACATTTTAAAAAGTCATCTCTAACAAAACAAAACTACTAAAATATTGATGATTACTTACCACTACTTTAACACATCCCTGGTTTTCCAGCTTTGTTCTGACTGAAGAGCATTTATTTACTTCAGAATTAAATACTTCGGGCTGGAAGAAAGCCTGGATGAAGTATGCTTGTTATCTGCAGGTAATAAGATACTTAACAAAAAGGTGCTGACAAATCAAACTTACATTTGGGTTTATTGTAAGTTATAAGTTTATAACGCTTCCAGTTATGAAATGTGGATGTACTTTTTCAAGACAAGGGAGCACTTCCAAAGAGTTTTTTACTGTTGAATAGAAGCTGTGGTGATATGTTGGTAATTTATCTCCTTTTTAATTTTTGTCTTTTGGTTACCCTGAAACTGTTTGCTGTTGGCAGAATAACTGCAATTAATTGTGTTGTTAATTATGGACTGATTTATTTTCAGATCTCAATAGAGAATGACTATCTAGGCCCCAGAAGAATTGAGAGTCTGCAAAAAGAAGATGCCGATTGGCAGAAAAAAGCCCACATGGCTGTGCTTTCTATTCAAGACCTTACAGTCAAATACTTCGAAATAACAGCTAAAACACAGAAAGGTAGTTATTTTCTGCCATCCTATCCATCACATAAAAGATTAAATTATTTAATGTTTACAGTGTTCTGCATTGTACTGTGAATTATTTTTTTCATCAATCCTCCATAAGGAAAATGCAGTTATTAATCCTGTTTGGTTTTTGTTCTGTGTCTAAATGAATCTTTCGTCAGTAAGCCTTTTTAGAACATCATAAGAGTTGAGGAGAACAGACATTTAGATAAAAGTTTTACAGCCACTCTCTCAGTGTGATTGTATTAGCAGCACTGTATACTTGCAAAGGATTTAGGAAGCATAGATTCTGTTTTCCGTACTGGATATGGCCGACACCTGTAGTAAGTGTTCATTAGCTTCCAGTCTGTATTTTCTTCTGTCTCCCCTGCCTCTCAGTAATTTTTTTCATAGCTCTAAATATTAAGCAACAGCTCAGTTTAACTACTCAGTTGAAACCTGCTCTGTTGTTTAGAAGTCTTCATTGATATAGCCTTGGCATTTTTGTGCTTAAAGAATGGTGTGGTTTTACTAAGTAGTTTATGCAGTAAAACCAGATCATATGACTTGCCATGGATATCTGTGCTTTCATCCTTGTACCATTTTAACTGAAATAATCAGTTTATCAGTTTATACCTGAGAATGAGGTTTAATGTCACCTTTTTTAGTTTGACTGCAGGCACCACTGACAAGAGTTTGTCCTGCTGTCTACCCCTGCCTGACTGCAGGTCTCTGTTTCTTTCTTTGCCTTGGTTATAGTGATTCTCAATCAGATAAATGAGCTGTAGGAGAAAACCTTTTTTGATTGGTAAGTTTCCTGTTTTCTCCCTGCATGACTGCCTCAAGAGAAGCAGTCACTGCAAAATTACTCTTTTTGGTGGCAACTCAAGGATAATGCGAAACTTCAGCTTAGTTTGAAAAAGTGACTAAACTGGTTAAAGCATGTTGGAAGTAATTTAATTAGAGCAAATTCTGAATGTATTAATCAGCTTCGCTCATTTTCTAGTATGACAAAGGCAGCAAATAAAATACACTATTAGTTGATAATTCACAAATACTTACTGGTTGTTTTGTTGATGTGCTTTTTTTTTATGTACAACAGTCAGGATTGTGGAGAAAAACAGTGAAAAGTGAAATGCCTCGAGACTGTTTACAGACCTTTAGTATACAAGTTGCTTGCCTGTTTTGTTTTGCGTTTTTCTTGGTCTCCTGCTGATCACAGGATGATCTTGCTTACATGCCAAAATACTAACAGATGGCAGAGGAAAAACACATGAGAACGTAAAGGTGTTTCTTATTACCTAACAGCAGCATGTAATATCTTCTAGCATGTGAGGACTGAATACTAACTCTTTGATTCAGTGATTTTTGTGCTTTTTGCTTTCCAGAGCTAAGTGTACAGTATCATATCGTTGTTCTCTGTCTTAACAATGGTGAAAATCTCGTGTGTGTCAACCTAGAAATAGTGAATCTGAATCAGGCAAAGGACTCCTGCATTTTGAGTTCAAAGATAGATGTTATTTAAATTTAATTCAGTATTCTTACAGAATTACTTGAGGTTAAGCTGTAATTTTTGTTTTAAATTGTAATTTTTTTCACTCTTCAGATCTATTTAAACTTTTAACTGCACTATGAATGTTACTAAGGGAGAGTGCAGTAGCGGATTACAGAAGTGAGGAAAACTGGGGATGCATTTTAAGACCACATGGTACCATTAATGAGTTTTTTATTAAGTCAAGAATTTTGAACCTACGGCTCAAGTGTTTAGGTACTGTATATTCAGAATAGTCCATCTGTGGATAACAAAGATTGGAATTATAATGATAAAATTATCAACAAATAGCTAATTGCATTTTATGTGAATCCTAAGAGTACCTGCATCCTGGATTTTAATGTTAGTACTCTGTAGAATGACTACTCCCTGCTAAGAGAACTGTGTATGCTTTCAGGTACAAATATATGCATTTTCTCTGCAGTAGAGTCAGTAGTGATCCAAAGAGAAGACAAGTAAGCCACCTGCCTCTTTTTCCCTTCTGTAGCTGTGTATGATCGAATGCGAGCAGATCAGAAAAAATTTGGTAAGGCAGCATGGGCAGCAGCAGTGGAACGTATGGAAAAGCTTCAGTATGCGGTTTCTAAGGAGACTTTGCAATTGATGCGTGCTAAAGAAATCTGTTTGGAGCAGAAGAAACATGCGCTGAAAGAGGAGGTAATTTTTCATGCCAATAAATAGAAAATAAAAACAGGCAGGAAAAAAATGTTAGACAAATGATGTTGCAATGTAGACGTGGTGAGTTTTGTGCCACTTATGTATGTTTTCTGTTCACCTTTTCCTGGTTAGTCAGCCAGAAATTCTGTTTTTACTGTTAATGCTTACAGCTGTCCGCTGAGATGAGTGAAATGAAGAGAAGGGATAGGACAGAAATGTGCTGCTATGTAATCTTCACAGTTTAGCTCTCAGAGGCATGACCACCTTTTCAGAATAGTTCTGACATTCCAAATGGAAGGTATCTGAACATGACTAAATATACAAATGACTATGTGGTTGTACTGCAATCACTTTCTCTGCTTATCCTGATTATTAGGGCAATCTTCCTGAGGAAAGAGTGCAGGCATGAAACTGTGTTTAAATGTCTTAACAGAAAAAAAATCCACATTTATTGGGTTTTATGACACTTCCTCAAAAGCAAAAATGTTACAAATCATTTTTTTAAACTTTGCTATCAAATGGATATTCAGTGCTAAGAACTTTCTGTCACACTAATGTTAATGTATGTTCTGTCGAATCAATTGCTTGTTTTAAGAGAACTTTTCAAATGTTTTGGCAAAATTTGACTAAACTGGTGCCTATGTTATCCAGAGAACTCACAACTTTAGCACTGTATAGGCTAGTAGGTTTATAAGCCTGATAGACTGTGTGCCTATTTTAGGAGCCTCTGTAGAAGACAGCTTGATCTGCAAGGAAGAGAGAATACATGCAAGACCCAGAGCACAAAAATAAGTTTACTGTGTTTCAGTGGTCTTCAGATTTAGAAATTCAAGAGGTGTCTGGAAACCTAAGTGTATCAGGCTGTTGCCATCTTCAGCCAAGAGCTGATGAGCCAGTCCAGCAGTACTAATTAGAAGATATTGAATATGTTCATGTATTTAGAGTAACCATGCATCATGTTTTCCATAGTGCATCTAGTGTAGACCTTCTGTGAATTTTTGTTGAATGAGATCTCACTCTGGTAAATGGATATTGTTTGTTTTGAAATGCAAAAGTATTAAAGGCTGCACAGGAGACAGAGAAATAAGGAACATCTGATGGACATGGTGCTTTCAGGTGGTGTATTACAAGGCATAGAGAGCTCTAGGCCTAAACATGGTGATAGGGAGATATGACGATCAGTCAGCTTCTGATCTGAAACATCATCTTTTGTTTTGAAAATGTAAAAGCTTTAAGTATACCGAGTTGAATGTGAAAAAGTGGCTGGGAATACCATCTTGGAGAAGAAGGGTTGCAGTCTTGTAAAGAAAATATTTGTAGAACTGAAATACCTTCTCTGGCAAACCATTTATCTACTATATTCCAAAAGATAAAACCAGGATATTCCTTTAAAAATACTAAAATGCCCAAGAAACTAATATACCTGGATTTGAGCTGAGAAAGAATGACAATTCGATACAAAGATCAGATCTGACAGTTTTTAAGGGCACTGTTGGTGTATTATATAGCTAGGTTATCTGTTCAGGAACCATACAGTAGAAATTTCCCATTTCTGTTGCACCTGAAATCTGAATATAGTGGTGTTGTACCCCTAAAACAGAGCAGGTAATTAGCAGCATCTGTAATATATGCTGTATACAGGACTTAGATACCGTTGTCAGCTCCTTTGTCAGGCAGATGCCAGTGCAACTGAATGAAATAGCTGCTGTAACTTGATAAGCTGGTACTTTTGAAGATAGTCTGCTCATGTCTTTGTGTCTATTCAGTACTTATACAAAGACTGTAGATTTAAATTTGGGAACATCTTTTTTTTAAGAAAAAAGAATGTGAAAGTTTGAGTTAATTTCACAGTTCACCGATAAAGCATAATTCTTAGGTGTGGTCAAATTTGAATGACATTACCTTAGTTTAAAAACCTAACAAACACTTCCCACCTCAAAACCTACCAAATTTTATTGCATTTTTACAGCTTGAAAACCTCGAAAAATGCCCAAATGCCAATGCCCTACCTGAACAATGTGCACTATCCCTCTTATGTGCAAAACGTGGGGAGTTCAAGAGAATCAGTCCTTTTGCTTGAAAAGCAGTCTCTAATTCACTCCAAATATGCTATCATTGTGTCATTTACTGTTCTGGTTACAATTAGTAACTTAATATGGATGCAGAGTAATAATGGCATAACGAGACATTTTGTGTAACACTAGACTAAAACAAATACATAATATGTTATTGATTGTAGGATTTGTGCTATTCAGTTAAGAACTTACTGAGCTTTTCAGACTAATAGTTGATGTGCAAAAGGTGCATTTAGTAAATACACAATATAGTAGAAGAAACTTTTAAAATAGAAGTTACAAGAATTGATTCACAGGTCTTCTGTCTAGCAGTGTTATAGGGAAATAAGCATAGTATATGGAACTGTTTGTGTTTAATTGAGCTGTCAATAGATAATGATGTAGGTGCTAAAAGGTACATGCCTAAAAAAAGGGATTGGACAAACTTATTAATTAAATCCGATAAGTCTGTTTTGTTTAAAAGGCAGCACCATGGCTTAAGCTGTGCTGCAAGCTGTGCTAGATGCTGGTGAAACATTTTAAGGAGGTATGACTACATGGCCTACTATGTTTCATCTTCTTGGATATTTGCAGTTAGCCTTTTTCTGAAACAGGGTATTGAGTAAAATGGATCATTGGTTTAACTCAGTACAGATATCTTTTTAGTTTAGTATAAGTTGTATTTAAACATGTGATAAGTAAAACTGTGGGAATCCATTTGTGGCCATTCATTGCAGATGCAGTTTTACACCTTGGAGAAACCACCATAATGTAAAAAACATTCTAGCAGATATATTTAAAATTTTTGCTGTGTCCTGTATTTTTACTGGGTAGACATCTCTTCATAATGACTGAATGTTTGCTATATGAAACAGGACATCCGTTGTCTGAGGAAAAACTATCAGATACACATTTTTTTGAGCAGGTAGAGAACTTAGATGTAGCCCTAATTCTTCTGAATGCAGGTTGTAGAGCTGCATGAATTCCCTCCAAAGTGAGACAGCACTTAAGATCCCCTTACATGTTGATATTTCTTTAATATAGTCTGAATGGCTAACTATTGAACAGTTAAATCTTGTTTGACTGTATGAAAGAGAATGGTTGCAGTTCACTTTGTTTGTTTGTGTCACTTTTCTGTGTCAAGCATATAACACAAATAAGAACTAAAATATAAATATTTTGATCTATATATTTATTCTTCTTTGAAGGACTCCATAAACAATGAAACTCCTGAGTTTAAATTGTCTTTACAAGGGGATTGGTACATATATTTATGCCTGTTTCCACAGCCTTTCACATTTTTTCCTCGGTTCAGCTTTAATGACAGTTTTAACTGTACCCTTCTAGATGCCAATAGCAAAATAACTTTTAGACTTTTTGGATTGATGATAATAAAATTTTAATTTCCTTATGTATTTTCAAAGAATCAGGTAGTAGAGTAAAAGAGTGTGAGGGTTGTTCCACATTATGCAGTGCATGACTTGTTACTCTGACAGTCACAAAGTGTAATACAATGCCATGGAGTTTTTTCATTGCCATATAGAAAAAAATGTCAGATAAGTAAAATGTCTTAAAGTGTGTGGTTCATAACATTTTAATATGTTACATTTAGTGTACCAAACAGTATTTAGCTGTAATGGTAAAGTCTGTGGTTTTGTTCATGTCATTATCCTGGAGTTGTATGTTTTTTGTTTGTTTGGTTGTTTTTTTTCCTCTTTTCATTTAGATGCAGAGCCTGAAAGGTGGTACAGAAGCCTTAGCCCATTTGGACCAATTAGAAGCTGATTATTATGATCTACAGCTTCAGCTATATGAAGTGCAGTTTGAGATCTTGAAATGTGAAGAGCTGCTGCTGACAGCACAACTCGAAAGCATCAGAAGACTGATGTCAGGTGCTTTATTTATTTTAATTAATACATAATCTGTGAAAGATAATTTTCTTCCTAAGAGTCTACTTAAGCCTGTGTGAATGAAATGAGAACAAATTCTGTGCTATGTGAAGAGCTGCATCTTCTAAGGTAGGTACTGTTAAATTAAAATTTACACCTGCGCAAAAGGCATTATGCATACAAATACAGAGGTTTTGGTATGGTTCCCATTGCCTGTATTTGAAAGTAAGCATATAGGATACTGTATTAAGTTTTGAAAACCTAAATTTGAAGGAGAAATGTCTTAATTACTAGACTTGTCTAACTAAAAATGTGCATTGGTACTACTCATTTCTTGAAAGTGATTGGTTTTCCAAAGGTATTTCTGCAAATTGGAGTCCCTCTGCTAAACTCCAAACCTTGTATTGCTATCTCAGATTTAGAGCAGCAATGCAAACCTTATGTTTGCAGAACCTAGTATACCTCACGTACTTAAAAACTATGGAAATGGTACAGGTAAATTGTACAGGATTTTTGAATTCAGTTCTATTCTTTAGACACATTTTTGTTTGATGTTTGTAAGAGATTTGAAGTTGGATTTTACTGGGAGTTGCCTCTGGAAAAGGAGAAAACACAGGTATCGTGGATTCTTCTCACTGTTACGTGTATCTCCTCCTTTAAGGCTTGTGATGGAAACAAATTTAACTGCAAGTATGGAAGATGAGGATTGGAAACTCTGTAAATGACTTATAGAAATGTGGCAGCTTTGACTGGGTGGTTCTGTGAAGAGCTGGTTAGTGCTTTTGAGGTAGATTTTGTACATGGGAAATCAGGCATGTAATTTTGGTACTGAAGACATGGTATGGTCTGCGTATTTACAGACTGAGAAAAATCCCTGAATGGGAGACTGAGAAGGAAAGTATATCAAAATTCCTTGTCTTTGATGTAGTGATAGTATAGGCCCTCAGAGATTAAGTGTTCTGTAAAAGCATCGTTCTGACTTGTCAGTAATGTTTTCTCCAGAAATCTCAAAGCCCCTAGCCCACAACCTGATCCAAAATAAAACAAACCCCCTAGTCAGCTAAACAACCACCTTCCTTCTTCCCTCATGTCAGCAAAATAGTTCATTGTTCTGGTTTCCTTTGCTGTTCTGAATTTTAGAAATATTGTTTAATGATAAATCTAAAACTATCCTGTAGGACAGACAACGAAAAGTACAGTTCTTAAATACGTGGGGATTGTTCAAAGGATGAAACTACCTCTTCAGACTTTACTTAGGTGAATAGAACAATTAATGTGAAGAATAATGTTATGCTGAACTGGCTACATATGTTTGAGACTGTTCAACACCAAATCTGAATTAAAGCACCTAAAGCTTATAGTGGTCTTTTAATATGTGTTGTTTCCTATGATGTCAAAAGAACAGCATGGTCTGTTTCACCTTCTGTTACACTTTCTTTTTAAAGCGTACTGATAGCACATCTATATGATTTGGAATTCATGTGTGTAAGCCATGTAGACGCTGTTGCTTTCCTTTTGTCATTGACTGTATTGTTGCTGCAGAGATAGTTCAGAGAGCTCTCAAAAGAATGTTTTGAGAGTGTAATTTGAATTGACTGCTAGTTGGTTCAAAGCTAGAAGAAGAACATCTTTGCAATTTCAGCATATTGGATCTGATAAGTATCAAGTGATAATAGATTGTCATATTATGAACAATAGTAGTGATTTTTTACTGTCATTAAGCAAATACCTTCATTGAAATTCATGAGATGAGACTTTACTAGGTTAGAAGTTATAAGGGTTTGTCTTACCCTATGAAGTATTAGTACATTCTTTTTAAAATGGTTTTGTGGTGGATAAACTTGTGTATTTCCATCTTTAACTCTGCATGAAAATGTCCTCAACCAAAATTTGTACCTAAATTCTCCCATTTTATAAGTGCATGGTGAAATATCATCATTAGTCATTAATCTTCTTACTTGGTGATACCTCAAAGGGAGTTCTAGTGAGTTGGCAATTTTATGTATTGATGAAACTTTACCGTAGTTTTATTTTTTAAACTGAGCACTGAAGTAAAGAATCTGTTGGGTATGTTTTTGCTACTTTTTATTTTAGGATTAATGTATTACTATGCTTTCTTCTCTGTCCCTGCCATGACTTCTACTAAGCTGAAATTAGCATGACAGTAATAATTTTGGTTGTAGCAGAGACTGTACACACAATTAACATGAAGTGACAACAGCTTTTAAAACGGACAGTATACAACTAAACAAAACCCTTTCCATCCCCAAATAATGTAGTAGCTGAAGTAGAAGAAAGTATAGTCTTGCTGAAAGTAGTTGATGAAGTAGAAATAAAAAAGTTTGGTGGTGCTGTGGAATAGGCACTTGACAGTCATACCAACTGCATCTGCCTATTTCAGACAGCACTGTAATGCATGTCCCTCTTGTTGTATTACAAATATATCCTACTTCATATGCCAGTGAAATAAAGAGCAGGAGGTCTTTGCTGCTTTTTCATCCCAACATTCTGCAAGGATTTGTAATCATCACTCTTTCCTTCTTGGCAAGAGATGAGAAGGCAACATTCAGAGATGACCTCAGTGTTCTTCTGAATGCTTCACTCAGGAAGCTAAAAATCATGAGTGTTGATAAAACTATTAGTAATTACCTCCTTGCCAGGCCAGTAGTGCTTTGAAGGATTGCCTTGAAGTTTCCTCCCTCCTTCCCAGAAGCAGTGACTGGGACATCAAAAAACTAAGAGACGATTTTTAGTGTCTTGTTGTCTGATTCCCCTTACATGAAATTAACAGTTGGTTGTAACAGAAGAGTCTCATGCCAGAGACTTCAGAAAGAGACTGTCTATCCTGAACTTCATGGTGAAGACCAGAGGAAATTACTGCACATCATGAGTCCCTTGCGTTAGTCAAGGGACCCAAAGTCATGCATGGACATTGTGTTTAAATTAGGGTACAGATAACAAATGTACATTTACAGCTGCATTTGTGTTTTAATGCTCTGAGCTTGCCTCAATAGCAGGTTGAGCTTCATTGGTATTATTTTCTGTTCCTCATACAAACTTTAAAGCCCTGTAGTGCTTTGTTGTTTAGTACTTTTCCTCTTGATTTTTGATTGTCCTCTGAAAGAGCTGTAGCATTCTTCTCCATTAAATTTTGCATCTCAGTGGGAGGGTGGTCGTTGAGAAAAATGAAATATTAATCAAATACAAACTATTGATTTGATTTTTTTTTTAATTGCTGACATCTTTAAAACAGAGAAGAGAGATGAAGTGGTGTATTATGACACTTATGAAAGTATGGAAGCCATGCTTGAAAAAGAAGATATGGCAACATCTATACACTTGCAAAAAGAGGAGCTACAAAAGTTACAACAAAAAATCCGCCAGCTGGAAGCAAGGCGTGGACGTATTTCAGCCAAGAAAGCCTACCTCAGAAATAAGAAGGTATTATTTAATTGCCTTTTTTTAAACATAATTAGCAAATTTAATAAAACTTCAAAAGGTTTCATTTCAGATACAACTTCCAAGTCTCCCAGAATTTTTGTGGATTATATTTATTTACTACTTACTAAAAGTTGTTTTACAGAACACCAAATAAAGTAGCATGTATTATTAAATTGATATATTTAAGATTCAGTTTACCTTCTAGCTTTAAAGGAACCTTTAATTACTTTGAAGTCAACAAATAAACTTATTTCTACTAACTAGTTAGAATACTTTCATGTGGGAAGTACATGCTAGAATGCATGTTTTTACAGAAAGTAGTTTTATATATGTTTACAGAAGAGAATTCTTATGGGTGTTTTCTCACTAATGTCTTCTATTTTCATTCATGTACCTCATCCTTTTAAACTTACACCATGTGTCTTTGATACTTTGTATTTACCAGATATATATGAAATCCAATCTGTAGTCTTAATTTGTAAACCTAGCTATGCATTGTAATACTTACTAGCAAATAGGTTCCATGCCATGCTTGTAATATAAGGCTAATGTCAGTTGAGGCCTCATTCTGGATTGGGATCAGTAGCTGGTTTTGGTTGTGTGTTCCCAGTCATGTCCCTTTATGTGGAAAACGACCCCTTTAAAGAATTCTAGGAGATTGAGGGTAAAGCGTTCAGGTCTTGCCTCCCCTTCAAACTAATATATGTATTTCTGTACCTAAATCTGAAGCATAAAAGAGCAAATGAAACAGTAGTTGCTACATTTTATATTTTGGATCTTTTATGTTTCTGCAGTCACTGTTCTGTCTCTGATTAACCAAATATGGAGAAGACTGCAAATAAAGTGTTAAAAGAAAGATCTCTTGTTAGCCAGTTACGGGAAGTAGCTTGCTCGGAGGCCTTGTGTTTGTTTTACTAGAATTGGTAAAGAGAAAGAAGTATCAAGAAGCTGGACTTTTTAGTATTTTAAGGAACAGAACCTGTCTTTCATGTTAAGCTAATTTGCATAGGCTGTATTATCATAGAATCATAGAATCAGCTGGGTTGGAAGGGACCTTCGAGATCATCAAGTCCAACCCTTGATCCACTACCGCTGCGGTTACTAGACTGTGGCGCTAAGTGCCACATCCAGTCTCTTTTTAAAAATCTCCAGGGACGGAGAATCCACTACTTCCCTGGGCAGCCCATTCCAATGTCTGACCACCCTCTCTGTAAAGAAATTCTTTCTAATACCTAACCTAAACCTCCCCTGGCACAACTTGAGACCATGCCCTCTTGTCTTGCTGATAGTTGTCTGGGAAAAGAGACCAACCCCCACTTGGCTACAACCTCCTTTCAGGGAGTTGTAGAGAGTGATGAGGTCTCCCCTGAGCCTCCTCTTCTCTGGGCTGAACAGCCCCAGCTCCCTCAGCCTTCCCTCATAGGACTTGTGCTTGAGTCCCTTCACCAGCCTAGTTGCCCTCCTCTGGATCTGCTCCAGCACCTCAATATCCTTCCTGAACTGAGGGGCTCAGAACTGGACACAGTACTCAAGGTGTGGCCTCACCAGCACTGAGTGCAGGGGAAGAATCACTTCCTTGGACCTGCTGGCCACACTGTTCCTGATGCAGGCCAGGATGCCATTTGCCTTCTTGGCCACCTGGGCACACTGCTGGCTCATGTTCAGCTTCTTGTCAATCCAGACTCCCAGGTCCCTGTCTGGCTGCTCTCCAGCCACTCTGTGCCCAGCCTGTAGTGCTGCAGGGGGTTGTTGTGGCCAAAGTGCAGGACCCGGCACTTGGCCTTGTTGAACCTCATCCCATTGGAATCAGCCCAGTTCTCCAATCTATCCAGGTCCCTCTGCAGAGCCCTCCTGCCTTCCAGCTGATTGACACTCCCCCCCCAGCTTAGTTGGTCTCAAATTTTACCAGCGGAGGTTTAGGTTAGATATTAGAAAGAATTTCTTTACAGAGAGGGTGGTCAGACATTGGAATGGGCTGCCCAGGGAAGTGGTGGATTCTCCGTCCCTGGAGATTTTTAAAAAGAGACTGGATGTGGCACTTAGCGCCATGGTCTAGTAACCGCAGCGGTAGTGGATCAAGGGTTGGACTTGATGATCTCGAAGGTCCCTTCCAACCCAGCTGATTCTATGATCTGCAAATTTGCTGATGATGGACTCAGTCCCCTCATCTAAATGATCAATAAAGATATTAAATAGAACTGGGCCCAACACTGATCCCTGGGGGACACCACTAGTGACCGGCTGCCAACTGGATGCAGCCCCGTTCACCACCACTCTCTGGGCCCAGCCCTCCAGCCAGTTCCTAACCCAGCACAGAGTGCCCCTGTCCAAGCCATGGGCTGACAGCTTTTTCAGGAGCATGCTGTGGGAGGTGGTGTCAAAGGCTTTGCTGAAGTCCAGACATAACACATACACAGCCTTCCCCTCATCCACCAGGCCGGTCACCTGATCATAAAAGGAGATCAGGTTGGTCATACAGGACCTGCCCCTTCTAAACCCGTGTTGGCTGGGTCTGATCCCTTGTCCATCCCGTAGGTGCTGTGTGATTGCACTGAGGATGATCTGCTCCATAACCTGGCCAGGCACTGAGGTCAGGCTGACAGGCCTGTAGTTTCCCGGGTCCTCCTTCCGGCCCTTTTTGTGGATTGGTGTGACATTTGCCAACTTCCAATCATCTGGGACCTCCCCAGTGAGCCAGGACTGTTGGTAGATGATGGAGAAAGGCTTGGCGAGCTCTTCTACCAGCTCCCTCATCACCCTTGGGTGGATCCCATCTGGTCCCATAGACTTGTAGGGATCCAAGCAGCTCAGTAGGTCCCTAACTGTTTCCTTCTGGATTACAGGGGGGCTGTTCAGATTCTTGTCTCTTTCTACAAGCTCCAGAAGCCAGCTGTCTTCAGGACAACCTGTCTTACTTATGCTATGATACTTTCTCCTGAATATGAAAAGACACTGCTAACATCTTACAAAGTAGACAAACATGTTTAAAAATGATGCCCTGGTCGCTCTTCCTTACCTAACTTACTGGAGCTAACAGGTCAAGAGGCAACCCTGAAGCAGGAGTAGAGAGTTCTTAGCATACCTATTTATGTGTATCATGAACTAGTCACCTTCAGTGGCTCATTTGTTTCAAGGTTATGCTATGATAAAATACCTTGCTTAAGCTCAAGGAGTTACTTTTTGGCTGTAACACTAGTTGCGGCACGCCTGCTTCTGCACTGTGACAAGAGGCAGAGTTGTGTATAGTAGTGTTGCTTGTCTGTGCTGGCGTGCAGGAGTGACATAGTTATGTGTGCCCAACATTGTGCTGGAAGAATGTGGTTATACAGCTTTCAGGACATGAGGTAATGCCTCCATGTGGAACTTGATGGCTGGATATCACATCACTCTCAGAACTACTTCCAGTTCTCTTACTGGTCTAATTGCCCAGCATAGCAGTATGTGCAGTTGAGTGCTGCAGTGAACTTAGCTTTCAGTTTCCGAAGAAATCACAGGTTAGAATAATGTGTGTTTAAACTTGCAGGGGAACAGCGAAGATCTTTATGTGAGCAAAAAGAAAAGGCAGAATCTCTTGTTGTGCCCTGTTGTGTGGCAGTGGTTGGGCACAAAAGAACATAGCCATTTGGTAGCTTCTCTTCTTACTGCTGAATAACGCAGAGCCCTGCTAAGCTTACTGGCAGTTACTGGAAGATCAAGACTCATGGCTTTGACTCATCATAAACAAGCTTTGTATTTTCAGTGACCATTCTAGGGATACTGCAAAGCATTGTTATTGAACACTGTTTGAGGTGCCTGTTGTGAGTACTTCTGGGAGGAAAAAAGGATTCTTGCTCTGAAGTGTTCACAGTTTAAGCATGCAGAACTAAGATACATATGGGATAGAAAAGTGAGTTCTAGATGGTGAGAATGAGGGCAGTGATGACTGAACGCTGTGTGAACAAAAGTGACTTTTGGAGAGTGAATATAGAAAGTACATACTGAGTGGTAAATCTCTTTCTCTGTCTGTCTCAGTTAAGAAACATTTGTTGTTGAACTGAGATGAGAGTCTTCTTAATGCTTTTCAGATGGTGTTCCTGGCCATACTTGTTTCAGTGAATTATCTTAAAACAAATAAACAGGTGTTCTGACTTGAATTGGGTTGGTGAGATTTTGGTGGTGGTTTTGGAGTTTTTTCCTCTCCTTTTTTTTTTTTTTTTACCTTGTCAGTTCTGTAGTTGAAAATAAAAAGCGTGTTGTGCATTAAATGGTGTGTATCACAGTCTTGTGATATATTTAGAAATTACAGTCCTTGCTCAGTATTAGTTTTTTGGCAACTGAAGATGCCTTCAGGAGAATATCTCCTTTCTAGCAGCAGATAGCAGGACTAAGGAAACAACAAGAAATCAGTTTTATTTTTTCAGGGGAGGTCATTTCATCATCCAGGTATTTGAAAATCTTTTCTATTGAGAAAAGATCTATTTTGCATCTGTTTTGCAGATGATGCACTTATTTTTCAGTGATGTCAAATAATTGTACCAAACCTTTATTTAGAAATGTTGCTAACAGTTGTTTATCAAAAACATTTTTCAGTTGTGACTCTGAATAACTGAACCAGTGTTTTTAAAATTCATGGTTTTACAGAGGTTTATGTTTTTTCACTGTATTACCATGAGTATAAGGTCTTTATTCTCATATTTTTTTATACAATATGCATACCTGTGTGCATTTGTTAAGCAATCATTTCCTGGTGTTCCCTTGTGTTGATGTTAAATAAGTTATTAAAAAATAAATTTTTAATAGCAGTATCACTTTCATTTATTGAAAGCTAGCTATAGATTTTTCATGCAGGATATTGCTGTTGTTATGCCAGTCTACCCCCTGCTGGCTGCACAGTAGTATTAATTAAATTACCATATGAAAAAAACAGCTGATTTATTAGGGAGCTAGATTTATAGCAAACAGGCAAGGTGAAAAAAATGGTGTAGAAGATATCTAGAAAAATATCTTCGGAAAAATAGAGTTGTGATGGAATGGAGGAGTGTTCATTATCACGAATAGACTAGTTGATGAAGTTGTTTGGGGTGTGTTCATAACATGTGCTTTGATATAGGAAGCTTCCTCACGTGCTGTTGTGTTCATTTAATAGGACACCTTTATGACTTGGCAAGCCTACAGTTTAAAGCATAGCCCATGCCAAAATAGATGCTATGTAGATGTAGTGACAGCTGCCATAGGATTACTTGGTATGCTATTATTATTACTACAACAACAGCAATGTAAGAGTGTAACTACACAGAATGCTTATCACAGAATCACAGAATATGTTGAGTTGGAAGGATCATCCACAAGGATCATTGAGGCCAGCCCTTAGGACCATCCCCAGGAGTCACACCATGTGCCTGAGAGTATCATCCAAACACTTCTTGAACTCTGTCAGGCTTGGTGCTGTGACCACTGCCCTGGGGAGCCTGTTCCAGTGCCCAACCACCCTCTGGGTGAAGAACCTTTTTCTAATAACCAACCTAAACCTCTCCTGACATAACTTCATGACCATCATCGTTGCCCTCTTTTAGATGCTCTCTAATAGCTTAAAAGCTCACCTTTTATTTGGGATGTTTTTTAATCTGAAAGCAAGGCTCACTGGAACTAGTTAAATACAACACTAATGCAGATCTTTTACATATATTACATGTTACTGGTCTTAAACATTGTAGTTTATCCAGTTACAAGGTTTGAAGCGGTTCCTCAGCTCTCCCTTTTTTTCTCTTTAATAGAAGTACAGTTTGATACTATGAAATCAGTCAGGTGATTAAAAGAGAAATGAGCATTATTTCTTGTTGCTTTCTCAGTTCCATATGGTTTATCAATGTATTTCTTGAGGTGTTGCTCTCACTGGACGTAATTTCTCGGGGAGGTGGTGGAGTCACCATCCCTCAAGGTGTCCAAGAGTCATCTGGATCTGGCACTGGGTGATGGTTTAGTGGTTTAGGGTTTACAGTGACAGTGCTGGGTAGATGGTTGGACTGGATGATCTTGTACATCTCTTCTCCCAAGCAGCTATCAGTAAGACAAGAGGGCACAGTCTTAAACTCTGCCAGAGGAGGTTTAGGTTAGATATTAGGATGAAATTCTTTACAGAGAGGGTAATCAGGCAATTGGAGTATGCTGCCCAGGGAAGTGGTGAATTCTCCATCCCTGGAGGTTTTTAAGATAAGACTGGATGTGGCACTTAGTGCCATGGTCTAGCAACCACGATGGTAGTGGATCAAGGGTTGTATTTGATCTCAGAGGTCCTTTCCAACCCAGCTGCTTCTATGATTCTATGATTCTCTTCCAACCTTGATGATTCCGTGATAATGCTCCTGCTTCCCAGGGCTGAGAAGGAAGGACGAGTTCATATGTGCAGCAGGCTGCATTCCTGCTCATACACCCAATTATGATGGTTTTGGACTTTTTTTTTTGCCAGAGTTTGTTGGTTTATGTTCAACTTGTCATCTGCAGTAATAATCCAGATAATTTTCTTAATGCTGCCATCTGGCTGTTTTTTATTTCATTTGTTTGGAGTTACTTAATCTTGTCTACAAGTAGAACCCTGCATTTGTCCCTCTGAAATTGCAACCTTTCTTTTTTTTCTGAGACCACTTCTGTAATTAGCTGAGATGATTCAGATTGCTAATCCTGTCCTGCAACGTTTCCAGCCCCTCCTAGTATTTTTATTATTTCATGTTATAGAGATCTAATTATATCAAAGTAGGTTGTTTATTAATACAAAGCCAGCACCAAATACATTTTGGTCTGGTTTATCCTCTTTACATATTTAAAACATCTCTCATTATTGCACATAATCAAAAAGCTTTAAATACTGATGCTAAAGAGAAAATATCACATAAAATTGTGCCCCTCAAGTATTTGAGACATGTCAGAAAACCCAAACCTAACTTACATTTTCTCATTATTTTATAAAACCTAAATAGAGAATAAACTATAAACATAAATCAGTAGTAGCATTACAAAAAGTCATTCTGAATCTTTTAGTATGATGAAGCTATTGCTGTGTTTTTGAAATGCAGAGATGAGGTATTTTGTACTTTTGCAGTTACAAATTAAATGGATTAACCTTTCCTGGAGTAACTCTTTTCACCGGGAAAAAAAACTAACCTAAACAAACAGAAACAAACGAACCTGAAGCCCACCAGTGTTTAACTATATATATATCTGGACGTGTTAAGAGAGGGTTCAGAGTAGATCCATGAATATTATCAGAGAGTTGGAGCACCTCTCCTATGAGGACAGGCTGAGACAGCTGGAGAAGAGAAGGCTGTGGGGACCTGCACCTCAGTGCAGCCTTCCTAAAGGGAGCTTATAAAAAGGAGAGTGACTTTTTACTTGGGCAGATAGTTTATGTGGACAAGGGGGATAGTTTTAAACTGGAGGAACAGTTTTAAACTAGAAGGGATTTAGATAGCTGTTAGAAAGAAATTCTTTACTGAGAGTGGTGAGACATTGGAATAAGTTGCCCAGAGAAGTTGTGGATGCCCCAACCCTGTAAGTGTTCAAGGCCAGATTGGATGGGACCCTGAGCAACCTGATACAGTGAAAGATTCCCTGACTGTGACAGGGAGGTTGTAACTAGGCGAGCTTTAAGATCCCTTCCCGTCCAAGCCATTCTGCGATATGCCTCTGATGAAGCTGGGACAGTATTGCCACAGACAGCTTTGCTTTTGTCAGTTACCTGCATACAGGAGCAACATTGATGGTCTTACTGTTCAGACTCGTTCAAGACCGCATGCTATTCCTTTTCCATACAGGAATGCTGACTACCTTTTTATGTGATCATAGCATGTCCATGGTTAGCTTGTAGGAGAACATCACTTTTTCTGCATTTTTAAGCGTCCAAAATAGTGAGCTTTTTTTATCCCTTCAGTCCCTATTTTTGTGCTATTTGCCACAACTGTAATGCCTTGATTGGTGGCTGATAACTCTGTCAGCTCCTTGAAGCAATGCTTTCAGTGGCAAAGCTCTTTTCTGGATCTGCCCAGTAGGTCACACTGACTGATGCCTGGGAAGCACCATCTCTTTCATATTCTAGCTGAAGTCATACTCCAGGCTGCTTCCTAACACTGCACCTTCTCAGACAACTATGAGATTTGTTTATGACTGTACATCTGACTTTGTTGTAGTTCTGTTCTGTGTGGTGCTTATACCAGGTCTAATTTCATAGCTCATGTCTGATTTCCTAGCGCTCAGTGTTCTCCTATGAAGTTATCTATCTGCCTGCTATTTGACTGTCATCCTGTTCCTTGTCAGCTATTGTAACATGGTCTGGTTTTTTTGTTTTATTTTGTTTTCCTTTTAATCTGTTCTTATTTGCAGACAATATGCTTGGTTTTAAACAGATGTTAGAGATGTGAACTCAGGATAAGAAGTGAACATGATGAAATTTGAACAGCTTTATTCATGTTCGTGCTTGCAGATTGTACATGCAAAAGATGAACTGACACCTGTAAATGGGAAGCTCTCTATTTGCATAAATATTAATATGCGGTATAGTCAAGAGTTAGTTATTATCCATGTGTGAAAATACATGGAGTTAAACAAGGACTTTGTGAAATATCAACAAATTGGTGTTTGTTGCCACTTTCATACTAGTACTGTAGAACAGACTTTTCAACCAGCTGTCACTTGTGTATATTCTTTGAGCAGTTAAAGTAGTAGGTTTGGATTTGTCTGGCTTGGCTTTGTTTCAGTTATAGTTTATTGTAAGTTAAATTAGCTTGTCTGAGATAGGCTTTGTTGCTTTTATTTTTCTAGGTGCTGTTTGCTAAATGTGACATTATACTCTGTAAAGCTATATGTGAAATACGTATTTTATAGGAAATGTTTTGTATCATCCCTACAGGAGATCTGTATTGCAAAGCATAATGAAAAGATCCAGCAGCGTCACCAGAGTGAGGAGGAGTACAAAATGCACCATACTGTTCAGCTAGTAAGTTTGAGTTTTCTGCTGTTGAGTTTAGCCTGTTGTTAATAGCGTGCATTCCTCATTATACATTTATTAGGAGAGCATTCAGAGTGATAGCTCTTTTAAAAAGATGGTGTGTATCCCTGACCTTTGCACAATGGATTTCTGTGTCATATTATGCTGGTAAGAGGAGTATATATCTGTGTTAGGATGACACTGGAATCAAGCAAGTAAAGTCCTTTAATGCTAAGTACAGTTTGAGTGATTACTGCTAGGGTAAGCTGCATGCAGTTTGTTATTGCATACACATGGATGATTCTGGACAGCTCTGAGTACAGTGGAAGGTAGGTTATATGAGTAAGGAAATTATACACATTTATTCTCAACTCTTAATAAGCTTGTTCATTGTTTTTCTTCTTTCTACACAAGAAATTACTTGAATTATGTTATATAAACGTTTAGTTCCAGCTGTATGCTCCACGATTCTCTGCATAGTCTCATCGCAGAGGATAGGCTAACTAGTCTAACCCTTACACTGAACACAGTAGACTTTATCTTAAAGAATATTCAAATTCTGGGCTTGGTCCCAGGAGCTGATATAGTATCAATATTTAATAAAGATCACTGACAAAGATACATTGAAATCTAAGTCTCTTTAATTCGGGGTTCAGTTGGATTAGTGAAAGTGATTCTGTTTCATCCTTATACATTTTTAACATTGATACATTTGTCCAGGAAGTCATCTGCATAATTTATTTTATGGAAAGGCTACTTGTCAAAGACCGTACGTATTGGAATACTCTTTCAGGAATTTAAAAAAAAATTTTTTTTTTTTTCAGTTCTTACAATAAGGCAAAGAAATTTGCTGTGCAGATTGTAGTCCATTTGTCACTCTTAAAAATAAGACTCAACAAAGCCAAAGGACTTTCTTGTCTCTCAGATACTGCAGAGGTTTAAATCATGGAGTTACCTGCTTGTATTATGTAAAGAATTATGCCAATTTTTAGATTCTGTGCGGGGTTTTTCTGTTAATAATGTGACTGAAAATTTCTAACATTATTGTAAAATAGGTTTTAAGTCACTGGTTTTCATAAAGAATTTTGAAAAGATAACCTCAGGAGAGTCCAAATTTGAAACCAAATAAGAATTGCAATTTCACTGTTTTATGTAAAAGCCAAGCGAAAATAAACAAAAACCTCAAAACAAAGAAAGAAAACCCCTTGAGTTTGCAACTACTTCAGGAAGTTTAATCTGAATGCATATGTAACATTCAGGTGTGATGATAGAACTACTCTTTCTTCTTGTTATAATCTTTATGCTTCTATTTTAACATTTTTGCCCCATTGCTCTGTTACTTTCTTTTTACTACGTGCTTCTCTTCCTCTTACCTTTTCTTGTTTCCTGTCCTTACTATTTTTCAGACATGTTCTCCTCTTTCTCTCCCTAGTGCATCTATACTTAGTTCCTTACAAATCACAGGAGTTGGCTCTTTATGAAGGACACCAGGCCACTAGCTGACTTATGAAAATGTCAGGCAGGCAGACACTGCTTTTGACTGAATGACAGTACAAAGTTCACAGAAGTGATCATAATTTTTAGTTATGAAGATGTGGATTTAAAAGTAATACTAAATACTGTGAAACTTTTAAAAATTAAAGTTGCTGTTTCTGCTCAGGGTTTTTTCTTTATAGTCAGCTCTTACATCACTTTTCCTGATAGCTTCCGAACTTGCATGCAGTGAATTTCACCATCTGTTAACTAGCTTCCATGTCCAGTAAATTTGACTAAGAAGTTAGTGTTTGTTTCAAACGTGTAGTAAATTTGATGAAGTTTTGTGAGAAAGGATGACTCGTTAAGGAGATGGATCCAAAAGAGTGTTTTCAGTAAGGTAAGATTCCTCCCCTAAAAAAACCCACAGCTGTCTTAGGTACAAGGAAGAGCTTCAAACCTTTACTTAAGTGCAATTACATTAATTCAACCTACATTAAATAATGACAGCTTAAGTTAATACAAAACTTAAATTTACTGTTGTAAATGTAAATGTGAAAACATCTACTTAATTTGCTCAGTATTGGATTAAAAACCTTGTGACACTGAGTTCTGTGATTTCTTGTACTGTGAAAATACTAATATGACTTGCTTAAAAGGTCAGCCTTGCAATTTGGACTGTCATTTTGTTCTTGAAATGAGGGAAAATGGATACCGGTTTGCTGTGTGACTAATTTATACAATTTTTAATTCAAAGGGCCTTCTCTCAGCATAACATTCTGTCACTTAGTCCAGGTATTTCTCATCTCTCAAGGCAGCAAGTCTTCCAAGTGTTCCCATTGGAGATTGAAATATTTCTTTCCTGACCTTCGTGAAACAGGAAATGTATGCTGTTTTTTAAGAGGAAGACAAAGGCCAATTTTTGAAGTTTGGAAATATGTTTATTTGAAAAGTAACTTTTTAAGTAACTCTTGACATGTAGTAGAAAAGTTACTTTAATTTTTTAAATTATGCCAAATAGAATGGTGGATGTAATATTTGCATGTCTTCCATGTATTTTCTCAGAAGCGAGATCAATTGCAAGATGAAGAGGAAAGAAAGAGCTCCTGGGTTAGTCAGGAACGACAGAAAACACTGGACAGACTTCGTTCATTTAAGCAGGTAACAGAAGAAGAGTTGTTCTTTTCTGCCAGTTTCCTTCGCAAAGCTTTCACTAATTCCAGGACTATACTATGCTTCGTTGTGCAGTTAACTGTTCTTAGGAAAATTCATAACAAAATATGGCATTGAGGATAACAGGTTCCTCTCACTGTTGCCTTCCCAGTGCCATAATAAACTTCTCTTCACTCTTACACCTATACGTTGTGACAAGACACTTAGCAAATGTTCCTAGAAGAAGTATAATCTAAATGGTAGAGCATTAGCATCTGACATACCCCTTACCACTGATTGATAGAATACCTGCCAATACCTGCCCCTTCTTATTACAATGGAAGCACCAGAAAATGGGTAGAGTGAAGGGGAATGAAGGGGAAAGAATAAGGAAAGGGCTGAAAGTGCAAGAAAACAGAGACTCTATTAATTGGTGAAGCCTTTTTTTGTTGTTGAATATATAAAAAAAGGTATGAGAAGTTTCTTTACTGGAAGGTTGTCTTGTTCGGCATACACTCCTCATGTCCTTATTGTTTGCAAGGCTCTTGAATTGCGTAACTTCTGTAAATTAAAGCAGATTTACTTATTTTAACCAGCAACTCTTCATACTTTATGTATGAAAATGCTTATATTTTTACATATTACTGCTTTAGGCCTACCACAGTTGCGTAGAATATGTTAGACCTGTCTTTCAGAAGCAGTTTAATTTTTTGCCTGAAAAGGGCTATGGACAAAACTAATATGAAAAGACAGATATTGAGGCAGCAAATTTAAGAACTAAATACTTTGAAAGTCTTAAAAAGTTTGATGTTATCAAGACATACCTTTTAAAGCAGTATGATTCACATTTAAGGCCAGTATATTAGGTCAGGGAGACTCTGACTGGTCTCACAGACCTCATACACTTTCAGAGGGAGCCATTGACTAGTGCAAGGCGGAATTTTGAATTTTAGTCTCCGGAAAAAAAAAAAAACCTTCTGGTTCTTAGAAGAAATTCTAATACCAACCCATGTATATCGCCGAGAAGACCAATCACATGCAAACTGTGGCTTAATTAAGAATAAAAATCAGGAAAATTGATTTTTTTTTTTTTAATAAAGGTGGGGATATCTTTGCCTTGATTTTATGTACAGAGCAAAATGAAAGTTATTTGTCAGAAAGGCAAAACCTAATGACAGGTACTTAAAATCTAGAATAGTTCATTGCATGTACTTACCTAATCATCAATACCTTATTCACTTTAGCGATACCCTGGGCAAGTCATACTTAAATCAACCAGACTACGGCTGGCTCATGCAAAAAGAAAATGTGCAGCCAGCTCACTGTCCTGTGTCAATCAGCCTCAATCTTTGCCAGCAACCATAAAAATCCAAGAGAAAAGTGAAGAGGTGGAATCAGAAAGTGTAGTTCAGCCTTTGCAAGTGCAGGAACCTACAAGCTTAAAACAACTTCAGGATATCTCCTTGCCTCGTAATGGTGTTACCTCTGAACTGCCCCATGTCAGCACTTCTCCACTCACCAGTAATCAGCCTCAGCCGGAGACTGTTACTGGAGAACAGCTTCCAGCCCCTTTGCCTCCACCACCTCCACCTCCACCTCCACCTTTGCCCTCCAAGGAAGATGCCACCAAATCCTTAGAGAAAAGTGACAGCTTTGTTAAACGTGTGGAGAAAGGAGTCCAGCACTCTTCTGGTGTCCCACCAGCTCATCTGTTTGATAGCAGTCAGCTAGTCAGTGCCAAGAAGAAGCTTAAGAAGACTGGTGATCTAGAGGGTTTACAGAGGAGGAAAGGTAATGTTTTAATTTCTGTGTATTTAATTTTTTGTTGCTAATTTAAAAATTGTAATGCACGTCCATTCCTCTTTTGAATTGCTCTGTAGGAAAGTGTGTGCTGTGATTTTAAGAAAGTTGTTAAATCCTTTTCAGTTGACAGATACTGGCAACTCAAACATTAGGACCTTTATGACAGTGTGGCATACTTGAGCAGTTAAAAAACACTTAAAAGACTGACTCTGTGGTATACCACATTAGATTAGATAGAAAATGGAGCTAAATGCTGTCTAAAAGAATTTTTTTGTATCTATTTACTGCCAGCACTGCGAATATTATATGCTTCACCTGAGGATGCAGTGTTTTTTTAATAACAGAGTAACAATGATTTTTCTGCAGTCCTATTGTTTATTTTACATTTTATCTTGCGATTTTGTATAAAGCACCTATTGCGCGTGCAGTTTTATATACATCATAATACGATAAATATAAAGTCAAATTACATCATCCCTCTTAAGAGTATTGTTACTGTCTGCAGCAGCACTCTACCTCTGATCTGTATCCCCTGAGATGTTCCAAGTCTCTCAGTGGCTTCAGAAGGTTGTCTGTGTATGAGAAACAAGTGCTTTACAGTCCTTCTTTCCACTCTCAAATGTGCAGTCGTATATTCTTTTATTTCTCTCTTTTCCTCATGTCTGTTCTAACTGTCCAAGCCTGTACTCTAATGGACAGAGTTTACTCATAAATGCAAAACAGGTTTTAAAAAGTGTGTTCTACAGTATAAAAAAAAACCCTGGAGATGGATATTCAGGTATAGATTTTTAAGTGCTGCACATTTTATGTTCTAGTGTATGTGAGCTATTTAAACCATTGTACTTTATTATAACACATTCTCTGGGGTGGAGATCTTGCCTCCTTATAGCTCTTCAAAGACCCAAAGCCCGTGTTTATTTCTTCAGAAAACTAGTTTCAAAATCAGGGATAAAGGAAGGATTTGCCATGAAGTATTATCTTTTACTTCTCTGTTTAATTAATTATGAAGGAAGGGAGTTTTTATAGGCATGATGTGACTAGGTGCTAATACGTTTGTGAATCCAGAGAAGCAGGAAAATGCATGCTGTTGCAGTTGTCTGTATTGCTGTTTCCCTCACTGGCATGTCATAGTAGTCATGCAGCAGGCAAAATTAGCCGTATAGTGTGAGTGATGAGAATGGATTGCACAGTCCAGTACCTGAGGTACCTAAATGCCTAAGGTAAAACTCATTACTTGAGTTTTAAAGTAAAAAAAAAAATACTTCCATTGTGTTGGATTCATTGCAGCTTATTTGATTTTCCTGATTGCAACCAGGAAAGCCACTTTTTCAAAAAGCTTTACTACCTGCCTGATAGGAAGTTAAGTGGTTACAAAAATTATTTGTCTGTATAAACCAATTTTGACCTGGTAGTAAGGAAGATAGAGGCGGAAATGGTGTTGGGGGAACCATTATACTTATGGTGAGGGACCATCACATTGATAGTATGTAGCTACTTTTTGATCTCTAGAAAATAAAAATTAAGGCTGATAAAATTTAGTAAAAATAATACTGAAGGTCTTTTGATTTACTGCAGTGAGTTCCCCAATGGATGAAGTGCTGGCTTCCTTGAAACGTGGCAGCTTTCACTTAAGAAAAGTTGAGCAGAGAAGTCTTCCTCCTTTTCCTGATGAAGATGATAGTAATAACATCTTGGCTCAGATCAGGAAAGGAGTGAAACTGAAGAAAGTGCAGAAAGATGTTTTGAGAGAATCCTTTACAATTCTGCCTGATACTGACCCTCTGACAAGGAGCATCCATGAAGCATTGCGGCGGATTAAGGAAGCATCACCTGAGTCAGAGGATGAAGAGGAGAGCTTGCCTTGCACAGACTGGGAAAATTAACCTGTAATTAAACTACATTTAAAAAAAATATTTCTGCAACAATTTTTCTATAACCATAGCAAATAAACCTCAGGTTGTTCATTTTAGGAGACGTAGTACTTATGTGACTAAACTGCTTGTCATCCAGTGTGATAAAACATACATGAATTTTGTATCACTGACTTCCCAAAGAATTTAAGGTTTATAATAAGGAAAACTTTTTTAGATAATATCTGAGCTTTTTATTGTTTGAGTACTTTTGCTGAATATTGACAGGACTGCTCCTAGAAAAAGCTCTATTTTATTTAGTAAATTTGAAGGGACAGTTCCCAGCTTACCAAAAAGCTTTAAAAAGCAGCACAATCGCTCTTGGACGCACCTTATACTTACATTTGACTTACTTCCAGCCTTATAAAAATTTGGCATGTCTGTCACTTCAAGCTGAATAACTCTTAAGTGAAGGACAGTTAAATTTGAATGCTGAACACGTTGAAATCTCATGGGTTACCCTGTGTGACTGACTTTGTGATAGCTTGGTTTCAATATGTAAAATCTCTGACTTAATTGAATTTCCAGGCTATAAACAGTAAATATACAAAAATTTAATTTATACTTCTACTATTCATATTAATTCCATGAACTTGCATTATACTATGCTAGAGTGCCTGAAAGTACAAACTTCAGCAGATGAAGTTAATGATTTCACAACAAACTAAAAATTGGCAAGAGATAAGTTTTCAAATGTATGTCTGCATCAGTAGCAAAAAGAGATTCTTGATTGCAGCAGCATACGGCACTGTTCTGCGATGGTTCTTTTCTGCTACTGGCACGTGGATGAACTTAAGTATCAGTGAAGATTCCCACTAAACTTAAAATTTGAGAAACCAGAGGTATGACAATCTGTAAAGAATTTAAAAATCTGTTTAGAAATCAAAGGCTATTTCAATAGAATGGAAGACAAATATTTGTAATCCTTGCAACACAGCTAGCAGTAGAAAACAGATAACTTTTGAATGTTCACAATCTGGCATTTCTACCCTGGTTAGTTACTACTGTAGCTGGAGAATGACTGTTGGTAAAGTGCTATAGCTGTTTAAAAACTGATTGGGAACTTAGCATATCATCTGCTGAATGTTCTTGTGTATAGGAAAGACTATGTCTCAAACTGTTCTATTGGTATGCTATTTTTAAATAATTTAAAATTTTTGAAAAGGAAGATAAATGTTGCCTTTATTTCCTCATGAACTAGCCATTAACCACCCTAATGATTTACTACTGTTTAATTATACCTTGCTCCCTCTATTCCGTACTAAATGTACTGCTAGTTTTGGAGTTGAAAATCCAGGAGTGGAGATGTACTTAACTCTTGCTGAAACTCAAAGTGAAAATAATTTTGCTTGGATATAAATATATTTGCTTGGATATATCCATGTGTACTGAAAAATCCCACTACCACAGCCCTTCAGAAATCAATTGACAACTGTAAGAAAGGACAAGTCTTGGAACTGACTTGGCTTTCTTAGTGCAATTATTCTAATTTCTTAGATAATGGACCAAATTTAAAATTTGTGATTTGACTTTATGATTTTAGTAGATCTTTTTTACTGTTTAGGATCATCTTTGCTTTTTTTTTTTTTCCCAAGATAAACAGGAATTTTCCAGGAGTGACTTTACATTTTTTCAATCTAGTTGGTTGACCTCTTAAACATTTTCTATTAGAAGTGCATTGTCTTAGAATTCTTCTGTGGTCATTGCCATACAATATGAATACACGTTTTCATCTGCTATTTGCAGGCCCATAAAACAGTTCAGAATGCAGGCTGAAAATCACTGCCATGCAGTCCCTTTAGTATGCTGGTTGTTGTCTCCTTTTTACCAGCCTATATCCTTCTGGGGTCCCATGAAATCACTTGGACCTAAAAGCAGGATGCAGTGTCAGAGTTCTGAGTGTGTGCTCCTTGGGAGTTCTTCATACATCTGGGACCTGCTTTCACTTACCAGTGTCATATTTTATTATGAAAGCAACGCTATTTTCATGCGGTGAGATTATTCAATAGATAATAGTCTCAACTGAAAAATAGTTGTACAAAACAGCCAACAGCTCAGAAAGGAAAAGCAAGCCCCTGCTATGGAAGCATGTGAAGTGATTTGGGAGAACAGAGAGGGAGACAAAACTCTTGAGAAATTCAGCTGAATAAATATTTTCCATGTAGATGAGTGTGCTTGCTTGACCAGACTGACTTAATAGAATTCATTATACAAGAATAAAATGTAATGAAAGTCTGTTGTAGAAATTGCAGACTAGTGTTCTTTTACTATAAGGTCATCCATTTAATACCGTGCTTTAAGATTGACCTACTGATTTTTAACTGGTAAGCTCTGCACATGCCAAAAACTAGCACAGAAGTTTTAGATTGAAAACAGTTATACAAAAGTGTATTGGCACATGTGTTAAAGTATATTGGCACACGTGTTGTGAACTGTGCTTAATTACATGTACATTTGTATAGGCTAAATGTAATGCAGTTATTTGCCTTAGGAACGAAGGCTAAATCTGAAACAGTGATGTATATCTATCAAGAGCCAAAAAACGTCTTGAAGCATCTGCAGGGAGTATTAACAGTGCTCCCTGAAGAGGTTTCATTAATTATTGAAGTTTGAAGACAAACTAATAGTAACTAATTCTTGCAGGAGATTTAGTCATCTGTTGTATTACCTACTCTGTAATTTAACTTCTACCTAAAGTTATGACTAACTTCCTTAAAAATAGTTTCTTCCTTACAGACACTCTAAACCACATGCAAAGATGTTGAGGCATTTTGTGTACTGAAATAGCTGAACAAGTAATACAAATATGCAGCAGCTTCTGTGTGAAAAATCCAGAAGATTACTGGTTATCAAAAGCGTCCAAAGCATATACATATGTGTGTACATAATAGTACACATAAACCACTATAGTACATTAAGAGTACTTCTAAGTAACGCAAAAACGTGGGTTCCTGTGAGTGATGGACAAAGTAACAGATAACAAGTGAGCTTTTTCTCTCTATAATCTTCTAATTGCAGTATTTTGAGCCTCTTCAAACTCTAATCTGCATTCACTGCCAGTAATACAAGAAGGCAGAAAAAAAGACCTGGTCATACTATGTGTGTTCTGGCTCCAGCGTTAGTGTGTCATTACCCTGGAAGCAACGAGAATCTTTGCTCAGTACAACACTGCTCAGTATTGCATGTTAGAATTGCCTGATATGTTGATCAAAGAATATTTGTACAGCTGTTTAGCTTTTCAGATGTTCCTTTTTCTTTTTTCCCAAACAGGTGATTGACAGCCACCGATGTGAGAAAAGAAACCCCAGTTGAAGATTACTTTTCCTCTGCATTTCTGAAAATTCAGAGCCAGCAGTTTTGACCATCAATTCCACAGGAGGCTTTTTTTGGCAAAGAAAGTCTTTCTTTGACAGATAATTCAGTATATGGAAAAAATGGCCTGAAATGTTAATTTCAGGACACTTTTTTCTTTATTTGTTCAAACAAATCCTGGTTTGGGCAGAAAGCTAAGTTGTTTAGATGTACATTTTATACTATCAAGAATGCCCAATTCTTAAGCACTTTTTATATTTGCGTTAGTAATGTGTGGCCAGGTAAGTGAGGGGGGCATTTTGAGTTGGGTGACTATGTGCTGTTAGAGTAACCTTAGGATTCTAAACCGGCTGGAAAATGTCCCCTTCACTGCACTGAATATCTCATGTGCTTGAAAATTCGAATAAATGGCTCCTGGCAGAGAAGGTTGCTGTGTAGCAGTGTGATATTCCAGAAAGAACAGAATTTCTAGTTGCACTACAGTAGCTGAAATTCAGTAACATGCAACTGAGACTTTTTTTCTTCTTAGTTTGAAGAATTGTATGTCAGTGTGAAAAGCAACAAGTGACCACAGCACAATGAGAAATAAGAATTGAATTCAGTACATATTCGAGAATGTGTTTGTTTCCATCATGATACATTTAGGAAGACATACTGCAGCACCTTTTTAGAAGGTCATTTGTAGTCTGACATCTTTTTAAAGTAGACATTTTCATGCTTTTTTAAAATAATATTTAGCTATGCTGAACCAAGTTAGTTATACTTTTATCATTTGTTATAAGAAGCAATATTTTGTAATTTCATACTTAAAAATATTTTTCTCTTTTAGTTTAAAATGGCTTTTGATTAGTCTAAGCAGCCTTCTTTAAAAAAGATCAAAGCACTTAAATGTACTGATAATTCAGTTGTGAAAATCATGCTTTTGCTGCTGGTTTTCATTATTCCCTTTAGTGGCTGCAGAAATGTTTGTATTTCATACCCAAAAGCCTACTGGCTGAAAACTGGTTCTTTTGATTGTGACTGTTTTATTTGTAAAGGAGGGCTACAACTTCCTCTGCAGTGAATACTTAGGAGTAGTCCTAAACTTCATGACTAATGGCTGCAGGCAGCTACTCTTACGATACCACAGTACCAAGAGGTATGTCAATACAAAGATACAAATAGCCTTGTACCGCTTAAAAACCTCATGTGGTATTAAAGTCAGCCCATTACACTTCTAATAAAACTGAATTTTCTCTAGAATTTTGTTTTTACTAGTGTAACATACACTGTGTTTGAGAAATACACAGTCCCTGTCCTTTGTGTAGTGTGGTCCATTCACTGTTCCTCTTTTGACAGATAAACTACTATGGGGATTTGGGTTCTTTTAAGTGGAGTTACTCATTGCTGCTGTCATGTAATGGAACATGTACTGTGTTAAAATTTATAACAGGGGATTTCATGTCTTGCCGTTTACTTACAGAAAGAGGAGCAGGAGAACTTACCTTAGCAATAGGCTGTATAACCTAAAGGAACCTCAGCTCTTGGACCCTTCAGTTGTTTTGCTGTGGCTGTCTGAAAATTAAAGCTCTGTCAAACATCTTGAAAGGATTTTCTTAACCATGTTGCCTTACTTATAAAGTTAGTGAACATTCATTTTCAAAGCACCTGCAAGCAGTGTTAATGCAGAGTTGTATTGATTTTTGCTTAATTAGTTGTCAGGTCTCTGTTTTTCAGTCATGAGATCAGCTCTGTGAAATACCTGATACTGGCTTTCCACAGGCCTAAAACTACATAGATGTATTTTTCTTAAACTGCTTCTCTGAGCTCTGAGTTACATGGTATGGATGCAAGCTGCCTAATGCTGTGTTCATGCAGCAATAGTAGCAATTTCAAAGTTCAGCATAATCATTTGACACAGCCTATACCATAATCTGTGGTGTATTTTTACTCTATATTTGTTTGTAATTTCAATCACCACACATTAAAACCAAGGTAATGAAATAAATTTTTGGCTGTAGCACAGAGCAGAACCATGATGTAGAATGGTAATTCACATTATACAATTCATCTGAAACTTAGTGCAAAATTACCAGTTGTGAATGAGCAACTTTTATATCTGTTTTTTCCTATTTTTCAGCCTGCAGTTTTATTCCTTGGCATATGCATATGGGACACTAGTAAAATTCCAAGCCGAGGAAAAATAGTGTAATTTTAAAGTATAGGTGCAGTGGTTCCCTTGCACAGCATTTGTCTGCAGTTTACCACTGTGTTGTGATTTATCTAAATAGCTCCATGCTGTACTGTAGTACAGTTTTCAGATATGTTTGCCATGTAATCTGTTATCTTTGCCTTGAAAAATGTGTGCATGATTGATAAAAAGTTACGTTTCATATTTAGCTGAAATCTTAGATTCCTGTAATAGCTTAGTCTGTATAGAAATGGAGTTCTCATATGAGCATGTATTTTATGCGCACACAAAAAGTAGTTGTTATGCTGAGCATAGCAGTATGTATCAGTTCAAAACTGCCATCTTCTCCGTGGAAAGTGAATGTTTGGTTTTTTCCATGTCCTGCTCAAAAAAAAAAAAAAATCCTGAATTTTAATCCTCCATGAGTCACTAGATGTCACAATTTCACATAATTTTCCACTTTGATATAAAAATTGTGCATATGTAGTGTACACAGGCTAATGCATAAAACTTCCATCCTTTGTAATGTGAAATTTTCCAGTTGGATGGCTACAGCACCAAATGGGGAAAGTTTATATTCACAAGAAACTTTTATGGAAATTATGACAGTCCTGCATTGTGGTCGGTTCCTCCATAGCTGAGAAAAGCTGTAATAATTGCATTGGTCCTTGAGAAATCTTGGCAAGCATCACTAAGAAAAAACACAGAAACATGTGCAAGGAGCCTCCATAAAAAGACCTTTCTGACTATTGGTATTTTTCGTTTCATTGTTGTGACTGCATTGTTCCATTGCTAGTTATTTATCTTAAGCAATTTGTCATCTGTTGGGGTTTTTCCATTTTTAGAAGCTTCTTTCTTCTTTCTTTGTTCAAATTAAAACTCTTACTATGGTGTAATTGATCCTGTGAGGTAAGGAGTTGGAATGCATAATGTTTATTGTACAAATGCTTATGTAAGGACTGAAAAATCTTTTTTGAGTGGGAACAAGAAACTAAATACTCAGTTTCTACTAAAATAACCAAAATGTAAACAGCAGTAGTCTTTTGTTCAGAAATGGAATTTTCATCAACAAAAATTTCATGCTCTCATTCACAGAGGTTCCAGATCCTTTACAGTTGACCAATAGTCTTACTCACTTCACTTATTTTTATATGCTAGTTATCTGTCTAGGGTAGATGAAGGCTTTTTTATTTTTCAAACATCACTTTTGAGTTTTGTTTGTTTGTTTTAAATCTGACAGTCTGCATCCTACACCAGACACTTGTAAAATAAATTAGTATGATTATATATTGTGTTCTTTTGTGACTGCATTGGGGATAGAACTTAACATACTTCACTATATTATTTGTAAAGAATCATTTTGAGTATGAGCACTATATTCTGTACTGTTTAATATTAAAGTAATGACAGATGCATTATTGAAGATGCAACTTACTGAGGAAGCAGAAACATTATTGGTTAATGTTACTCTTGTTCCATTTGTTGCACTGAATTTCAAGAGTGTAATTTGTAAATCAAGTTTGCTTATGCGTGTAATCAGATTTTATTTTCATTGTAATGCTTATGTAATAAATTACCTGCATATATTTCTGGTAACAATTCCATAAGCATGGACAATACGTTGTTATGTTTCTCACTACAGAATTAATGTTAAGAACAAGCAAAGCTTCTTGCAAAGAAAAGGAGTAACAGAAGCACCTTACTGGGAGAGTTTGTTGCATGATTTCACTGCTCTGGGAGCTGACAGACAGTAGATCATCTTAAACTTGACTGCAAATTGCTCTTTGGTGTAATAAGCACATTGACATATTGCTATTAATGCTATCAACAGCAATGGCTATTTTTAACCTACACATATACTGTAATTTAAATTTTCCTACAAAATAAATTTATATTTAATTGACGCCTAATACAATAAATACTTAAATACTTAAAATTAGAATTTTTAGGAGGGTCAAGGGAGGGAGGGCATGCCAGTATATTTGTGGGAGGGATGTTGCATATATAGGTCTTTGTACTTCCTGTTCAGTTTGACTGTTAGCCCAAAACTCACAGCTCTGACTGTGGTGAATCTGCAACCTGACATCTATATATTTTTGTTGTGATTCAGGTCTTCTATGTTCTGTGGCCCAGAGCTTCAGAATTTGACAGAAGTGGTCATCTTTTCCATTCTCAAATGTGAATGCTCTGTATCTCTATCATGGGAAATGACCAAGCAATGAATTTTACTCTGCTGAGTTTCTAATATTAACGTAGAGCGTTATTTAAAGCTGTTATCTAAGGCTGTTAACCAGAAGTGTGTTCATTGGAAACAAGCAAAAAAAGATGATCACTGTTTTGGTGCATAAAGTCCAAACTCTGCAGAGATTTTTAGTCCAGTCTGTTGCCTATCTTGTAATAAGTTTGCTGTAGACTGGCTTGATTTTCAGATTACAAACTTATTTTTGATTTCTGAATTGGGAAATAGGTGTTGGACATTGGGGATATTCACTTAACATCTCCCAGCATGGTGTTGCAGTTGCCATATATTTTGAATTTCATCTTAATGTATAAAAAAGGTATCATCATAAAAGGAAAGCTTAAGAATTTACAAATGGCTGCAAGTTGTCTTGCATGAATGAAGCCAGTGAAGCTTAGTGAAACTAACTTCTTTGTTAAGCCTGTTGAATAAATAAGAAATAATCTAAAGAGAATAAATTTTCCATTCACTAGCTTTGTGCAATATTATTATTAGACTCAGACACTACTAGCACATTGTGCTTGGCTTTAAGAAAGTTCTTTAACTCCATTATATTCAAAAGGACATATTAAAATCGTATTTTATTGTAAACAATTCTGCAAATTTACTATGCCTGCAAAAGCTCAAAGTTATAAAGTGTTAAGCACAAGTATGTTTTAAAAAAAAAGGTTAAAAACTAAACAGACATTTCTAGCAATACCTAAAAACTGTCTGCTTTTTGGTCTTTTTTTTTAGTGCAGCTTTTCAGCAACGCAAGTTTATTTCTGTGTATCTCATGTTTTTTTATTATCATGATTCAGAAATATAAACCTGTACGCAAAGTACTGCATTCACCTTATTGTACATGCAATGTAACATCATACTCACAGTTTTGGTGCTTTAAAATTATTCCTTTTTTCTTTATTAAAAGATATTTATTTGACCACTGTCTTGGTTTTACCTTTGACTATGTACCAACATTAAAAGAAATATTTTTAGCATAGTTTGGTTCCCACCAAAAAAAAAAATTCAGATCTGATTCATTTTGGTTCCCTTTGTTACTCTTTTAACTCCTCAAGCTGCCTGTTATTGCTTAATGGCAGGTGGTTGTGTCTACGCTGTGTTGCAACAGGGAATAATATATTTAGGTAACATCTTTCTAAACGGAGTCACATGAACAGTTGAGGTATTATAGAAGAAACTTGCTCTTAAATAATGCAGAATAGTTGTGCTTAAATACAAGTCACACCCACTTTCCATCTCTTAATCGAAAGACAAACACTATGAAAAAATGTAAAAGTTTAAATCCAGAAACGGTAAGAGCTTTAGTTCCCTTATTACACTTACCGTGTCCCAAACTAGAGTTCCTAGATGTCTGTGGGTAAGTTTTTCTGGTTTTTTCCTTTAGTCATTTTATGTTGTTATTTATGTAAACATAAATCTTATGAAAGAGATATGTTTGTATTGTGTCTCCTTTCCCTTTGGCTTCTGTGTTTCTGATGCAGTGCAGGTGGGTTCTATGTCCAGGTGGTCCCTTAACATGAGGAAGATAAAAAAATGAGTGTATTCCTAGAACAGGAAATTTTTAATGCAATTACAATCCTGAGAAAACAAGAAAAAGGCTGGACATTTCTAAGAGCGATTTGAAACAAAGGTGGTATTTGCACTATAAATCTACACTGCAGAGTGTCTTAAACAAAATTCAAGGCCTGTCTGGCTTTGGTTTCCTCGTGATGTTTTTACATCGGGTTCACGTGGCATATGCTGTTAATTTTGGGTTGTGGCAGAACACACATAGAACAAGTAGGAAATGTGCTTTGAAATAAGCAAGTAGTTGCTGACTTAAGAAAGAAGAGAGTTGTATTTGTATCCGAGTTCTGTTCCTCTTGGTCCGGCTGTGCCCTCAGCAGTGTGTGACTGTGGTGTGGGGGCCTGTGCAGGACAGACAGATGTACCATCAACTGGTGTCTGCTTTGGCATTGGCTTCAGTGGATAAGTAGATGCTTTTATATGACTAGTGTGGTTATCCCTATGGGTTGATAGTGTATTTAATGCCTGCATCAGAATTTCAGATTAGTGAATATATCTGTAGGCACACTTGGAAGGCACTACTGTGCTATGCAGAATAAGGCCTAAATGTTTGTACAACACATAGAAGATGGAAGATATGTAGAACCATCCTTTATTTTTTTTTCTGTTCATTACATGTCAGGTGTAAAGCAAAGGTACATTGTAAATAATATTCACTGGGCCACAGTGCCTCTGAAACTTGTAGAAATAAAACCGCTCTTTCTCACAGGAACCAGTGTTATGCAGGGTTTGTTTCATTTCCACCACTTACTACTTAACAGAGGCAATACATACAAGGGAGAGAAGTAAAAATGGAAAGCGAGTTTGTCAGATCTCCTAAAACCAATAAACCTTTCTCAGCAGTTCTTACTATTGCTTCCCATAATAGGGAGAAGTCCCTTTTATAGGCTTCATTCTTCCTGCCACAAGGGAATCCTAGAATCATAGACTTTTGCAGTATCTCTGAATCTCCAGATCACCAAGCCACCAGTGTGTCACTGCCATCACCACAGCCTGAACTTAGTGTGCATGTCACAGATCGCAGTGTCTAAGTCTAGTGTTACAGAGTTTTGCCACTGTTCTTACCTTTTGGGAGTGAGGATTATAATTAAGGATAAAATGGCCTCTGTAAACTTTAGATGTACCATGTCAGTCGTTCAGCTGTTCAAAGCATCACTTTGTTAACATGAGCTGCCCTACAGCAGAAAACCATCCCAGAGGTTTTACCAGGAAGCTTAAGCATCACTGCCATATAACCTACCTTACAGAAGTGCTGCTCTCCATCCTGCAGAATTGTTCCCATGGAGATGCCTTCCTGCCCTTTCCCCCTTTGCACCAAGATTCTCAGTCTCTTATTTTCTCTAAACTTTATGCAAATCTTCACCACAGTCATGCTCACTGTCCAGCCTTTCATTAGCTCAAAGACAGCATACCTCCCTTGAAATGTTGCCTTCACAGCAAGGGCTGATGGATAAAAATGGGCAGAGAATATTATCTGTGCCGTTAAAGCTGGTGCCTGTCTGTGTTGGTGCTGGGGTTCACTTACCATTCATCAACCAAAACTCTGGGGAAAAAAAAAAAAACCCAAAACAAAAATTACATTTAAGTTCACTATCTGCTGCCTTACCCTTTATTCCTACTGTAGTAGTGTGCTGCCTGTGGGATGTTTGTTGGAGATACTTGTGCCACAGGCAAATCACCTGTATTGCCTTCTTGTCACCCTTTCTCCTCACCATGGAAGACAGCAGACTTTCTGACTTCTCTGGGACATCTCACTACCACCCCATATTGCTTATATAAGGCCAAGCACATTGATGGTCTTTCAAACAAAAGTCACTGTTTACTTCATTCTTTTATCTTAACAACTTTTCTAATTGGCATCACCCTCCCTCTGTACATTACTATTTATTGAAGAATCATGCAATTCATACAAAACACTTGGATTAACTATACTTTTTGTTCCTCAGTACTTTATTTTAATCCCATTAAATTCAGTAAGAATGTAACTGAGCTCTTAGCATACAAAATCATCACTGCATGCTCAAACTGCCATGCATGTTAAATGCACAATTTAAACAACACAACAGACGTTTTATGAATCAACTTCATTTGAAGCATCATAAAGTGATGGCCTTTTTCCCCCCCACACTCACTTGCTGTGAGTAAAATAACTGTTGAAGTGTAGAGAGTCCTGCAAAAACAATTTGACATTGCAAACTGCTCTTGGTTTCTAATGACATGTTAAAAAAAAAAAAATTGGCATTAAAAAATAAAATTGATAGTACTAAAAAAAAAATGACAAATCCTTTACTTTTGTTGCTGAGCCATATGTACCTTTGTCATTCCTGTAGTGGTTTCCTAAAGGTTTCTACTGCTGGAAGATCACACTTGAGTGATCCATTGAAGTGCCTACTGGTTGAGGGCTTCTCTTAATAGCAAACTTAGATGAAAGCTAAGGTCATTACCTCCCCTCTTGTCCAGCACCACTGCATGAGCAAATTATTTCCACCCACTCTGCAACAGCATTTTATATGGCCCGTCATGCATGCCCTGCCTTACTGTTATTCAACTTTAACTCAAACTGTGCTCAGTGGGTCAGGCTGTTGGCTTTTGTGAGGTCTGACCATTCCTCCGGTGCCTGTGGCCTGCAGCCAGGGTCAAGAAAAGCTGAGTGACACTTGTACCATGTCTACTTTCACTAATCCATTCTGGGAAGAGATGGAAGGAGTGCATGAATTGTCCTCAGTCAAAGGTAGCATTAGTCAACTATGCTTGACTGATAGAGCAAATCTCTGTTCAGGAGATTAGGTTTGTTACGCTTAAAAAAAAAAATATGAAAGGTATCTATGTGGGCTATGTTTTCTGGGAGAACATGAGCCACACATTGCCTATGAGGATGCTTTGCTTAGATTTGTGTACAAATTAACATATATTACATCTAAAACACATTTAAATACTCAAAAGCAGTTACAGTTGCAAGTAAATGCTCTGTCCTATTTTGCAGAAGTCTTCAGCTTTTAATCTCAATTTGCAATAACAACCTTTGAACAGAAACTCTGTGTCCCAGCCAGCATTTGTTGAGACTGCACTATCAGCCTTCTGGGATAAACCTCGGTTGTGCTCCCAGCCATCAGCTGCCCAAGAGAACTCAAGACTTCTAGCCTTTTGAGGCCCAGATGATCAAATCTGCTGCAGTCCTTGGTGGATACTCATAGTTGCAGGGATGCTTCTGAATAAGAAAGTGTGTGGTACTGTCAGTACCAGGCTGGCTAAGCAACTGAATGCAAAATTTAGCTTCTGCTCCCTTTGGAGCTCACCTAGGGGAAGGAGCTTAGCTGTTTCCCAAGAGGACACTACAGTGTTTTCTGTTAAGCCATCAACATGTCATTGCAATGGCAAGTCATGGAGTTTCATTTAAAAAAAAGAAAAAAAAAAGAAACCCCAAACTAAAAACAACTTAGCCTGAAATATTTTAAATTACAATTTCTTCACTTAAATCTGCCAAGACCTTCCAGCCAATGAAGGCCTGATCCCTTGACACACCACTGTGACCAGCTATTTTCCAAGTAGCTACATGCCAGCATTTATGCCACCTAAGATCCAGCACTGTGCTCGTGGGGGTCAGGGACGTCAGCTCACAACTGCCTCTGTAGCAGCCCCCTCTTCTGGTACAGTGCCTCAAAAAAGAGACTTGAAACGTCACAGCAAATTCCACAGCCACCTAGTAGCTCCTCCCGAGCTGTAAAACCAACCTCAAAGGCTGCTGAAACTGTTTGATCTTGTCCTCCAAGTAAACCCTTCTCACTGCTGGGGTTACGGAGGCGATTGCATGTCCAAACATTCCAGCAGTTCCTAGTGGGGTTGTTTGCTCAGCCACAGAGCTGACTAATGCTGTACTCTGTGAGGCCTTACTTCCTTATGGATTTTAGAATACCTATGTCCAGTTCAGTACTGCAATTTGGCCCAAGCGTCAAAATTCCCTTGAAAGTCTCAGAGCTTAGAGCAGTGTTTGCCACCTGCCCAACCTGCCAGTCTGGACTAAGTCCTGTAGCAAGATTTCCCTGTGACTCAGGCACACTGCAGCAGCTGCACAGAAACCTGCTCTCATCTTTGTACTGGTTCTCTCATGGAGGTTTCCAATGTTGCTATAATTCATTTGCAAAAGACCTGTCACCTGTCCTAGCTGATGACAGAAATCCTTTGGCTTGATGGGAATTTTTGCTGCCAGGTATAGGATCCCTTTGTTTTAGCAGGAAGATCAGTTCAGTTTCTTCTGAAAACAGCCTGCCAATCCTAACATATTCCTGTATTTTGACTTGAGGAGTTACACATGCCTTATAGGGAAGTTCTATTTGTGCAATGCAGTCATCATCAGTAAAGAGCATACAAACTCCTGTCTTCTGAAAATACTTGCATTGCTCTCTTTTAGACAGCTCTGATTCAAAATACGTCCTCGTGATGTGTTTCAGTAATGCTTGTTTAGAGCATCTGTGAGGTTTTCTCACTGCTTCTTCTCTTGGCATGTTTGATCATTGATCATTTAACAAAATAAAGCCAGACTCAGAGAATTTCATATGTCTTGTTCCCTCTCTGAAAATATTAACCTTGAAAATATCTGCCTGACCCTATTTAAATCCATACACACAGATTATATTTGCACATACCTTGTCAGGGTAGCTCTTCCTCTCCCCTTAGCACCTGGATGCATGTATTGTTTGTGAAAGTCCTTGTTTCTGCCTCCGTCTTGATCTACTGGGAAAAAAAAACCCCTCCTCTTCAAGAATTACTGCAGTCACAGAAATGCAAGTTGTCTTCCAAGAAAATGTCTAGGTTGCTACTCTCAATCTAATGAAAGCAAAAGTGGCTGACACACTGCTGGATCCATGCAGTGAGATGAGGCTCAGATAAGAGCAGATGAGAATCCCCAGAGCAGGGGTGGACAAAGTTGGAAACTACTTTGAAGTTAAAGAAAGACAAACCCTAAAACCCAGCTCAGAATTCTATTACACAAACACCACTGGTGATAGGAACTGATGGCAGGAAAAAACAGGGAGCATCATCAACCACTACCAATGGCTAAAACTGGTACCAAACCTCTAGAGCTGTGAAGATAAAAGACTGAAAGGACATGGGGTTTGCAGACTGTCAGGACTTCAGCTGTGTTCATGAAACACACCCCCAGTGCTGACCTTGAGAAGCCTATAGCAATCAGAGCAGAGTTTTGGCAAGCCAGGTATGCTCAATGTCAGCATGATGTGAACACCTAGGAAAGCGAGATCCTTTCAGGTGGTTTGTCCTTCCCTATGCAAACCATTCTTGCCTATTTTACAGCTACACAAAGGTTCTGCACTAAGAAATCTTTTTGAAATCTGCGTTTCCCCCCCACACCCCAAATTGAAACCATTTTTGATAGTCACTCTCCTTCCCATGCCTTTATCTGAAAGTGATAAAACCTGCCAGATGTATTGTTGCATCTGAGCTCTGCTTGTGCAAGACTCAGCAATGAGGGGAAAAAATGGGTATATTGTGTTTCTTTGGTCCTACAATGAGCTGCCAGCAGTGCAGAAGCAGTTCTGGCGACTGCAGGTCCCTGAGAGGTTTTGGCAGGCAAGCTATGAGACCCCATATGGTGTGAAAACCCACTTCTGTCTACAGTATCTAGAGGTATTGCGATATTTACACTCACAGCTGCTTTCTGGCTAGATTGCGTGGCCAGAACAGTGGACATGAGCTGAACTGATTCCAGGATCTAACAAAAAACTCTGCTCATTGTTCCAAAACATTTAGCATAATAGGGAAAATTAATCCTACTTGTGTGAAGTAAGTGGAGTACAACGAGGAACTAAGGCTACTCAGCAAAACCAGAGATTTTAAATAACGTTATTTAGTGATATGCTCTCTGCTCAGCACCGTTCAGAGGTAGTGCACATATGCAGCATTACTAAGAAAATGTAAACAAGACAATTGAACACTGCTTTGCAGAGTCAGGTCCATTTCCTGAAAAAACCCTTAACGTATAGGTGTCCACTTAACTGGCAGTTATGTCCAGTTACTGAGACTGAACTACGCATATTTGGATAGAGTTTCTTGACGGTCCTTTTTTAATTGTATTTTGACATCCAGACCTAATCTCTATTTAGATTTATCTTTGGCCTCATGATCCAAGATTTCTGCAATCGACCAAGTTCAGTGTTTTTACTGATATCCACAGTACCGATATCCACAGAGAGTGATGGTCTGCAAGAGTTTTCCATTCCTCTCTCCATGTGGTAATTCTGAAAAATGGATTTGATTTTTGAATGCAGTGTATGCAGAGCGCTGTTCAGCAGCCACTTCAGTACAGAATATATAAGATGATATAGAATGAATTGAGATTTAGCCTCTTATTGAAGGTAAACCTGAATGTCATCTCTAACGGGTAGAAAAATGAGCAGAAATCAGAAACCTTTCACAACTGACAACCGAAGACACATCCCAAAATATTAACCTTTAATTGATGCACTGTTCATTCTTGCAGGGTTTTCTTTAAAGGAATTATCCTGGGAATGCCACCGATAGCATTAAACAATTCTTATTTGTGTAACATCTGGTTTAGCCCTTTATTTATTTATTTATATTTTACCTGAAAATGTATTTTCTTAGAGACCTTTAACAGCATTTCTGCATTAGCAGTTCATTTTTTTCTCCTCTTTCCTGGATATACTGGCCAGGAAAAGGAACTCCCAGTCTGTAACAAACAGTTTAATTCATAGGTTTTACTTTGTCCACATATAAAAATGCAATTTCTGGATCATTGAGACATATGGATTATGAACAAGACACTCCAAAAACTAGCTATCCAGACGGGGATATACTTACAAAAATCTTTTATGTCAAAGTCAGGATTTCACAACATAACACGCTAATGCAAAATCCAGTAGCACCTGAAAGATTAAGGTAGCTGCTGCAATCACTTGCACATACTTGAAAAGATTTAAGAAGAAAAAAGAAAAAAGAGTAAAAGTACATTCTCCAGAGAACAGCAAGTGTGTTTCAAAATAAAAAACTGTGGGTTTGATTTTTTTCTCTTTTTTTCCTCTTTTTTTCTTTTCCTTTTTTTTAATTTATTTATTTTTATTATTATTATTATTTCTGTATTTCTGTGAGGCTTATGGTAGTTCTTTTTGCTTTGTTTTTTTTACAAGACTGTAGTTGCCATGTAACAAGTTATACACAAAGTGACTGCTCTCCCCTCCAGTGCAAGTTCACGGTCATGTTTTCAGGCTATTGTACTGAACACTGTTCTTGTATACATATTCCCATAGTTTCATCAAAGATAGATACAATGTGCAGTACCTGTCTCACAGACAGTAATGCTTTAAACCAGAAAATTTTTATCTTAAAACAGAAGTGGAGAGGCTCCAGTAGGTATAGCCACCTAAGCATGAACTTTAGATCACAATTTCTAAACACTTGCCTACTGTACATAAGCATTAAAAATAGTCTTAGACATAGGATTTTATTTATATGTGCACGTATGTCCACCTTATCCCATATTTATGTTTGGCAACTATTTGGGAATTCAAAGGTGCAGCCCTCAGTAATTGTATTATTAAAAAAAAAAGAAATGAAGCATATCTACTCTATGAGAAAAGAAATTCTCAAATATCAATTTCCAATTTTAAATTTAATTTCAATAGGAAAATATTAAAAATGTGCACATCTAAATTTTTCCATGTTTTGTATATACATATGTGTGTGTACTTATACATAGAAATGCTCATGTACCACACATATTCACAAAATTTAAGTGGAAATATTTCAGTCCACTCTTTCCCCACACATATGACATCATATCTTTAAAAATGTCAATAATAATATCATTAAAAATAATATTACATTTATTCCATCATTTTCTTTTTATTCTTTCTTCATCCTTATTATGTCCACTGAGCATTAGCAGGCCAAATTCTCCTTGCACTTCCACAGATGTTATGCCAACGGAATGTTGCTGACATCACATCAAGGACATATGGTTTACAGCAGCACAAGTGACAGGAGAATCAGGCCCAAATATCCCCAGGAAAATTAAAAACTGGCTGTATCTGCTCATCTGGACCTGATGAAGATATACACACCACTGTCTAAAATCCCCTGAATGAAAAAACACATAGTTCACCACAAAGTTTTCAACCAGTAGCACAATGAAACAAGCTCCCCCCACCCCTTTAATAAATGTGAGAAAATACCCTAAAAAATATGGAGAAAGCGTAAACATTGTGTATATTACATACCATATAATACATGACAGTTTAGCATTTGACCTAAGCCACTTCCCTGACTAGTCAGGGGAGACCTGAAAAATCACTGGTAAATGAAAAAAAAGGTATTTTAGAAATAAAGCATGTCTTTCCAATATAAATGACAACCCGTGTGTATTATATGGTATATACACACAGTACACACATGAAAACAAACTTATCTTTTCTAGTTTTGAATATCAGTCTCTAAGTGAATAAAACTGTGTTGTACAAAGCAGCTAGACTTCATGTTTAACATTCAAATTAATTTGGGGAGCAACAAGGGTTCGTGCATCTTTCGACTCTGAAGTCTGGCACTTGCTCATCCATTTTAAAAAAGCCCTCTTCAATATTACAAGCAAATTATGTCAAGAATGCACTGTGATGCAAGACACATGACACTTGGCTTACCTTTCAAAGAGTTGGGTTTTTTTAAAATAAATCTATTATATAAAGAAATGTGTATTTGCCAAAAGTCTGTTAAAATTACATCAAAACAACTTTAAAACCTGCTCATGGAGGGTAATTGAATTCAATTTTCTGTTTTTAAACACTTAATTAACAGTTCAGAATATTGCCTGGTATAGTTTTGATAAAGATGTGATATGAAGACCCATAAAAGAGTAAATATGTCTTCAATTCAATTTGCTATGATAACAAAACTTCAAGAAACAGCCTTCTTGTCTAGACAAGTTCAGTGTATGAGCAATCCCTTGCAATAGCTCTATGCCCTTAGTGCAATCTGTAACAAAACAGTGCTCCCCATAAGTCATTATTCACAGAACCTGAATTTCATGTGACATTCTGAAAAAGCCTCCCGCAGAGCAGGTTAACAGTTAATTGAACATTCAATATAAGTATCAAGGCCAGAAAACAAACAACTGACCATTCCTTGTTATCTGTGCAGGTCAAATTTAAAATTTTGAATTTACATTTAAAATTCTAAGGGGGTTTGGGGCTTTTTTTTCCCTAGGGACTCACCTTCCATCATTGATTGGCTTAAAAATATAGTTAAGTGGAAGATACTATCTCACTGTAATTACATAGAATTCAATGAAAAAGTAAACCTTACATTGGACAATATTGTAGAACACCAGATTAGCTCCATAAAGAAATACTGTATCTTCCAGTATATATATATATATATATTAAAAAAAAAAATCAAAACCCAACCAATCAAACAACCAAAAAAACCCAAAAAAAGAAGAACTTTATACAAGCAGTTATAGTAAATCTGTTTCAATTAAAGATGCAACTCTCTCTCATTCCTGGCAAAAATAAATTGGTACCGGCACTGCTTCTCCACAGTGCAACATACCCTGAGAAATTATTATGAACAACAAAATACAGGGCTGTCATCACTAAGTTCTTGCACAAAACACAGCAATTAAATATCTTAAATAAATAAAACAGCAGAAAACCTCTATTGTATCTATCACAAAAAGGGGATGTGACTTGGGACACTGCTAATTCTTCCATCACTGATAATTAGAAAAGGATTGCATTCAATTATTATTAATATCTTTCAAGTTATTTGTGGCCAATAATGTACAAGGAGGTAATTTGTAATTCAAGTTTTTTTGTTTCTTATTTTTTTCTTCAACAAGCTGAGTTCTAAATTTTACATTGAAATACAACTCAAATTTAAAACAATCCCTCTCAGAGGAGCATTTTCTAAATTTGTGCAACTTTGATGCAGAGCCCAACACAGTCCTATGAAGAGAGACAGTGCATCTTTAAGCTGATTGGCACTGAAATCCCCTTTTCTTAACTGCATTCTATTAGCTTGGCCAAGTTATCTCGTAACTCTGTTAGTTCAAATATTTTTCCATCAAGAATTTCTAAAAGTGTCTTCAAGTTATTGCGAAAAGCTTCTTGCTCATTCTGACTTTTCTCCAGACGTTGCTCTAGATCAGACAGCTGGCCTTCCAGGTCTTTGTTTCGAATTTCTACTTCCTTCAGAAAAAATACATAACATGTTAATGTCTTGTCTGCAAACAGAAAGCAGTCTAACCTCCTGCTGGTACTTGTGTGCTATTTTTGTCAACTGCTTTTTAAAACAATTTATGACTCTTTACAATTTCCACTAAGCCAAAATCAGAACATGAATTGTTATTGTGATTCCATATGTACTGCTACTTCCTGATCTTTTTCCGTAACTGTCTGAAAGACAGAAACTTTGGGAGAGGGATAAAATTTAGTCAGTGAACAAACGATACACTTACTTCTATCATTGAGAAATTTACCACCTAAGAAAAACAGCTTCTCAGAAGTTTACTTAAATTCAAGTATACCCTGATTTAGACCATGAATCAAGGACATGGTCTCCATGAAATGTTCTCATGGAGAAACCCATCCAGAACACTGCTTAGGAGGAGTACCTTACAGGCCTTTGCACTCTGAAAATTAAGACAGGAACATAACCTACCAAGACTGATGTCAAGGTGACATTGACTGTAACAAATGTAAACCAGAAAGCATAAGCACATCTTGCCTCACTGCACAGTGCTCTGGAGCACCCACCTGCAAGCCCCACAACAGCACAGCTGTGGCAGCAGCGATAGCGGGAGAGCCAACACTGCTCTATGGACAAGCAATTCCCACACAGTGAGTGGAAAGATGAGGGGGGCAGCATGTTAGACACAGTCAAAGGGATCTGACCCTGAGCAAGCTCAGCTCTCATTCACAAGCAGAAACCCCTGGCATCAGCCTACTGGGACTCCTTGTGTTCCAGCTTGCACCTGACAGGGCAGGGAGGTCGCGGCTGCTCAGCCCTGTGCAAACCAGATGCCTTCTCTTTGATCAAATTACTGATGTAGCAGTCATGTGGGTCTGGAATAGCATATTGTTCTTTGTTCCATTCATTGCACACCTCATAAATTCATGCTAAATTTTGTAATTTCAGTTATGAAATGCTCTGAGTTTTTACAAATAGTTTTACAAAGCAATAGGGAGGGGGAGCTCATGCTCCCACAGCATGAGCAACTCCTCTTTCAGCCCTCCAACTCCCCCACTGTATTTGCTGTGATTCTTCTGTCTCCTCTAAAGCTAAGAAATATATTGATATTTATATTGGAGAAATATCAGATAACCATAGGACATAACAACCTGCCTTAATACAGAAAATATATTTGGGCATTCAAGAGTAACAGGTATAAAACAGCAGCCCTGTGTCAAAGTCCATGGCTTGAGAAAGGTTTCCACTTGTGATGGGTTTGATGGCAAAGTTGATTGGGTGCTGCATCCCTGGCCAGAGGAGGGATGGGGTGATGTGGCCAGTGCTCACTTTCAGCTCCCAACCACAGCAGTAGGTGCAGGTGAAGAAGACAGAACATCAGGACCATCACTGATTCATAATTGTGGCTGCTTGTGAAGCCAAGGGTTACATCCAAGCCAAACTGAATACATCCCTTAGTTCTTGTTTGTAAATGAGCAAGTTAAAAACTATAGAGTTTTGGGCACTGGTCTTGACAGCACAGCTGAGAGCAGGAATCACCTTTCACTGCCAGGACTAAGAGAAGAATTAACCTATTTAGCACTGAACAATATTGTTGCTAAAGCACTAAAAGAAGCTAACTGAAAAGAGTATTTGTAGAAATTATATAAATAAAAAACATACATGTTTGTGTAGTGATTAGCTACTCCACTGCTGCTACAAATGAAGAAGCCAAGTGGTCATAAGACAGTCACACCATACAAAGGCTCTCCTTCATTGGCCTGCTCCTGCCTTCCAAGCTGAGTACTTACAAGTATTACCTGGTGTAGTGACTGCACAGGCTTGAGACCCTCTGAGGCCAACTAATTGTAGTATAGGACAAAAAGGAAAATCCAAGGTATTCTCAGCTCTGCCAGAATGATACAGTCCTTTCTTTAGTTCAGAGAAAACTGACTGCTGCTTTTCAGTATCTGTTCATGTGTCCTGCTTCTCCTATCACTGTTCCTCTTCTCACCAAATCTGTGTACTCTGGGAAGTCTCCTTGCCACTGCTCTTACCCCAGAAGTAATTAATTTCTGCAAGGAGGCAAGCAGGAACAAATTCATGGATATATATAGGGCTTTATATTCTGATATCTAGGCCAGAATAGAACATCCTGTTGGCCTGTAACTAGCACTGAAAATCATCTTTCAGGTCCTCCTCGGACAGTCTTAAATTGAAATATGCCATGAGCTCTTGCTTTTAATTTCTGGAAAATGCTTCTTCCCAAATTTACATTTGATCCTTAAGTGTATTTACCCTAGATTAGTATTAATGTTTTTTGCAATGTTATTGGATTGTAAATTCATGTCCAAATTACGTGCAGCTTCCTATTTCAAATCAGTTCTACCTCAAAACTGTTGCTTCTTAATTGGAAGAGGTGGAGACGTATCCATGTAGTGTAATCTATTCCCCCAGTTGTGTCATTTCCCTTTATTTGCAGGTGATCCCATCTAACAATAAACTGACTCTTTGATACATTCAGGCCCTTTGCAGAGTGTATTTTACACTGTTTTTTTCAAGCTCTTCCATCATACAATAATTACTCATATTGTTTTATCTTACAAAATAAATAAATTATTATTACTTATATTTGTTGTTTGCACTGTAATAATCTTTTGCAGAATTCAGTGTAAGGATTGGAATAAAATATTCAAACCATACACAACACCTATATTCAGGAATCAGACATACTAATAAAGATATCCTGACCACTGTGAGAGTCACACTAATCGTGACTCATTGATACAACTTCTCTACATTGCTAATGAAATTATTAAGTAACAAAGGCCCTGATTCTTAACCTTCACAGTAATAACATATTGCTCTTCACTGGAATTTGCCAATGATTGATTTCTAATTATACTGCTGATATGAGTGTATCAGAAATGCAATACACCTTGAAATAGTAATTTCTTTGTACAGCATTTTTCATACAGGCTTAGAGTGAGATAATCCATTTGCAAAGCACAAGAGGGAAAAATAAAGCACAAGAACAAAGAGTAAGACAAACAGTATGAACCCTGGAGAGAATCACCCTGAAAATAAATGATGAATCAAATAAGTGAACAGATGTGAGACAGTCTGGAGCTAGAGAAGAAAACACCATTTTGCTGATGTCACAGATGTAGGGTGAAGTGGCTCAGAGAAGGCCAGTATAATCAAAGCAGGACAATTATAGCTTGAATCCATCCCCCCTCTCCTGTCACTACAGTTCTTGACAGAGAGTCCTTCTCCAGCTTCCCTGTAGGCCCTGTTCAGATACTGGAAGGTTGCTGTGCAACCTTTTCTTCTCCAGAATGAACAGCCCCAACTTTCTCAGCCTGTCGTCACGAGAGAGATGCACTAGTCCTCTTATCAACTTTGTTGCCCTCCTCTGGACTTGCTCCAACAGTTCCATGTCTTTCTTATGTTTGGGATCCCAGAGCTGGATGCAGCACAGCAAGTGGGGTCTCACAAGAGTGGAGTAGAGGGGCAGAATCACCTCTCTGGACCTGCAGGACACGCTGCTTTTGATGCAGCCCAGGATTTCATTGCCTTTCTAGGCTGTGAGCTCACTGCTGGCTCACATTGAGTTTTTCGCCAACTATCTCTCCCAAGTCCTTCTCTGCAGGGCTGCTCTCAATCACTTATATACAAATATACTGAAAGGAAACTACTGACTTAATGATGTCAGATTTTAATAAAAACTTAACATTTTCTAATCCTTCATCTCTTCCTAGTCTCTCATAATTGTGCTTGCTAAGGATAGCTAATTCCTGCATCACAATTACTTTTCATATGATCTTACAATGAAATTATTGCATACACTAGTGCTAGAAAAATTTCTAACTCTTATTGTAATGTCCCTTCTAAGTGTCTCATGTAAGTGCCTTTTCAGCTGAAAATTCCCATTTTTAGCGACCAACAATTTTTGAAACAGGTCAGCTCAGGTGTATTCAAAACAATTTTCAAAGACTGTTCAAAGTAATAATGTACTTTTTAAAAATAATTTGACTTAAGAATGGGGAAAAATGAATAAACTTATTTTGACCTTATGTGGTTTATTGTGCAGGTTGAAAGCTGAATACAAACTCATCCCAGCCCAGTGATACACAGACCGACAGTTTCAGTGGCACACAAAACCTATAGGAAGATACTGCTGTGAAAATGAGACCAGAACTGCACAGGACATGTATCAGTGAAGGACGCCTGCTAACCTCAGAGTATTCTGCGCGCTTGTAAATGAATTTTGGGTCTGTTTCCTCAGGTAAAAATAGCAACTTAAAGCAGGTAGAATTTTTGATACAAATTCTTAAGGACCATCCCAACCCAGCATTTTCAGTGCAGTCTACTTACATATTTATATGGCATCTCCAGTGAATACAGCACAAGGTGCTGATGTGAACTGCTCACTTGATAATAATTTTTCCCTTTTCTCTAAATTAAACATTAATTAAAAAATTTCTCTAAATAATAATGCACTATAGCTCACCTGTAACTTCTGGGTCAGAGAATCCCTCTGTGCCTGGAGCTCTCTGGCATTTTCGATTTCTTGTTTCAATCCTTCTATTTCCTAAGGGAGAAGAAAAAACCTTGCTAGCAACATGTTACCTGGCTTGGCCTCACTGCTGATGATCTGGCTGCTGCTTCTTTTCCCGAGCAAGTATTGGAATGATACCAAAACTGGCAGTTTTTGGCATCACAGCACGTGAATCCCTTCTCCCAGTACTTCTGAATCACAGTCCCAAAACTGAAGAAAACAAGCATTTTCTCTTATAAAAGTCCAAGTTTTCTTTTCCCACACAAAAGATATGAAATAATTTCTTCCTGGAAAATTAAGGGTCCTTATAATTAGAAAAACAAATTTTTACTTTAAATTCTATTAGAATCTATCTTTCTCCATTTTTTCAAGAAAAAAATCCAATTTTTGAATGTGAATTGCTTATTATGTCAGGGCTGAGCGTTAAAAAATAATCTACCTTAACCATTAATTTCCATAAAAAGAGAGTCTAAAAGAAAGAGTATCTTTACATTAGCAAGAGGAAAGTAATAAGTTATAAAAATTACAAATAAAGATGAAATAATGAACAGAAGAGAAACTGTTCTTAGCTTACTTTCAGGAGACAAGAATAGAAGAGTTAATGAAACTAAAGATATCAAACTTAAAACTATTAAGTACTCTTCCCCCAAAGGGCATATTCACCTCCCAGAACTCCATATGGCAAGATTTCTTTGCAGTCAACAGCTTAGCATAATTCAAAAGTGAATGTGCAACAAAATGGGAAACATTACCAACCTGAGCCTAATCTATTAAGCATTTTATGAGGGAGTTTGGAAGAGGCTTTGCTCCATTTTGAGAGGACATTGTGTAATGACTGTGCCTCTCCTGCATCCTCCTTGAAAACCCTGCAATTCCCAGTGCCCCTCCAAACATACACACCAGTGCCCACTGCGTCTGTCATGGAGGGCTCTTATACAGGGCAAATAATCCTTCACATGCAGCTGCTTCCACCTCCTTTTTCCCACCCACAAAGGGGTGATTCCTGATCATTCTGTGGCACAGATCTGCTTTCCTCTAGGACCTATGCCAGCGCAAGTGTTATTCCAATTCCTTTTATTTTCTTGCTGCTGGTCCAGCCCAAGGCACATGGCACAATAAATATCAAGATTCAGGCTGGAGCCTTGGCATGTGTTTAAGGAAAGTGCTGATCTTATGGACCATAGAATTCAGCTATATTAATAAAGCTTGAAAAACAGACTGGCTAGAGAAAGGCATTGATGTATTACTTGTTTCAAACTCTACTCTCCACAAAAAGGAAAGCATACTTAAAACAGCTTCCTTTCTTAGAGAATCTGGACTGCATCAGTGTGATGACACTGTGGAAACCACTTATGACCTACTTTTGCAAACAGAGATGTTTGGTAAAAGCAGACAGAAAAAAATGATACCTTTTTTGTTGTTACTCATATACCCCAGCTCTATATTGTTCTGACGTAATTATATAAACAAGAAAACATTAACAATTTCAAAGAAGCTGAAAAAAATTTAGTTTGCATCATCAATAGGAAATAATTCAGTATTTAGCAGGCATCACAAGCATATTGAAAGGCTTTAGAAATGATGTAACAGAAAAGCAAAAAAAAAGTTAGCAGATACCTCTTCTTTTTTCTTCAGTGTAGTCTCTAACTCCTGTATTGTCTGATTTAATTCTGTTTTATGTGTGTGGACTGCATTGGCTTGACTGCTCACACACTCTAGCTCAGTCACCTGTTAAAATAAGTAGAAGCAACACGAACAGAATTAATTTCAACATATTCAAGGCACTATTACTTATTTCCATCAATAGCTGCATTTGAAATATACCCTTAATTCTGGGTGACTCATACTGATTAAAATGGTGAAGGTGTTCTTACAAAGATAGCATAAAATTCCTTAATATATTGTTTTGCATAAAATGGTTGTTATGACTTCTTGGAAATAATAAATTTCATATGTTACAGGCTGAGAAGAACATTAATTAAAACTTATGCTAATTATTGAAAATTTTAATGATGCTGCTGAATTACCATTTCAGAAACAGTAATGGCTTGGTGACTAAATACATATCTGTCTGTCTAACTAACCTCTCCATCTGACACTTTTTAATGTTACACCATTTTCTAAGCCACAGCGCTAACACACACTTCCTAGCAAGCCAATTAACATTTCACAGCCTCACTTTCTGACTCAGCATCAACATTATAATAGTAGATAATCAGCTACCAAGGTACAGCTGCCAACTTTCAACTTTTGGATCTCATGTCTCAGACACAAAGCCAACAGCTAATGTCACTATTTGGATTTGCCCAGTTCCTCTGTATTAGCAGAAAGTAAGCACTCTCCATCTGCCCTTGGATAAGTTAAGATACCTGGCACTGGTATGCTCTTCCATTTTATTTTCTAATCAAAAGGATGTTAATATCCTGCCATTCACAGAAAAACAGTTGTCGAAAAGTAGCTTCTGCATCAAAGAAATAAAATCCATGCAGCTAGAGTCTAGCAGAAAAGTCTCTCACATTACAGGACAGAATATAAGAGAACTCTTGTATTGCATGTCTGCATGGATGTGTGCACTAAAACATTTTTGTTTAATAACAAACTGTTAAAATATTAAAAATATTATTTAAAACCTCATAACTAATTATTTTCACTAGAAGTTACGAGCCTGCCAGTCTTAATATATAGTCTTCAACAGAGCTGCACCATATATCCACAAATCTGGCCCAGAAATTCCTTTAAACAAAGTGCTACCCAATTCTGAAATGAAAAGCTTTAAGTTTCCACTTAACTTTCTCAGAGAAGTAGCCCTTAAGACTACTTTGACAGAGGGCAAGCATTCTCCAAGACAATTTTATTTCTTAGGTAAAATAATATCCTGGGGAATCAAGGTTGATACCCTCCAATACCAATGTACTCTAGGTAGTGAAGCCACTGTGATGCTAGTAATTTCAAACTCTGAACTATTTGTAGGCTCAAAAAATAGATTACTGAATGAGTCAAAGGCAATACAAGATAAAATGCAAGAAAATTGAAACAAAATCCCTACCAACTTCTCCTTTCTGAATCACAGGGCACAAACCTCTGTAACAGCCATATTGACTCTAGTTTCTTCTACTGGAAGGCAGTTGACATTTTTGGCTCATCAAGTTTATAAATGTAGAGAACTGAAATTAGACCGAATTCTTGAGAGGTGTAAGGAGAATGAGGGAGTAGGATACAGCTTGGTAACAACTCACCACTCCCTTACCCTAAAGCACCTTTTTATTTGCTGGTATTGTCCCAAAGGAAATATCAGTGCTCATGGCATAAAGTAATAGCAGTTTCCTTAGTTTTATATGCCACTGAAGCTGTCACAAGTATTGAGGCCACGTTACTGAGAACGCAGCTGCGATGGGCAGGGCACATCTCAAGGATGAAGGACCACCACCTCCCTAAGATCCTGCTCTATGGTGAACTTGCCACTGGCTGCCGCATGAGAGGAGCCCCGAAGAAAAGATTCAAGGACTCCTTGAAACAACATCTCAGCCTTGGCCATATTGATCATCATAACTGGTCTACTCTGGCCTCCAATCGGGAGGCCTGGAGACACACCATCTATAACGCAGCTCCTTCGAGAACACACGCAGGATCACTCTCGAGGAAAAAAGGCAACGCAGAAAGAACCGTGTATTGCAGAATACACCATCTAAGGAGTCTTTCTGCTGTGCCTTTTGCAATCGGATATGTCTGTCACGTATTGGTCTCATAAGCCACCAGCGTGCCTGTAGCAAATGTGGATAGAGCCTTCCCAAATCTTCGTTCGCGAAGCCTAGTCATGATGATATGCCACTGAGCATTACAACTGAAGTCTTACATAATTTTCTCAATTTGCTTCAATAACATACAAATATCTCTATTTAGATTCCCATAATACTGTTACAGTATTCACCACAACAATTACAAAAAGAATTGGAACACACGACTGGGACAAACCTATTTCTACAAAGTGTCTGAACTAGATAAAGCAAGAATCAGAGAGGCACAGAGTAATTTAGGCTGGAAGGGGACTCTGGTGGTCATCTGGTTGAGGCCTCCTGCTCAAAACAGGGCCGATTTTGAGGTCACATTTGGTTGTTCAGGATCTTGCCCAGTCAAGAACCTTTACCATCCAGCAGAGATACCACAATTCTGACATTGTTGGTTTATGAGGAGCTCCTTCCTAAGTTTTGCTGGGACTGTCAAACTCATTCACCTCTTTCACCTTCACCCCTTCTGATGTTTAACTTCTTAAACATTTCCAAGCTTTCCTGCTGAGATGTTGAATGGCAACCTTCAAGAAGACAATCTCTTTTAAAAAGTTCAGTTGCTGTTGCACTCAGCAAGACCCACTGGCTCTTCCCAAGCCTAGAACAGTGAATGTTCACTTAAATGAAATGTAAGACAGATGTGGAACTGGAAGGACAAAAGTAAGCCTAATACCCAAAAGACTTCTGTCCTAGAATCTTGTGCCTTGGAAGCAAGCGTGCAGAAGTCTCTCATCCCATGACTAATGAAGCGCTTGGACTCCCTCTGTTCTCCACATGGTTTCCTCCTGCCTGATACACACCGAGAGGATGTATGTGTTGGTGCAAGCTTGGAATTCAAGGAGGCAGGTGGATTGAACTGTGGTGGATGAAATGTTACTGCTCTAGGCTATTGTTGCTGGCTAAAAACACCTTCCACAGCAACCCTGCCAGATGCACAGCTCTCATGAATGCTCCTGAGTACACTCTGGTTCACACTAACTCAACACACTTACTGAAATTGCTTAAGCAAACACGGTTGATTATTTTAAAGAAATAAGCAAGGAGTGCTCTCACAAACCTTCTTCCCAACAGAGGCAATTGCTCCCAGAAGGACAATTAATTACAGCACTAAAAGGGCTGTGATGTCTTACTCTAGTCCAGCTTTTCTCTGGGCAAACATCCATCTCTTACTGCTTATGCAAGGAAATAATGTTCAACTGTTTTGTTTACCGTTCCTTGAAAAATCAGTAAGATGGGAAAAAGAGAACAAACTCAATTAAAAAACTGGGTTACTTAATCATTCTTATTTAAGAGCCCATTCCTACAGAGATCTGAAAAGATGTCAAGTTATCTTTATCATGTTGTCTTGTACTTATAAATGTACCTATAAAAAAGAAAGGCACATTGTGACCCTTTCAAAAAGATTGATAGAGTAAGATGGGCTGGAAAATTATGTGATATAAAGAATATGCTATTGAAAACACAAGTCACAAAAGATAAAGCTCTAGGCAAAAATCTGAATAGCATTTACTTGCTCTGTTTCCTTGTTCCAAATGGATTTTAATTTTCTTATGACTAGTGGTCCAAAAATCATTACAAGTAACTGTTTATGCGTTGAGCACAAAAGGGGGCATAAAAGTAAGTTAAAATGCTTTAGTCTGACCCTCCCACGTGCTGTTTTCACAGACACCTCCTTGTTCAGTGTTTCATGTTTAAAAGCAAGGCTCAATCAATCATTCAAACCCTTGCACAGCAGTATCGAGCAACGTACCTGTGATTATGTCTTGTTTCCAGTACAGAATTCAGACTGAAAGAACAGTCTTTGAACAATAAATGACTAAACAAGGTTCTTTTATTGTGCTATCATAAGACTGCACTGCCTTGCATAGCTAAGAAAGGCAATATTGTGGCTTTGTATTTGATACTTAAAAAGAAAAAAGTTACTGTTCTTAGTCTCTGTTTCTTTATTTTGTATTTATCATCCAGGTAAGGATTGCATGTATGGAAAAAATTCTGAAAGGGCTTTTTAGTGACTATTTAGTGTGCAAACTTCTCTAGCACATGGATGGCATTATACTTAACTGCATATTTCAGGGAGAAATACATCGACTGAAATAGGACAGCAAGGCAACTTGTTCTAGCAGAGCCTAGGCCTTCCTAGCAAAGGCCATTCTAGAGCTTTCTGGAAACTTTAATATAGGGCCAACAGCCCATAGATGCAGCAGGATTCCAGGTAGATGGTTTTCATTGCAGCAGAGAGCTAGTACACACTGGGCTGCTGGGAAGACTGGAAGAGTGAAGCTTTGAGCCATATAACACAAGGAGTAACAGCTTTGATGTGAGCTTAAGACAGTGACTGCCCAAAGCTTTAGAAGACTGAAAAATCTCTCAAAACAAACCCAAACACAGAAAACTACTTCACAAGTAAAGACTTTGGTAGACAGGGACAAAGAAATGGGAATGACAGAAATATTTTGAGTGGTGACCCCCAAGTAATTACTGAACGAACGAATCTGAGCCACGTTTGCTCCAGGTTGATTCATTTTTTCAAACTACTTTCTTGAGATAAATTTGTACAATTCAGTACCAACAGATCATGAAATTCCTTTTAAATTCCATACAGAAATTTTCCAACTTCTACAGAAATACAAAGCAAGACAGATTAGAACATAAAATCACACAATTGCAGAATAATTTAGATTGGATAAGACCCTTAAGATCATTGAACCCAACAGTTCACCCAGCACTGCAACCTCCCCAGCCTAACCCTGTCCCTGTGTACCACATCTCCATGTCTCTCAAATACCTCCAAGGATGGAGGTATGACTACATGACCTACATGACTTCCCTGGACAGACTGTTCCAATGCTTGACAACCCTTTCTGTGAGGAAATTTTTCCCAATAACCAATCTAAACCTGGCACAACTTGAGGTTATTTTCTCTTGTCCTATTGCTTGTTACCTGGAAGAAGAGACCGACCTACATCTGGCATCAACCTCCTCTGAGGTAGGTATAGCGAGCAATAACATTCCCCCTGAGATGCCTCTTCTCCAGGGTAAACAACCCCAACTCCCTCAGCCATTCCTCATAGCACTTGTGCTCCAGACCCTTCCCCAGCTCTGCTGCCCTTCTCTGGACATGCTCCAGTACCAAAATGTCCTTGGTTTGAGGGTCCCAAAACTGAACACAGGATTTGAGATGAAGCCTCACCAGTGCCAAGGACGGGAGGACAACCACTTCCCCGGTCCTCCTGGCCACACTATTGTTGATACAAGCCAGATGCCATTGGCCTTCTTGGCCACCTGGGCACACTGCTGGCTCTTGTTCAGCCACTGTCAAACAGCACCCCCACGTCCTTTTCTGCTGGGCAGCCACTCCTTCCCCAGCCTGTAGCACTGCCTGGGGTTGTTGTCACCCAAGGGCAGAACCCGGCGTTTGCCTTGTTGAACCTCATAGATATGTTGGCCTCAGTCCATGGATCCAGCCTGTACAGATCCCTCTGCAGATCCTTCTTGCCCTCCAGCAAATTAACACTCCCACCCAGCTTGGTGTCATCTGCAAACTGACTGAGGGTGCACTCAATCTCCATATCCAGATCACCAATAAAGATATTAAACAGGACTGGCCCCAGTGCTGAGCCCTGAAGAACAGTACTAGGGGACCGGCCACCAGCTGGATGTAACTCCATTCACCACCACTCTCCAGGCCTGTCCATGCAGCCAGTTTTTTACCCATATTAGCAACATATATTCATTGTAGCTGTAAGCCTATTTTATATACCTGACACTATTAACTTCTTGTTTCTATAAGGTATTTTTCTTCCTTCTATTTACTGTACAATGCAATATCCAAGGTTTACTAGCCCAAGCTCCAGTGCAGAATTTGCTCACACAGAAGACTGAATTGAAGTATTTTGGCTGATTGAGTTACATCCTTAAATAGATCATAACTATGACTGTGACTGTATTATTCCATCAATAATTCAAGATGAATGTCCCACAAAGAAAAAAAGAGCCCTTTGCTCTCCATGAGGAGAAGAGAAACAAGGTTTCATGGGTCATCAAAACTATGACTAACTGCATAAAGTTTCACATAATTTATGCAGAGGAAGCTTCTCAGTTCTTAATGATGGACAGTAGTAAGATACACAACAGCATGCAACAAGCTGATCACAAAAATAATTCCAGTGTAGCTTTCAAGAATAAAAAAAACTGGAAAGATTTTTGTTGTTAAGAAATAGTAAAATGGAGAAAACAAGGGAAATTGCTTTTCAAGGTTGATGCTGAAAGAACAGAAAACACACAATGGACTTATAAATCACTTCTGACAGAAAATTAAGTACTGTTGTTTTCCAAGATTTACCCATAGATAAAATGATAACCTGGGGGCAGGGGAGAGTATTGTGCATTACCAACAATATATTACTTTTTTCAACAGAGAAAACAATTAGAAAATTTTGCTGAAAAGGATATATTTTTCTCTGTGGGCAGTGATGCCTCAAGCTGTGGAAATATCAAAATGTTTTCCACAGTTACTCATTTCTACAAAGATGAAAGAGGAATATTACATCATCTGCTTAATTTTTGTAAAGAAAATAATGAACCTGCAGTAAGAATATTTGAAAATACAAGAAGTTTACCAAAATTGATGTTTTGAGCTTCAGCCATGCATTATTATTTGCAACCAATAACGGTAATACTAAATTCAGAGGGTATGCCTTTCCCTGCAATCTAATTAGCAAATACTTTTTCCAGCTACCTGGCCAGTTCATGAAATACATGCAATAGGAAACACCGTACAGATACGTCATCCTTCGATCCCGAGAATTTTCAGTAATTTTCTCATTCCCCTGCAGAGTTTTAGAAGTTTAGAATGTACTTCATTCTACTTTCAGCTTAAACTATGTAAAAATCCTGTGGCATGCCTCCACAATGCATACTTTTTTTCACTTGCAGATAAACGTATCTCAACAGTTTTCTTATGTTTTTTTAGAAATAAGATGGGAACAAGCGACCCTTTCTGAGAAAACATATTTTTTTACTACCCAGAGTCAGAGTAGTTTGTTTGGTGATTTGTTAGGTTTTTTCCCCAAATTATTACCTTGTATGTGACACATTCAGTGAAAGTGAATTCCCAGAAAAAAAAACAACAAAATCTGCTCTAAAAACTAATTAAGGCAAACTGAAAAAGACAGAAAATACTTCAGTTTCTTGCAGTTCCAGATGAAAGGACTGCCTACCTAAATATATGGACTTAGTTGTCCATTTTTTGTGCACTTACAATCGGTCCATCTGCACATATATTTCTTTCAATTAAATGCATAGATAAATACTAACAAAGTTATAATCCCACTGTTTTGATTAAATTGTCAACCTATCCATATGTACCTTCCAAATGCTCACCTATTTTCATTGTAAACAAATAGTATCAACCTGCTATCTAGCCACATGCTAATTACAGTATCTTAAGAAGAAAGTTATACTTGGTTAACTTTTTTTTCTTTAATAATTTGTTTAATTTATTACCTAAGTTTGGATTGTTCAGTGGGGGTATGAGGGACACAGTCTTAAAGGGAGGATGACAAGAGATAGGCATCACATAAAAAAGGTGTATGGGCAATAAATTTTTGGATCAAAACTCCATTCATAAATTTCTTGTTACCACACTTCCTGTCACCTTCCTTCACTCTTAGATGATGTTCTTCCTTGGCCACATAGGACCCAACAGTTATTCACAGTAGTCCCACAGTGCTGCTATTAAGACTTCTCAGCAAGTATGAAGTCCACAATATGGACTCCAATTCAGCAGGCAACTTCATAACATCTGCATGTTCAAAATTTAGTTTTAGTTATTCAATTATTAATGCGGCTGGTGAGACCGTGGAGATGACTTCTAAAGGGCCTGTAAAGATTTTCTACAGATAATCTGAGCATATGGCTTATACAGCATTCCATACTTCTTGTGGACTTTCATAACTGCTTTTAAAGATTGTTGTTTTCTTTAAGTAGCATAAAGATCGTCCAGTAAAATGACCATGGTTTTTTTTTCATTGTGCTCATGCATTTTTTTAATATCCATTTTAAAATTTCCTGTTACAGCAGTGAAATCATGGTCCATTATTTGTCATGTGGTTTTAATAACAAACTCATACTTATTTCATTCACTGAATGAAAGAACCAGAACAAATTGGCTAATTTTATCTTACTTTCTAAGAAATTCTGGTAAAATAAAAAGCTAGAATTCAAGACACTACCTCCCTGTTCTTTCACAAATACCCAGGAGCTTGATCGCTTCCCTTCATCTCTTTTTATGTTAGGTTTCTTTTCTGCAGATGAATGATCTTCAAGGACTGTAGCTCTTATTATCATGCACTGGTGTTATTACTTTGTGCTATTGCCCAGTGTCATAGGATGATTTACTTTAGCAGTTAGAGAGCATGAAAAAAATTAATCATTTTCATTTTTAACATGACAAAGACAGAACTTTGGGTTGCTTTCCATAATTTATATCACGATTCAATCCTTTCCTCTTTATAGTATCAGGATTAATGTTAGTGCCAATGCTATTCTATTTGTCTGAAGTAGCTTACTTCAGGGTTTTTCTTTCTGTTACTGAGCTGTTCTATGAATCCCTTTTGATGTCAAAAAGCTATGCAAGGTGTGTAGGAGTGCTCCCCAACCCCGTTTAAGGGAAATTTTTGTTGTTTCTGAGCAGATTAGAGAAGGCTGAGAGCTCAGAGTTAAGCTCTTGACTGGGCATCATATCTTCCCAGAATTATCTCTTTGTATTTGAGAGAGAAAACTCCAGGCACTCATTTAGTAAGCTTCTCAAAAATATAATGTCTGACAAAATATCAAAGTACAGTATTTCTGAATTAAGCTCACAGTTTATCAGGAGAAAGCACAAAACTTTAATTTATTGAGAATGTTTCACTCAGCCACACTGAATCTGTATTCTGTTTCATCTCAGCTCTAGCCATTATTAAGGCAGAGAAGAAATGAAAGAAGGATGATAAAGGCCTCAGAGAAAGCAAATAAATGTAAGTTAATGTGAAAAACCAAACCGATAGATGAGTAAATCTTATACTAAATCAGAGACGGCAATTAATAGGTGAAATTAATTTTAAAAATGCAATCAAAATCAAAGAATGGGGAATCTTAGTTTTGTTTCTGTGTTTTAAAATGTGCAAACAATGTGATACACAGAAAAAACTATTCCAGTTAAATTTGAAAAAAGTTATAGAATAAAAAATATTGGTTTAAATTAACTTAGAACTACTTAAAAAGCAAATTGTACAATAAATACTGCACCAGACAAAGGACCAAGTTTACCACAGTGAATTAAAAAAATAGAAGATAAATGAATGTGATACTATGTAAAATCAATGGATGACTATAAATAAAACACGATAAAGTTCAAACGATGGAGAAAGTATCATAAGAAGTCAACTAGTAAGATAGCATTCACAATAATTCTTTTTTATTATAAAGAGGAAAGTATATAAATAAAGCTATTTATATAAAGGCAATTTATTTAAAGAAGAAACTAAAGATGGAAACAGTAATGCAGAGTTTACTAACCAATATGCATTGCTTTCCCATACACACTTAACTTGACAGAGGATAGAGTTTTCTACAGCTTGCAGACAAATGACTCAGGCACCAAAACTTGTATATAAACCTAAAGTATGTAAGGAGTGAATACCACAACTGCATGATATATAAACCACCTAATATATTATTAAATTGAACTAAATGTATCAGCTAATATTGGCAGTACCATTCTTGATTTTGGAGTCTGGTTCATGTTATATAAGATTATGATCCTGTAAGTAAGCATATCTCTCCAATGCATACACATCACAGACCCATTCTTATTTTCCAGTGGGCAAGATGCTATGATGGCCAACTTTTCCATATAAAACAACAACTACATTACAACTGATGCAAACTAATTTCCAAATTTTTCTTTCTCCTTGAAAACAATTTTTCTATGCATATTTCTAAAAATCTGGTCTATTCAAGTTTTCTCATCTAAGTGTCTTTTGGATCAAACCCCATTCTGCTTCTGAACTGGCAACAGAGACGAGTTGCAGCATGGCAAATTTCAATCAGATATTAGGAAAAATAATTTGTCAAGTGTGGTCAGTTGGTGACAAAGGGTGGTCAGTTGGAATGGGCTGCCCAGGTTGGCTATGGGAACTCATGTTTTGAGACCTGATTTATAACTTCAAATCTGGCCCTGATTTCACTTGAGAATTGGACCAGGTAACCTCCAAAGTTCCCCTTCATGCTAAGTTACTCTGTGATTCCACAAAATAAGGACGGAGTTCTTTTCCTCTGACTAGAAATATGTCTACACGACTATCCAGATGACTACTCTATGCATAAAGACAAGCACTTAAAGAAGCAAATTCAACTCAACACTTAGTCTTCTTAAGGCTGGGACGCTTATTCTTCATGCTTTTGTCTCTACAAGAATTACAAGAATAAAAGATGACTGACTGAGACTTGACACATAATCTCAGGTGAAATGAATTCCAGTTCAAGGAATATTTTTTGGATCAACTGCAGCTATGTGTTTATACTGAACAGATAAACAGAACAGACAGATAGCACGAGGCAGTGACTGAACTTGCTTGCTATCACACGTACCATAACCAACAGTCTTCAGATCTGCCATTTCAACAACACATTTTTGATCTGTGTAAGAAAGAAGCATCTGACTTGCCATTTCTTTTTGAAGTGAGGCACTAATTTAACTTGAAAATTCAGTTTCCAGCATGCAGATTAGAAAAGCTCTTGTATCACACTGCACTGCATGGGTAATACTTTGAGACTGAATTATTTTTAACACAATATACATTCTTTTGCCTAGAGAGTTCAGTTTGTTGGGTTAGCCAAGTCTACATTTTTCTAAAAGCAATTCCAACAGAGGGCAGTACTCTCTATGAACTATCCTGTTGTAATTTACTGGCATTCCTGGAGAGACATAGGCACAGACCATTCCTGTATCCTGTGTGAGATATCAACAAGCCCTAAGGTCACAGATTATGAAACATTTAACAAAGGCATGTAAACGGTGATCAAAAGAGCATGGTGTAGATGATCCCATGCTATAAGATTTTGTGCTTCCTCAGAAATACAAAACAACTGCAGCAAATTTGCTGCCAAAAGGTTATGAAAAATCATCAGCTAGTAATGAATGTAGCCTCCAAGACTTGGTTATTACTCTGAACTGTACTATCATATAAAAGCAAAATGACATGCTAAAATTTATATATTCATTACTTTTATTTTCCAATAATAAGATTTGACTAAGAGTGAGAGTAACATAAAAAAAGGGGATCTTTGCCTGCCTTGTCTGGTTGAGTCTCCCAAGGCAAATGCAGCTGCTGTTGTGGTGCATTACTTTTCTTTCTTATATAAGAACTGTAATTGTCTCAGCTTTGCAACGCAAGCTGTTAGTGCATTTTATTAGGAAGAATGCTACCTTATTATGTACACATGTTAGTGATGAGTCCTTCACTGTAAAGCCTATCTAGTGGTCAAGTCCACCTGAACATTTGCACTATAGGAACTTTAATACGAGGTTGTAGTTTAAATAATTTTATTGGCAGTGACTGTTATCATCTATTCATGAACACGGAGCACAGGTTAGAACTCCCACCCTTCCAAATAAGAAGCTTAAATGAGATGACAGATAAAGTGACAGTCTCCCTCTACAAACACACATGACAAGCTTCTGCCTGACTGGAACATTTTTGAAGGAAAGAAGTTTTGTCAGCAACTGTCAATTTCTTGACTGAAAGCACTTAAAAAAAGCACCAGTCTTAATTACATTTCATGCACTTTGTCCAGTCAGCTATAGCACACACAATTACAAACCATTGGAAATTGTCATTCTTCCCTATCAAATCATTTGGCCGAGACTTCAAGATCATTGTCCGCAAGTCAGTCTAGGTACAGAACATCCCCAACAACTTGCCATGTTCCCAGGTTTCCTAAATTCTTGATTCTCTTCCACATCTCCAGGTTAATTGTAGCCTACTGAACTCCCCCCCCCTTCAGATGATATGACCTTTATTCTTGGGACTACTTGAAAAGCCTCCAGTTAGACAGGTCCAGCATAGGTCTGAAAGAAGCCTTTGCAATTTGCAGGATTTGGCTAGCTGTAATTGCCATACTTTATTTCCTACCGGTCAATACAGAATGTAAAACCAAATCAGGAGGTCTGCTATGTCTACTACTTGACCTCCCCTTGTCAGCATATTCATGAAACCTGCTTTCATGCAAAAAAGCACAATGGTTCAGTTTGGGATTTTTTGCATTTTTTTCTTAACTAAGTATCATTGACTCAGTATGGCCTGGGTTGAAATGGACCTCAAAGATCACCTAGTTCCAAAACCCCTGCCATGGCCAGGGACTCCTTCCACTAGACCAGGTTACTCAAAGCCCTGTCCAACCTGGATGCGTTCAGCCCCACTGAACACTGTCAGGGATGAGGCATCTACAGCTTCTCTGGGCAACCTTTGCCAGTGTTTTACCACTCCTACAGAAAAGAATTTTCTCCTAACATCTAATCTAAAGCTACCCTCTTTCAGTTTAAAGCCATTCCTCCTTGTTCTATGACTACATGCCCCAGTAAACAGTACCTCTCCAGTGTTAAGTACATCTCCTTCATATTTTTCTAAATTAATCTTTATTAACAGAAGTGAAACAGCTTAATCAAAGACATCTTTCCTCCATACGTGTTAACCTTGCCTTCATTTTGCAGATATATGTCCTAATGCTACGATTAGAAATTTATATGGATAAAGGTCAATAGATTACACAATATAATCTATAGAGAGAGAGTTACATTTCAAAAGAGAATAGAAATTAAGATATTGAATATTTGTTTTCATAATTTAGCCTTCCTAATTTAGCTTACATAATTTATTCCTTCCTCAAACATTGTTCTTCCTTCCTCCACTGTGAACTAACTTTTAGTTCACTTTTGTATGAAAATGGGTGCAGATCTGTAGTTGCATATAATGATCTTGTTCTTCAGTTGTGTTTATGTTCCCAGTTTTCTTCACATACAAGGATGAGGGGAAGCTGTTCATCTTTCTTAAATGAAGAAACTACAACAAAGTTTCTTTAACTTACAGATTTGATGTCAAGTTTCTATGGGCTTAAATGCAGTAGGGACTAAACTGTAATGCTATGAGGATGTCATGAAACAGATGTGACGGCATCAAATGAAGAGTGAAAGCTGACAAACATCATAAGGTAACTCTTCTCACAAAAATAATCTTTGCAGAAAAAAACTTCTACAAATCAAATAACTTTCCACTGGAGGAAATACTTTAAAGAAATCATTAATTTCCATCTCAAAGATTAACCTAAAGCCCCAACAATAAACTTGTTTTACTTGAAAATGAGTGAATAGAGCCATCAGTACTTCCACCTCAAGGATCCTGGCCATTTGCCACAACTTACCCGCTTATGAAGACGTTCTGCTTCCTCCTGATATGCAGCAAGTTGCTGTTTCCATTGTTTCACATTGGCAGTGGACTCCAGCAGGGCTGCTGTGAGCTTAGCATTATTACCCTTGAGTGTGGCCAGTTCTGCCTCCCAATGCTTGCTGATTGTCGAGCTGCACAGACAGAATGAGAATGGTCAGAACCCTCAAATCTCTTCCTTTATTCTTTTAAATGTATTATAATTCTTTTAACACCCAGGAAAAATAGAATTATGCAAAACATTCTATGACTGAATGACCAAATGATAATACAAATGTTCAAATAATCAAGACTATAAATTAAGAAAGTATAGGTGTAGCATTATTGGAAAACAACATCTATTCACCCAATTCAACAGGGTATTTTTATAAATAAAATGTTAAAGATTATGAAACACACATCAGCTTCCCAAAAGCAACAGCATGCAATTCTGGAACATATGTATGATTAGTCACTATTTTAATATATGCACATTGAATGAAAGTGCTTTTTTAATTTACTATTTTTTGAAATATATTGTAGAAAAAGCTTTTTCACAGACTTGATTAAAGAGAGATAATATAGTGCTTTGGAAGTACAGCTTGGTTGTCTTAATGCAAGTCTTCTATTCCTGAAATATACTTTATTAAATACCATATTTAATTTGAACTTGCAAACTCAAAGATTTTTAATTTTATAATAATATTAATACATTTTTCCTCAGTAATATCAGCAAAGAGAATAAAGATCAAGTAGCATAGATAAATTACTGTTTTATTTTAAAGTGGAAGCTGATGCTGAGGTTTACTGAAGTAGCTGATAGAGAAAAATCCTGCTTACAATTTAGTCATTCTCTGAGCAAACACAGGGTTTGAATTTTCCAGATAATCAGTTTGACATCATCCGCAGACCCTATCTTTACACTCAGTGTGCAACAGAAAAATATCTTAGATACATCAGGTAAATGCATTAATAAGCAAATAGCTCACCAAGAGCATGTGAGGTGCATACCAACATGGAAAACACATGGAGAAAATAATTAATTTTGCCTAATTAGCTTACTATTAAAGACATCATTGAAAACCAAAGATCTGTAACTCTGGCCAAAATGATTTTGTATATTGGTTAGTGATGAATTATGATCAATTATTATAATATTTTATTTTGTTTATATCTTTATATGTTAATATGATTAATTTAATTATAATTTACTGTTATTTTACATGTAAGTTTATAGATTTGAACTTCGTACACATGTACAATGACACACTGCCATCATTTTTTCCATTTAGTTTCTTCCACTTCCTGCATATGCAAAGTCTATCCCACTGAAGCATATTTCAAATACGTTACGACTCCTATAAATGCTTCTTAGGTGTTCAGAATCAACCAGACACCAAGGAACATTCATTACCAATTCAGATCACATGTACTGTTTCACTAAAACATCATATCTGGTTCTTCTGTGCTCCAGCCTTTCCTTCCAAATACACTGCTTCATCCCCTTGAGCGGGAATACAAGTTGCTCCAGAAGAGGAATATGGGTTTTTTGAAATTACTTTATAATTTTGTGATCTATACAACTAATTAGAAGTTCACCACTGGAAATTTTAGATCTTAAATGACTAAACTAATGACAATTCTACTTCATTCAGGGAACACTGACTCACATATTCAAGAAGATAAGTACAAATTTCTGGAACCATGTCTACTCTTCTGTTTCTCTAATCAAACTTAATTTTCACTTATAGTAGTCCAGCAGGTCAACAAATTCCGCTAAAAAAATGCTAAAAATATCTGGTTTGTTATTATATTCATAACTCCTTCTTGATGTTCTGATCAGGCAAAAAAATATCCAATCCAGTAGTTTCATGTAAGTGAATAGTTCCATTTAGTAGTTCCTGCAGGACTACTAGCTACTAGCAAATTGTGTGTGACACTGATACATTTTTATAAAATGCGTCTTACTACTCATCTTGCCCACAGAATAAACATGCACACAAAATTTTATACTGATGTAACACAGCTGTCTCTGAGACAGTTACAGGCTGAGAACTATTTGATCATTTATTATCCTAAGGAAGTTAATTTTTTTAAATGTAATAATGGGTATATCCACAATGATAACCTTCTAAGCCACAAAGAACCCAGAAGACAGACTCTCAAGGAGTGATTAGTAATAATATGAGGGTGATTTGTGGTGTGTTTCACTTTCGCCTTTACCTCGTGCCCTTGCTACAGTGCCTCTCAAGAAAACAGCCAGGAGCTCTTAAGTTATTCCTTGTATAATGGGATGTCAGCATGAAGTATGGAGCATGTATTTTCCATTACTGCTATGGTTACCCTGGTTCAAAAACTGTAAGGTTTCTTCAGAGCTGGTTATTTTTCAATTGGTTTTTCTCAACAGGAATGCATCAGTATTATTTCCAAACTGTACTTTTCTTCCCCCAAGGGATCTACATAGTGGGCAGGAACATGCCCTATTGTAATGTAGGTGTTACTGACTTGTAGAATATACTGGTTTTTTTCTATAAATAATTGCTATTGTATCTTCTAGAGAGTCGACTATAGCTCCATAAAATGGACACACATTACTTAGATTATCTAGGTTTGTATAACATACAACGACTTCCCAACTATCTAGACTTACCCTGTTTCTTCTTAATGGGTATCATACCAGGAAACACAGAACCAAAGATGTGGATTTTTTGTTTCATAAAATCATAATTTGATTAAAATAGCCCATAACCAATCTTGGCAGTTATGACTGACTTTTCTCAAATACCTTCTTGAGAAACAGAAAGATAATTAAATTATGCTCTGTGGATTACTTTGGTTAAAATTGGAGTTAGATTAATTACTTTAGGACCAGATAAAAGCATACATACAGGAGGCTCTTCTTAAGCTAGACTGAGAGTATCTTCATTGATGCCTGTATCTGTAGAGCTACATTGGTTCAAATTTACAGCACTTCCTGAGGAAACACTGAGAAATGTATGATTCAGACACAACAAGAATTCTACCTTGGAGGAGAAGATGCTGGGTCTAACACCTGTGAGAGGGAACACAGATTCAGAAGCTGATGGGCACATGTGGAAACTTCAAAGGGCTGACAACAACTGCTAAAGCACATAGGCAGAATTTTGATGGTGGAACAGCTGCACTAGAGTCTCTCAGAATAGATACAGGAGGGATGCACATACTCTTTCTCCCTAAAACCTTTTACTTAATTCCTGTCTGAAAGGCTTTTTGCTAAAAGGAATTGATTTTGCCCTCAGCAGCATTAGATTCTGTCATAGAAAATACACACACAGCCCTGTCAGGTTGTCTTAACAGCTGTAAATATCTAAACCAAATCTGAATCATTCCTCACGTGTTCTGAGAATATGTGCTCTACAAAGCACTTGAACTACAAACACTTATTCAGAGATCACAGTGATCCAAAGTGCAGTGTGACTTCCACCAGAACGCTTTCCAAATTTGCGCTGTGGTGCAAAGCTGTGTGTACACACCTGGGGACATGCAAGCATACACACCTGCAGTCCTGTGGTAAAACAATTCAACCTGCATACATGTTTTTTTTTTTTTCTTCTGAAAGCCTCTGCTGACAGCTTACTGCTTCAAACCTATGAGAACTAACATCACTGACTGCCTGACACAAAGTTTCAAGACAGTACTTCAAAAAAACCCTACCATCATTCATCTGGAACCATGCTTGTTTCCTGTTTTTCAACATGAAAAACTCCCCCAAACTATTAAAAATACTCTAACAGAAATTAAAACCTGGTCATTTCTGTGTGAAACTTCTGAACATCTGAAAGCAAGAGGAAAAGCTGTTTCGCATACATCCCATTACTGTCAAATACAAGAGGGAGAAAGGGCCTCTAATGGATAATAGGAAAATATGAGTTCTGTTGGCTCAACTGATCATGCTAATAAAAAAAAAATGCTTTCATAGCAGAGGTTTGGGTCTGATCATAACAATTGTTCATGGGATCACGAGCACCTGTTAGCAAGCAAAAGGTCAAAACTCTCCCAAATCTCTTACCCTTGGTGCTGGCCACGCAATCCGGTGTATCTGAAACACCAGACATGTCCAGTCAGAATACCACATGGTTCTACCCCATCAAGGCAAAGGATTCAAAGTCAGGTATTTTATATCTTTTACATTCAGTAATTCAATCACTTCCACAAAATGATCCTAGAAAAACTGATGGCTGGTATCACTCAGCCTAACTGTGACACCCTCTGAAAACTGGAGTCAATGATCTTCCTTCCATACTTTCAGGCATTCAAACCAATTAACATCAGGCCGATCCCCTTTCTCACTGGGGATTAGTTACAAGCCCAGTAAATCACAGAAGAATAGCTTTGGTATCTGTCCATCTGTGACCTGAATAGTGTGCCAGAGGCTATAAATGCATGATTATCTTTCTCTGTAAAGTAGGTCACTTAAGGAAAATTAATCCGAAAAGCTTCAGTCACCATATTTAGCCAGCTGGAGAAGGCTTGCAAACGGAAGGAGAGGGAAGCACACATTAATGAGTTGCATTCAGAATTAAGGTATTTTGAGAGATGCCTTCATGAAGCAAAGAAACAAAAGCACTTCAAATCAAGTTTCTGCTTTTTGAATCATTATTGTTTATTCATTGTTTGCAAAGTTGTATGCAGTACCAACACTGAATAACATGGTTTAAGCTTTATTTCAGATTTATTGAAATAAAATGTGTGCAGAATTCTGCTTTATTATTATTTAGGGAGTTTATTACTGCATTCATTGCATAAAATTAATTAATTTAAAAATTATTCCATAGCATAGTCACTGTTTCAAAAAACTAAAGTTATTCCAGAGCGTGTAAATTCTTTCCTTCAGGTATCACTGTGATGTGCACTGTGGGTGTGTAGTGAGTAGCCCTATCTTGGGACAGCAGAAATAAGGAGGAATATAGGAGAAAGAATGAAGTACTTTCACCACAAAATGTGGATTCCGCTATGGTAACTAAATCCATAAGACTTGACAAATATGAACAGAGCAGAGTCTTTGTAGCTACTGCCCAGATTATAAATAGTGGCATGCGTTGGAAGCAGCCCGAGAGTCTGCTGGAGTGAGCATTACCAAACACCAGGAGAGGTATATCAACCAGCTGGTAACAATGTATCGGCTGTGCTGGCTGCAAGGGGTGATCCCTTCCGACAGTCTGGCTGCTGAGCCTTACGGAGCAGCTCTTCATGCTTGATGAAGTACAGGGCATTGTGAACCTTTTGGTTCCATTGCAGTACTATCCAAGAAGACCACTGAACACAAGTAGTGTCGCTTCTTCTCTTTGGAAGTGTAAGGCAAGTATTTGGTTTATGTAAAACTCTACAGTGCATCTGGAAAGCAATTCTGCAAAAGGTCCTCCATATTAAATAAGCGTCAGTTAATGATGAAAGCTGGAAGTGTGAGATCTCTGCAACAAGCTACACTTCCTACTGCCTACATTGAAATTATGTGACTGTCTGATTACATGGAGATGTTGACTCTGCTAGCACAGTGGGGGATTGCAGCATCCCTCAAGGTATTCCTAGAAGCTCACAAGAACCCTCCTCTCATTCATTCTGAAAATGAAACTTAATCTCCTCAGTTTATTCCTGATTTAAACAGGAATTTTTGTAATTTCACCCCTTTTCAGAGATTTCAAAAAGCTACTTTATGATGGAAAGTATTTAAACAAGATGGTTTTGGGGACTTTGTCCACTTGCTAGTCAAAAGCACCATAAGCCCTTGATAATAATATAGAAATCTCTCTCTCTCTCTTGAATATTCAAAGCGAAATTGGAAACAGAAGGGACTTTTGTCCTCTATTGAATTATACCTAATTAGGAGCCCTACAATGAGTGGGAAGTTGAAAGAGTGGGAGTTGAAAGAGCAGTGGAGTGGACTAGGTTCTATCCCACCATTCCAAGAAGAGCAATGATTTTGAGTTGTTCTGCCATTTTAACTTTTGTACAGAACTTCTGCTTGTATGGGCCCAGTAGATTAAACCACTCAAAAAACTCTGCATTATGTACACAAGGCGAGAGACAGAGTCATTCAGTTAAATAATTAAAGAATAGCAAAAGACGGAAAGCTATGGTAAGAACGACAGGTGTTGTAAGAAGAAAACTTAAGAAACAAAAAAAAATTGCATCTTCACAGCTGCTGCTTATTGGTTTATATGTAGTTGAGATTAACTGGACACATACAAAAGGAAGTCTTATTTGATAAACTGGATTTCATTTAAAAAAAAGTAACGCCTCTCAAAATTATAATCCAGAGATAATTACCAGGAAATTGCTTTGAGTTAAATATTTTGAGTAAGGCCAATGAAAAACTAATTAATATTCAAAGAGATCCTTATCCTTAATTAGAGTATTCAAAATAATTTTTAGCAAAGGAGGATAGCTCCCCCGAGGAGAGAAGAAGGAACATTAACAGAGCATGAAAGATTTGTTCTTCCGTTTGGGATAAGGAATATCTACACGATCTCAGTGGAGTTACATTAGCACAAAACCAGGGAAACATGGTAGTGAATCAGCTCATAGCAAAAGAGATGAAGGAGGCCCTTGAATCACATTGTACTTCAAGTGAGGTGCCTGCTATCAAAGCCACACACACCTGCTGGAAAGCGAGAAAGGCAGCTGGATGGATGAAATCAGCAGGTGAGAGCATTACATTTCTGGGAGTCTATTATTCTGTATGAATGCTGAAGGTTTATCCCACTCCAGGATGTACTGTTTTGTTTTGCACACCCCTTTTCTCAACTCTGAGCTACAATGTACTTGAACTCCTAATTTCTGTATCAGTGTAGAAGACAAATGCAGAAGCTTTTTCTGCAAATTTGGGCAGCTCCATATATGGAGATATTACAGATTTCTCCTTCAAGGTGTTTTGTGTATGATCTTTCACTTTCATATAGTCTTTCAGCTTGACCACGCTCTTGACTGCATTCCCAATCACCAAGAGTACACCCATGGAGCCTACAGACAGGAGAAGAGTTGCCTTTCCATTTCTCTTACAGGCAGTCCTGCTCTTAGGCAGCTCCTGTGCTGTGCCTTATCAGCTCACCGGGAAGGATCACTAGCTTTGCAGACTTCATGGATGAAAATCACAAAAGAAGTTGATATAGACTCTTTCCACTATATAGCAGACCACTACGCATGGCAAATTGATGGCTATATCCTATTTAGATCCACCATCTAAATCCATGCTCTGTATTTTATAATACAGCCTTCATTCATTACAGGGCCTATAGAAACCACCACAACACACACTGCTTTCAATATGGGAACTTACCACTGGGGAATAGACTGGATATGAAATTCTTTTTAAGGAAGGGAAATTTATCATAAATATTACCTTTGGTAACTCAGCATGGTATTCCTGCAAAAGGCAACAAAGCCAGAGCTAAAAATGGCTAAGTATTGGTGGTGTTCACTGCTTATTGAAATGCTAAGAGTCAACAGAACAGAAGAGCTCTTGAAATGCACTCCATTATGTATTAATACAAAATTAATGCTTCAGCAATGATCTCTACCCATCAGGGACTTAGGTCCTAGTCCTGACCAGAGTTAAAAGGGGGAACAAAAGAGAAAAAACGACATTTCCAAGTTTCTTGTATTGTCTGTTACTTCACGCTGGATGTGTTTACACAGGCGACATTTGAACTCCATTTCTCATTAAAATTGCACTGCTAGGAACAGTTTTAAGCATGTTTTTGTACACTGTATCACAAAGCAAAAGACTTATATTTAACCTGAAGATAAGTCCCTGATTTCTCTGAAGAGGCTCAACTTTTAATTTAAAAAGATCTCATTTTTATCTTAGTCATTTAATTTTACATATTAAACAGATATTTGGTTATCTCTTCATGAAGGCCATAGAAAAAACAAAAAAACAGTAGCTCTTTCTCATAACTTTTAGCTCTTTGAAAGAGCAAGCATGGCTAATTAATTTCTAGCTTTTTTGCACTAATCATTAAAACCTTATCAACCTAACAATTATCACATTCTCTGAAATATTAAAAAATATTTGCCCTTGCTCCCTTACTGAGATTACTTACCAGTATCATTGCAAGTATTTTATTCTCATGCCTATGAGACCTTGCCTAAAATCTTATCATATATTTGAAAAAGTAAAAAAAAAAAAGTTGCCCTTATTCCTTTATTGAAACTGCATATTGGCATAGTTGGAAGTAGTTTATTCTCAGATCTGTAATGCACCTCATAATTTTTCACAACTGATACCAAATAAGTTTTTTAGTGCACTGAACATTAAGCGTAATTCCTTGCTGTTGCTATGGTGCTGAATACATCAAATACTCCAATGAAGTTCCATTTTCAAAAGCAACAAAGTTATTTAGGAACTTACATTCTATTTTCTAAAATGACTAGGTATTTGGCTGCAAAGAAAGTAAAATTGACTCTGGCATCTATGGCACTTAATCACTTTAAGAAAGCAATTAGATGATGTGGCTATCAGCAAGTCAGATACTAGGACACAGTGACCCTGACACTAAAATGATCTGAATTATGGCCACTTTCATTGTGGAACTCATCTGTACACACAAGAATTTAAAGCAGTTTAACTGCAAATTCACACTCTGAATTAGTATGGATTTAATTCTGCTGAGGCCTCTGGCTACACAAACCCCCAATTTTCTTTAAAAAAATCCTAAAATAACAACAATTTGTGTGTGCACAGAATCAAACTGCACTCTCTCAGCAATGTAACAGAATAGAGTATTCGACTTTCCCACACATCTCTCACCAGGGCTCTCATTTATTGACTGCTATTCATATTCTAACAGTTTCTCTGAACTGTGCTCTCAATTACACCTTGTTGAGTTTGAGAAACTTCCCTAGCTTTACCACAGAAATGCTGTGGTAGTAAGGACAAGGACAACTCCTTCCGCTCATGGCCAAAAATCTCTGAGTTTCCAAAGGCTGTATGGACTGGGGAGTTTGCACTCTTTGCAAGTCACAGCTGGCCAGGGAGATTCTAAGCACAGTTTGTACACAGTCAGGTTTAGCACCCTTCCATCTCTACAGTCTTTGAGGCTTTGTGGGATCTGTAAACCTCCCATTCCCACTTGAAATACTCCTGGGCATGCAGTGTAGATCTGTGCTTTTGTGCAAGAAGAATATCCCTCAAGTGGGTCGCAATGAAGCCCTGCAATCATTGCAAGTATGCCAAACTTGAAAGAGACTCTGTACAAAACACAGTAACGGTGTCTTACAGCTGCAAGGACACTGAATAGGCACAGAAGAGATCCAGCATCACTGCTGCACATGAGGAAACAGTTCAGCCCTCAGTGCCAAGGCACATTTTATTTAGCAGTATAGATGTGACCCATGAGGCTGTGGCAGGTACAAGTTGATTCTATGGAGCTCAGCACAGATTTTCAGTTCTGCAATAGCAGAGTGAAGACAGTAAAAGTTACACTCTGGGCAACCCCAGCCACATGCAGAGCAGTGACAGGGCTAAAGGGACCTCTCCCAACCCTGTATGTCTGATAGACACCACATGTCAGTGGCAGAGATCCTCAGCACGAGCCTCTATCTGCATTTCTAGGTTCCATCACAGCTGTAACTGGAGTGTGTTGTGCCGCTGCTGAAGACAGAGTAGCTGTTACAAGTAGCTCAGTGTGAAAGTTTTACAAGTGCCTATTTTAGATCTTAGCTGAACCTTCTGTTACTGATACCACAGGACAGCTCAGCCTCTAAGACCCCTTAGTGCTGGTTCCTGTCTCAGCAGAACACTCATTACAGCTGCAGGGCCTCACAACTCCACTACCAGCAGCAGAAAGGCATTGTTACAGAATGACCAACAGAAATAGTTCTATGTGATTAGGTAGTCACCTAAAGATTCTGAATTATGACTACTTGGCCTCCACCCAGGTAGTACATTAGATTATCTTACCATATCAAGTAATGACTACTGGTGCAATTCACTTTTGCTTTACAATTGCCAGTTTGCTTATTCCAGTAAATACGGCATGCATTAATTGCACAGTTAGTGAGGAGATGAACTGTCAGTTTACATGCTGACAACAAAATAAACTTATTCCATTAAGGGAACTGAAGCTATGTGGGAGCATTGAAAATTTAATTAAGTTTCATTTATCTTCTGTAATAGCCATACAGTTGCTTAAGAGTCAATAGCCTACATATAAAGTCCAAAATAAACCATCTATGGAGATGTCAAAAGTACAACTCACAAGTGAGTTGTAACACAAGTGGATACTGCAGCTCCTATTTTTTTCCCATTACAGTTCTTTAAGAGAATGAAAGTATTAAATTTGCCTTGTTTAAAGGAAATCTGAATTCAAGAAGTGACTAAATTGCTTGCCCTATGTTGATCCTAGAGACAAATTTACTAAAAACAAATTAAATGGGTGAAATAAAAGAATAAATTTAATACATGGGAAGTCTCTGATACTCGTATTTTTCCCATGAACTACAGGTTAACATTCAGAGGACAAAGTCCCTATATAAGTTCCTCTCTCTCTCTTATTGTAAAAAATTGCATTTTTAAAGAAAAAACGTAACATGGCACCTTCCTTAATTAACTGGAGTTGATAGTTTTCATTTGCTCAGTCTAGACTAAGTGATCTTAGGTTTCCTTCATCTTTTCAGAATAATGCAGACCATTTGTCTCAAGAACTGAGCCGGAAGTTAAAATGTGGTAATTTATAGATCTGTTCTTCCCAATTCAACATTTAATTGATGTAACAGTTTCAAAGAAGAATATAAAGCTTGGCTCCTCTCTTCTCTCTCTGTCCCATCTTACTTAACTCGTCACAAACCTAACAGGGAAAGAATGAAGTTGCACGTGAGTTCTGCTAGTTGTGAGTTCACAGTCAGCACAGCAGATGCTGAGCTTTCATTCTTTCACAAGGCTATGCCTATGTGCCACATTTCAGCATGTTTGTTTTCTAATATTGCAAGCTCTATTTCATCTTCCCTGATAAGGCTCCTAGACTAAGGAAAGGGTAGGGCAAACACCATGATATGAAGATGTTTTAAAGCCAGCTCTCCTCGGCCTCCCACTGTGCTGAACATAAGCCCAGCACAAATAATCCCCAAAGTGCCAAAGCAGAATTAAACCAGAATGCTAAAAGCTTGGAAGAGTACAGAAGGAAGGCACTACACCATTGGTGTCGTCACACAAATACATTAAATTCCAAAGTATTTCCTACATAAAGTGAACAGGTAATTCACAGTCATACACAGTGATCAGTTAGATCACACTTCAGGCATGCAGGAAACCATTTTGGCCATCCTCTTAAAATTCAGGCCAAATTAATCTGAATGTATTGCCTACATGCATTTGGCTTCAGACAACAAAATCATATCTCATTTCTATACCTATTATCACTATATTGAGTAGAAAAAAAACTTTAATTCTTCTTCCTTTGGCAAACTACTAGAGTTGGATAACTTAGTACAATTCAGTCAATTCACTTTCAGGGGTTTGGTTTGGTTTGGTTTTTTTGTCTGAGACATGTTATTTGAAGAAAATTACTTCTTAATTACCTATGGGATTGCAGTCTCCCAGAAGAATGGTTTTCACTATTCTAACTTTAATTTAGAAACCAAACGCTTTGCATTTCATATCAGGAAGACAGAACATCATTACATCACAATGCCATAGAGTAAAATCTGCAAAGGCAACTACCATACAATCAAAGCTGATCAGAGGAAGTGGACCACACATAAAGTTTTTTTGTTGTATACTTGAAGAAACAGAGTTCTAGACATTCCGGGCATTTTACTTCAGCACCTTCACCCAACTCTAGCTTCCATCATTTGCCAAATGGCTTAAGAGCTGATTAAAAAACTCTCCTATATTCTAGTTCATTGCTGATTTGTGCCAACTCAATTCATTACAGACAAAACTTGATGGCTGTTTGGTGTCACTGTGAAGTACTTTGATGAATACTTTCGAATTGCCAGCTGTCCACATTTCAACAAAGTGCTATTCAGCAACTTAAATTCATCTCAGCAGAGCCTCCTGTTATGTGATCAAAACACTGATCAATTCAAACCACCTCCTGTCTGTCCTATAAAATGTCACTGGCATCTATAGTGATAATAAAGGAGCTTAAAAGATATGATTCTTTAGGTACAGAAACCTTCCCTAAAGCATAAAGATAATGGAAAACTACAGGACATGTTGATCTCCATTTAGCTGTATTCCCCATTTTATTCTTCTAATCTCAAAAAGCGAATATATTAAGGACATATTTTTGACCAACAAAATAGTTCACTTCTGTGTTTATATGTGCTTGCCCCTAACTCTACCTGTGTCTGCCAGAAGGAGATTGACACTATCAAAGTCCCACTGCAAGGCATCTGCTTACTACAGTGTGACAGAAAATAATCAACATGACACAATTACATTCAATAACACAACTTGTTCACTTGGAGCCTGAACGCTGTTTGCACATTCAGACAGACACATCCTGAAAGGGCTTACAAAAAAGCACCTTTGGATTTCTACTTGATCAATGAGCTTTTAGTCTTGAGGCTTATGCTATCTGTGCAGGAACCTTAAGCTGGAGAATAGGGAGAGTAATTGAAACATCTCATCAGGGAGCCATGGTAGGGTGACCACAATGTCAGAGAATACAACACTGTGTTGCCTCAGTTGAAAACAGTAAGCAAAACTTTGGATCACAACATTGCCAGGAGGTACAAACAAAGGCTGGACCTGGGAAAGAAGGTTTAGTGGATGAAACCCATCTCCTCTGCGTTTAGCTGTTTAAAAGGTTAACTATCCCAAGACGGCACTTCATCTGCCCAGTCTTAGGCAGGTGCCTATCTAGGATGAAATGCATCAGGCATCAGGTGTAAATTTTTGACCTCAGTATCACATGGATGTAGCAGAATTTGCTGGTTGTCCACCAGAAGACCTAGGCTACAGCATCCTACAAAGGAATTATTACCTTAACTTGGTTTACTTGTAAACCCTATCTCTAAATAAGGGATAAATCTTCAGCAATCCTAATTCATCTGACAAAACCAAGACACTTACAGAGTATTGTATTAGTAAAACAGCATGGATCTTTTGGATTAGACTTAAAACTGAGCGGTTTTTTTCACTTCATGTGAAAATCAAGAGCTCCTGGTCCTTGGTCCTACATCTCTTGCAGGGATACAAAATGATCCCTCAAAGATATGTCTTACATACATATATACATACATATATATATGCATTTTATGAATTCCAGGTAAATTCTAGAAAAAATAACTTTGATGAAAGCTATTTTTGTAAAAGTGATTAATTTAAATATGAAATAATTCTTTTAAAAAATACACTAAGTTAGTGCTCATGTTATGCATTTTTAATATAAAGAATTTGCTACACTGCTTTTCTCTGCTTTGTCAAACTTTATTTTTTAGATATGTGTTCTTTCAAGAAGTGGGCAGAGGTAATTTATTTGGCGGAATCCTACCAATAAATATCACAGAACAGCAAATGGCTTCATCAAATTCAGCATGGTTTCTTTGCACCTTGCAGACAACTGTATGTTGGCTCTGAACTGGTGAAATCAACGGGCACAAAACAGTTAGTTCCTAAGCCATGTTCACTTGGGAGTGAAAAATATTCCAGAGGACAGAAGCATTCATGCAGCCCTATCTAACCTTCCATTTGGTGTAACCACTGGAGGAGCCTGTACCAGATGCTCAAGGTACAGTTGCCCATTCTGAAACTTCACTCTGGGATCAGAGGTGTAACAAAGGAACAGGAGCCACAGCCACCTCCTGAACTCCTCTGCCACACAAACCCAAGCAGAATTTGGTACAGCAGAACTTCCATCTCATATCTTTGATGAAAAAGAACTAGTAATTTAAATAACTGTTGCCAGCTATTATTGACTCTGGCTTTCTATGCTAATCTCTAGTATAAAGGTACCTAATTGGCTAAAATTAGCTAATTTGAAGTCCATATGGGCTTCATTAACATCATTTAAGAACTTTAAAAATAGCAAAGCCGATGGATGTAGGGATCAATGTAGTATGTTAAGGGAATCCACAATTAACCATTCAGCAAGACTCAAGAAATGCTTTATGATTTAAGATGTTTGGCATCTTGTATCTCAGGTCAGATATAATGTAAATTCTCCGACTGCATTTCTAGTAGTATTCTTATAAACGACAGCAGGATTAAAATGAATTACTGGCTCTTAAGCTTAAATATTTCCAGAAGATGATGCTAGCCATCTCCTTTCTGTTTCCAGAGTGTATCTCTCCTGCAAGGAGAGGGGGCAGATAGGAAGGTAGTAACACAGTGAGTTCTAAAAGGAATATAAAAATCCATAAACTAAATTGATCACTTCATCTTCAATATGAGATGTTAAAGGAGGAAGTTACATTTATTTATATTCTGCCTGGAAGTTTGAGAGAAATGAATTCTATATTGTTTCAAGAATAGTAATTAATTAGTCTTTAACATTGTCATCATAGTTGTCTGTTTATCATCAGGCCTACCAGATGGCAGTGAAACCATAACCATACAGTATAGATCAGATTTCAGAAGCAGATTATCTGTCTATCTATCTATCTATCTATCTATCTACTTCTCTATCTATGCAGCTTCTCATAGGAGAAGTCCACATATGATCCACCACTACACCTGAAATAACACAGAAAGCAGAGTAACTTGCTGGTATGAGCAAAAGAGGTCTAAACTTATATCAATCATATGCATCCAACGGAGCTTCACCTTTGTTAAAATGTACTCAGTTACAGGCTTTTTTCTTCACCCCCTCCCACTTCCAAAAAATACTTCCTTCAAGTATTCCACTGGGTTTGGCCATGCTGCCTAAAAAATGTGATAAAGACCCTACATTTTAAAAGAGCCACTAACTGCAAGATTCAGGCTAGTTTGTTTGTTTTAGAATAGAATCATAGAGTGGTTTGGGTTGGAAGGGACCTTAACGATCACGTAGTTTCAACCTCCCTTGCCACAGGCAGGGACATCTTTCGCTAGACCAGGTTGCTCAGAGCCCCATACAACTTGGCCTTGAACACTCCCATGGATGGGGCATCCACAATGACTCTGGGCAACCTATTCCAGTGCCTCATCACCTTCACTGTGAAACATTTCAGTGAAGATATGTAAGTACTCAAGCAACTGAACAACTAGAGATGTTCCTTCATTAAAAACATACACTTCACAAATATTCAAGAAAGTATGGCTTTGGGGGGCAGGTTTATGTGGATTTTAAAAGAGTAAGGCTGTATTTTGAGACTATATTGTTGTTATGAATTGTTATATTTTAATATAAAAAAACTGACAAAAAGCCAAGGTTTTTTGGTGTCTGAGGGTTTTTAAAGCTGTTTTTAACTTGTGGACTTAAAACTCTTCAGCAACACTTCAATTTCCTTTACGATGGCATATGAGAGAAGCATTCTTCCATGACTACCTTGACTGTAAGTTTCACAAGTTCATCCATGTTCTATACACTGATTTTAATAAATACACAAAAATTGAAATGTGATAGTGATGCAGATTGTTCTGCACAAATCTTAAATTCTTTTTAATTTCCTTTCTCTAAAACTGTGTAACCTGTTCAATAATTTCTATGTGGATGGGAATATGTACCCTGAAATGCACGACTAGACTATTCTTGTGTTTCATAGAAACACATTAAAATGACAAAGTCAATTTAGGGACAGAAAACAGTAAATGAACAAGTCTGAAAAAGTTCTTTTAGCATTTTTCTACCCCTATAGATGGTGGCATAAGCGCTGTATTTTGTGTTGGCAAAGATAAGAGGACTAAGTCTTGCACTTGAAATGAAGCAGCTACACACCAGCTACTAAGGAGTCCTTTATTTTCTAACATACACTTCTGGGTGGCTGTTGGGGCTTAAGTTGAAGAGGTCTCTTTAGAGAGGTAAAACATGTCTGTGTGCAGACAGGTGCAAACTTTGTGATACTCTTACCTGCAGAACAGTCTGACATAGGAAAATCTCATTACAAATGGCCAAAATTCCAGGCTTTGAAGAAAGCCCCCACTTTCTCATCAAGATTTAATCCCAGCCTGAAGGTATGGGCATGAATGGTTCATGGTACCTAGGTTATGAAATACTGTCATGCATCACCTTTCCTATCCCCATTGCGGAGGAGACAGTGACATTTATGTGATCAGATTTGGTAAAAAGTATGATTGTCTTGCAAAACATCCCCTCCACCTTTGTTTCTGAAAAATGTTTTCTTTTCTCAAGGGCCATGACTATTTGAAAAACCACCTAGACTCAGGAGATCAATAGCTACGCGTCTTGGGGTTTTTTTTCCCCTGGCAACTTGAGGTGTTACTGGCTTTCTGGTTTTGTTTCTTTACTGGGAGGCTGAAGAATGGTACGTGTGCAGTGAGGATTCCAATCTGAAGAAAGCATGACATTTGTAGTTTCAAAGGACTGGGTCTTTCCACAGATAATTTTAAAATGAAAAACAATTTTACAAAACTGACTTCTCTCAAAATTTTTCAATGTGTTTTTTTCTGTAGAATAGTGTATTGAGACCTGCAACATTTCTTTGTTGTGGCTGTTCACTTTGAAACTAATGTCACCTTTCAGTTTTGAAAAAAAATGTTTTAAAAGACATCCCAAAGAGATCTCTGGTGTATTACAGACAGAACCTTGGATTCCTTTATGGTGCCTGGGGAAAGTTCAGTTTGCAGCTTACAGAATCATAAAATCATAGAATGTTAAGGGTTGTAAGGGATCTTAAAGACCATCTAGTCCCAGCTCCCCTGCCATGGGCAGGGATACCTCCCCATAGACCAGGTTGCTCAAGGCCTTGTCCAACCTGGCTTTTAACACTGCCAGGGTTGGGGCATCCAAAACCTCCCTGGGAAACCTGTTCCAGTATGTCACCACCCTCACAGTAAAAATTTTTTGCTATTATCTAACCTAAATTTCCCCTTTTTCAATCTGTATCCATTACTCCTTGTCCTTTCACTATAGAGTCTCTCTCCAGTTTCCCTGTAAGCCCCATTCAGATACTGGAAGGTTGCCATGAGGTCTCCATGCAACCTCCTCTTCTCCAGGCTGAACTGCCCCAACTTTCTTAGCCTGCCTTCATAGGGAAGCTGCTATAGTTCTCTTAATCCTAATCCTTATACCTTATCCCTACTTATTGGTTGAAAGGTTTCCTGTGATGACACTAAACAATATCAAAACCACTGATGGAAGTAGGAGTAAAGAAGACATCAGGTATCAACTGTCTACATAAGATCTTCTAAAAACATTGCTTTAATAATTCTTCTTGAAAAGATGACTGCATGTTTGATCTTGCAACTCAAAAATCAACAGATTCTAAATAATATATGTACAAATCACACCATAAAACAAACTTCACAGACACTGCTCACAAATTTAAAAAAGTAGTCACACTGGTATCAAAATGCACAATAGAAAAAGCTCATTAGTCAACTAAATGACTCGGAAAACCTAAAATAAAGAGAATAGCTCCCCCCACACAGTGTCTAAAAATGACCAAAAAAGTCACTGCATGCTAAGAGTAGACTCCTAAAATGAGTAACACAGTTCAAAAAATGTATTCTTGAGAATATCAACATAAGTAATGTTTGTGAAATAATGGGCACCACAAAAAACTCCAACCCAAACCACTCACCCTACAGAATTGATTTAGTGTTAAGTACCACACATCCCAACTCACAAAGCCAATGTTTACAGTTGCCAAAGTATTAACAATCTTTTAATGTCATCCATACTTTGGATAGGTTGAATCTAATTGATTTACTTCAAAAAAATGAAAGTTCATTTCTTAATCAAGATAGTTCTTCCTTCCTTCCTTTTTTCTTTCTTTTTTTTTCTTTCTTTTTCTTTCTTTCTTTCTCTCCATCTTTTTCTTTCTCTGTCTTTCTCTTTTTTTTTAAACAGGGTGCTTTTTTCCTTATGTAAGTGATTAAAGTGGGAAAATTACATCGTAAAAGTAATGCTTCTTTGGCTTGGGTTGTTTGCGGGTTTTTTAATATAAATAGCATAAGAATCATATTCCTCTCCTAACAATGTATTTGACAGGTATGTTTCAAGAGCGCTTACTTGTCCCTGAGGATAGTATTTATATAATCTAATTTCAAATACCCAGTTCACATCATCTGCATCACTCCCTTGGACCTCTCACTAAATAAACATCAGGAAGCGGGCAATTCACATGAGAATTGCCTAGAAAACGCCTGGGTGCTCAAGGGAGATGGTGAAATTACTCTCTTAAGCATTAGATTATTTTTAGTTTTTTGCTCTGAGCCATTCCCTCAGCTATTAAAATTAGCTCTATTAGTTCCAGAGATTCTTAATTTTGAAGAGTTAAGCAACGCATATAACATGGTCATTCTTCCTCTCCACCTCTCCTTTCAGACTAGAGATATCTTATGAAAATGGTTTACTAGGTATTCCAAAGATACCTTAGAGAATTTGTCAGAAATTGTCAAAGTCAGGGAAGTCAGCCATAAAAAAATAATTATACAAACACAATGTAAAATTTTCCTTTCAAATTAATAATTTTCTAGCAAGAACTTTTATTTTGAAGGAGACCCTAGTTTAGCTAGATCCCAGCAGCTTAGGCAGAAGTGCAGGAGTTTGGGAAGTAGAAGGAACTGGGTCAGGGAAGGAGGGGAGAGCACCAGGCTCCTGCTGGTAGAGCACAAGAGGCCACAGAACAGTACAGCTATGGCCTTCACAACATCAGATATTGGTTGAGGGGAAGTCAAGATCTAGGTCTAAGTTTCTATATTAACCAGTTCTTTGCTTACACTGACAGCAGGAACATATCACCTTTGAGTTTCTTCTCTGAGAGTGACTCAAGAAATAGTAATCTTTTTCAATAGAGCAATTGAATTCACCGTAATTCGGCTGGTGTGCCCTAAAATATCACAGTTCATAATAGTAATGTGCAATGTGAAGACAGTTATTGCCTTTTATGTTATACAGAAACCTTTCAAAAAATCCCCGACTTTATCAGTTTCCATTACAGAAGGTTTTCAAAACTTAAGTGGATAAAGCTTAGAGCAGCTTGATCTGGTCTCACAGCTGTTCTTTGAGGAGGAGCTTGGATTACAGGGCTTGTGAGCTTTCTCACAACAATGAATTATCCTCTGATCAGGTTCAATAACATTCAAAACAAAGAATTTTAAATAAAGAAATGCACACCTCAGGACTACTTGGTAAGGAAGCTATGCATAATCCTACACAGAACATCCAAAAACTAGGATTTGAATATAAATTCAAATTACAAAACACCACAATAATTAACTCAAAACGTTTCCTTAAAGCCAAGTTAACAGTTCCATATGATTCACAAAGTACCTGTACTGTAACACAACTACATTGTTTAAGCTTGTAGAAGTGAGCAGTTTTAATACACACAGTGAAAAATCTACTAAAGAGATTTCTACGTACAACTTTTAATGAAAATGCAGTTAAAGAACATGATCTAGCAGCAAGATTTTTGGTTTTTCTTTGTTGTACAGCATTGGATTTACATGCAGCATTATTAAATAGTAAACTATCTAGACAATAACATATCTAAAATATAAGCATCATGTGAATTAAGTCCATTTTCACTAAGGCAATGAGTCAAAATTCCCTCTTAAGAATTCATTTGAATATAAAAATAGGAATTTCAACTAACAAGCAACAAACACACACACATATATTGTCTGATCAAAACATTATGCAATAGAAATTCCAAGTTTACGTATTACAAGAAAAAAAGGTAACAGGTACAAGTTATGGTTGACAGAAAATCGAAGATTTTCAAGGTTTGTCCCAGAAGAATCCTCTTATATTTTTTTTCTGAAAATGTGTTTTATCAGCTTCTTAAGGTGCTAAAACTGGAATAAAGCTTGTTATGAACAAATGTATTCTCTTCAAGAGTGAAAGAGCATGTTCACCAGTTATCAAAAAGCAGCAGCTGTAGAGTTCACCATATACACTATTCAGCCTTAGAATATAATTCAAATATTAAAACTGAATAGTTTTATGAAAAGTTTTAATCCTTACGGTGCATAGTATAAAATTCTTGGTCATCTGAAAACTTCTATTTAAAAGCCACTTGCATCCGAAGTAGTTAAAATTTTAGCAACTTTTTTCTCTCAAAATCCCGTTTTATGATCAACAATTTTAGCCGGAGAAAAACTAAAAAATCACAACTTGAAGAATGTGGAAATTATTTCTTAAACAAGAAAGACGTCTGAAGAAACTAAAATTTACTTAAGAACAAAAATATGTACTTAAAACAAAAATTCATAATTTTTTTAGTCTTAATTATTTAAATATTAGATTTGATAATCTAGTCTCTGTTAGAAAAAAAGTCTTCCTTGACCAGCTATTGTTCAGATAAGGACCGACCAGTATTTCAGACAAGATTTTTAAAAATTCTAGTGGCAAGCTCAGGCTACATTTTACTTCCAGTTGTTCTGGCAACATTTAACCACGAGAGCAGTGCTCAGGCTATATGGCATATTCTAGGACGTCGGAGTTTACAATAATATTACTTCGTAGTTCAATATTAACCATCATGCATAGTTTAAAAAAGGCAAGATATTTAATTATAAGAGTTTATCTTCTAACTGTTTAATACCCTTATCTCAAGCAGTTGATTTGAGTTACACTGCTTGTGAAGAGCATTAGGACTTTCAAGATGAGAATAAATTGAAGCAACTAGACTTCAGCCCTACCATGCTCATGGGATATGAATGGGACTTCAGACATATTCTGGAGAATGTTAATTTCAATACATAGAATTATTTATTAAAATAAGAAGATATTTGAGTTTTAATAAAACTCTGGTGACTTAAGTAATGCTGGTTTTGGCTTTTGAGTATAAGTGGTCAGAAAATATCTATAAATACAAATGTAGTCTACACCTATGCTGCTGAAATAAGAAGTTTTAACTACTTACACTAAGGCATAATGAATGCAGAGAAGAACATTTGCAGAAGAAGACATCTCTGGCCAGTGAAGACATGTTATAACAAAAGCCAATTGAACATTTTTCAGGTGTGCAGATTAAAAATGACAAGCAGTGGGATGTAAACTAAAGCATGACTTCCACAACTTTGATTTCTGACTTTTTCCTCTCCTGTCAGACTTCCAGTTCACACAAAGACATGAAATGCCTTATCTAAACCACTGCTTTGACAGTAGCCTCCTCCAAACCTTTTCCCCTACGTATCATCTGCCACAGAGACACCTGCACTCTGCTGTGCTTGCTGACCCTCTTGGCAGCAACACAGTTTACACCTCACCAGCCACTCTTGCCACACAGTGCTGCAGCACCTCATCCTGCACATAAAGCTCCAACACTTGCACCATGACTGCTTGGGCTCCTTCCACGCAGCCCCACATATGCCTTCCCTGTGCTCCAACCTACACTGAGGACCACTTCTTTTCACTCTTAACAGGATAAGCATGTCCTGTCAATGCCAGAGTAGAATAGAGCTTTCCTGTTTATCTAATAAACGAACTTGCTATGGTAGTGTTATTTCAATTCAGCCTTAGTGACTCTGATGAACCCTACAGCTGAACTCATTGAGGGAAATCCACTATGCTTTTTCTTCTGAAAAGCATCTAGAGACTGATTAGCAGCTCCTGGGCTAAAGGCAAATAAGTAAACATTATTTCCAGAAAGAAGATGACACTGAAATGCCCTTCCAGCATTACTCTCCTCATCCTGAAACCCTGATTAAACTTTACCTTTGCTGAAACTTAGGATCAGGAGAAAAAGGTTCAGGAGCAGGTTCAGGCTCAGTTCAGCAACTCCTCTCCATCACACATGGAGTGCCACATACACACCATGTCATCAGAAGGGCAGGGAACAAGGATAAGCACAATACTTTTCTGTACCCTTGACTTGTGAGAAGTCCAGGGATTCTCTAATGATCAGGGTGTAAAGTTTTCAATTTTATTTTCTTTTTAAATCAGGGCAAGCAGACTGCCTGCATGAGAACATCATTTCAGACAGCACAGGTGGCTAGGTGTATCTACCCAGTTGCTAATTTATTATTACGAAAAGTCTCTACAAAAACATGCCCATTTAACCAGGGTAAACACATTCCTGAAGGCTTCACTTTCCATCTCTTTTGTGCATGTGTTTCATGCATCTTTATTTATAATAAATAAATAAACTTTATTTATTTATAATAAAACCCTTAGCTATTCCAAAAATTACTTTATTTCAAAGGGTGTAAAAACTTGGGTTTTCTTCAGTAGGAGATCACTAACAAACTTGAAGCTACCATTAGCAAGACAAAACATTGGTCTTTTAAGAATCAACATGAGAAGTGAATCTCAAAACACAGAGTTATTGTTGGAAAATAAATTATAGCTAGTAGTATTTAACAGAATAAAAATCTAAAACTAGGCTCTCACTGCATACATAAAGTAGATAGAAAAAGGCAATGCATCTAGAATTTTTGAAATCTCTATTCTACACCATCAGTAATGACAACCGCGTAGTTTCAGAGCAGTTTCAGTCATGCGCAGTGGAGAGCAAACTTAGTTACTATATTGACATACCAGAAAACATATTTACATATGCTGAACAGAGGGGAGATCTTCAAGCTATTATTTTTTGAAAAAACAAACCATGCTATTCATGGGTGGACTTTATCACAGCTTATTTTCACAAAAATATTGATAGAGGATTTCAACACTCAGTTTAAATGAACTCATTACAGAACACTGACAGATGTGCAACATTTGTATACTCCTTCAACATGCACATAGCACTCTTACAGTGCACCCTTTCTTCTGAAACATATAACAGATGCACTGGTGACAGTATAAAAATAAACGCAATCACTCTGTTAAAAAAAATACTGTTGAGATTGGTTTTGGGTTGGTTTTTTTTCTCATTTGAAAATGTCTATTATTTTTCCAGCTGTTTTATAGTATTATTCTCTTACAAAAACTGAGACATCCTGCACAATTTCAGTTTCACCTCTGCTCATTCTGAATTGCTTGACATATCTGATGTGCTAGTATTCCTTAACCCTTGATCAAGAGCTCAAACTCTACTTAAATGGAATTACACAAGGCTTAAAAAAAATTAAATCTAGTATTTCTAGCTGTGTTCTAAGTTTATTAAATGTTTCACTTACTCTCAATGGCCCCAATACATTATGTGTTTTATTGAGAGGGACTCATACAATTACTTCTAATAGGCAAGATATATCCATTGTAACTTTGTATCATAAATAAAACCCCCTACCTTTCTTAAAGAATAACAAAGCACAGCATTCCTAGTGCAACAAATTATAATTCAGTCTGAAGCAGACCTACACTTCTCTTGTACTTTGAAAGAAGTTGAAAAATTTTACAACTGTCAGAGAACTGTTCAATTAAAGGTTGCTTTAAACTCCATAATCCAAGAGTGCTGCAAGAGTCCCTTTTCTTCCAAAAACTTGTCAACAAAAGGTTGACATCCAGTCCCATCTGTCATTTAAAGAATGTGTGCAAAAATAATTTAATTGGAATACTCTATGAAGCAGGTAATTTTACTAAGATCTCCAACACTGAAATAATGATTCCTGTTAAAGGGACCCCTACACTAACCAGTGTTCAATAGCTGATTACAAAGTAATGTTCCCCCAAATCCTATTCCAAGAGATTTTCTCATACTTTTTTTTTTAATTAAAACACAGATTATATTGCAAATCCAAAAGTCGGTCTACTTTTTGGGGGAGGAGTGGGTTTGCTTTTTTCCACACACAATATGGGAGAAGGTCCCTTTAACAAGGAAGGAGATAGGGATCACTTAATCAGGATGTGGGAATTGAATCTGTACCTATGGGTAAATGGCAATGCGTTCTGTGTTGGTTCAGCCCTTGGTTCTGAGTTCTGCGTCACTTCTGGCATCGCTCTCTCGTCATCTGTCCCATTAATACTTTCCGGCGTTAAAGGAGACTGAATATCCCCTCCAGCTGATTCCTTAAGTAAAACAAACAACACATCAAAATTACAAATTGACTTGCTCGGGAAGACTATGCGCATAAAAGCACTAATATTAATTCTTAAATGATACACAAATTTTAGGTGGTATTAATACGAGTTTCAGATGTCCAGCATCCTTCATGGTCACATTTCATCATATGCATTTAATACAGATGTATATTACCATAAGATTCACATTATCTTGTACAAAACACAACTGGCTTATGAATTCTTTTCACTTATTACAGACCTCTCTCTTACCTGGTATTACATCAGCCCTCATCCTCATACACAGTGGGTGACTATTGACACCCAGGATTCTTGTCTCGTACTTTATATCCTAACACAGTGAAATAAACAATTCTGATATTTGTTTCAAAATCTAGCTTTTGTACTGTTTATCAACCAACGTGAACAGTGGAAGGACACTTGTGGTGTATTCACAGTTTCACCTATGAGCCATCTGAAAAGAATGCTTGTTCAGCAAAGTACAGGCAAAATTTTCATAGGTATCCTAGTCTGGTCTAGCTCTTGATGGTCATGGTATTATCTGGGAAGGAGGATGCTCCACCTATGCCCAGATAGCTTCTGATACAGCTATGTAACTGGACACCAAAAAAACTTAATGGCTGCCTCACAGCAGAAAGCTGTGCATTTGGTGCATTTGTGTAAAATGGTGCATTTTACATTACCCTTCATCAGGCCAGCATGTATATTTGTATGTACAATTAAGTGTGAAAGGAGAACAGAGTTGGTAAAATAAAGAGGCAAATAAATTATTCTATACATGGTTATGTCTATTATTATTCCCTGACAGGACATACATTTGATAAACTGTTTCCACTGACAATAAATGAAAGCCTTCATGGAGTTAAAAGTTTTTCTTCTCTTTCCTCTTCTTTCCAAACTACATTAGGTATTCTAAAAAATTACACACCACATCCTACAAAATCTGGATGGCTTATATATTTAAGACAAAATTCCTACAACACTATTATTAGATATAAAAATCAGAGTCCACTTATTAAAATGTTGAATTGTGAATGCACAAAAATTATTTCAGTAGAAGGAAAGAAATGTGCAAGTTTGTCAGAGATCTGCACCGTCTAAAGGACCTCTGGCCCTGTTAATGGGTATGCAGGACTCTGGTGATCCCAAGCAGTATAAAAATGACAGTGCCTACAGTTTCTTCACTAAACATAACAGTGAGGTATTCATCAAAAGATGTCTTAGATTTCAACATCTTAAAAAAAACCCCATGTGTGCTCACAAAAGAGTCTTTAAAGCAAAATAAGTACACAGCACAAATCAAACCATCTTTTAATGGTAACTAAATAAGGAACAGGTAAAAGGACTTGGTGGTTCTAAAATCACAAACAAATGAAACCAAGACCAGCATGTTTTGTTATGGAGTATTATACTGTCTTTCATTAAGTATTCCATACACTTCTCTGGCACAACTGTTCTTCATAGTGCTTCTCTGTTTAGTACTGATTATCAATGGCATAAGTCTGCCAGTTACCAATTCAGACACTATAACACATGTGAAACATTTGTTCCAGTATAGAAATTCACATAACATCCCAGAAAGTTACTTAACTTTAAGTAGATTTTCTACTTCTACAAAGAAAAAGACAACAGGTGATAAACCAGGACCATTTTGCTAAACCAACCTTGCACTTAAAATGATGTGATTCTAAAATATTTCAGGCAATAGCTATTCCTTATTCTGCATAGAAGGGGCTCAGAGTCACAGACAAGACTATTTTGAGTAAATTACTCATCACACAACTTCAGAAACTAACAAAGGTCTTAATTAGAAATGACTGAGCTCAAAAAAACTACCAGAGTATGGTGTTGCTTAGAGGAAAAAACAAAGGAGGTTCAGATGCCAGTTGGTTGGGCTGAAACTTCTCAAGTCTGAAGGGGTGCAGTTGCAAAATGCATAAACTGCTCTCTTTGGTTCTGCAGTCAAACCTAATTAAGGTTAGTCTAAAAAAGAAAAAAAAGGGGGGGGAGGTAAATAAAATTTTCAGGCTACTGCTTTATGCAGCACAGTGAAATCCAGATCAAAGTGTTACTCTTAGTGCATGGCCAAGCTTGTTACTGAGAATACAGCATGGGTGGCTTATCACTGCAAGATCCATGAGTTTATGACAAGAGCAAAATAATTCTCTATATTAAAAGATATATCTGGGAAATAGGAGCTGACAGAGCAGGGGAGCCAGTATTTTAGTTTTATATAAACAATTTTTTATTATCTAAACAAATTTTTATTATCTAAGGCTGAGTTAAACGGACACCAGACGATGTACCTATGTGGTGGTGGTCTTAGAAGTCCCAAAATAGATGGTCTTAGAAGTCCCAAAATAGACAACTTCTTTCTAGACCCAAGCCTCCAGACATACCAGGTATGGATAAAGTGTGTACTATTATATGAATGTATCTTAATGAATGGGGTTGAATCCATCTTAATGGATGTGTTAAAAATACAGGTTGTCTGGCACTGAAACACTGCTTTCCTCTTCATTTCAAGAAAGCACCATGCACTCAATGGGACTTACAAATAACAAAGCAGCACTTCTCTCATAATTCATTGGTTCGGGTCACTGTCTTTCTGTGAACAAGCTTAAGTTCTTTTTATAGTCAAGGTAAATGGTGATTTTATCTATTCTCTGATAAATATCTGGGAAATTAAAGCAGAACCTGCTGGTAAACAGGACAAGAATAGGCAGTATTCAAGTGAGCATGCAGAGTTTAAAATTAGCAGCAGCATTGCTTATGGGAAAATGAGCTCCTGCTACTGAAGTAACTGCCAAGTAGGCTGTGTATTGTTTTCTTTCTACTACCTGTTTCACACACAAAAAAATCCAAAGAATATAGTCCATCAGATGAAACCAGATCCATGCAACTACTACTTCCTGCCATAGAGGTACTTTATAGGACCAACACTTTGCTAAAGCTTGTAACACCTGAGAGAAACAGCCTAACTTCAGTGGACTTCAGGCAAGATTGTTCTTAAGTTTTAACATGGCTAAAGTCTGGTCAGTACTTGAACTACAAATACATATTCAATTTCTGAGATATTTATGCTTTTATCTCTTGTTTTGTATTTCTCTGCAGATTCACAAGTTTTTGCAGGACATTCAGAATTGAAACTCACATGTACCAGTGGTATTTGCAGGCTTTTCTAAAACAACAGTGAACAGCAAGTACCTTGTGCAGTGTTTTGTTACATTAGTTGTGGATTCAATCTGTAAGGGCATAACAAGGCAGAAAAAGGCACATGCACTTAGTTTCTCTTTTAGAATTGTGTAGTAGAGAGGGTGGGCAATGGACCATATCTGGGACTCAAATTAATTGGTAAATAATGACAGTCTTAAGCTCCGCTAGGGGAGGTTTAGGTTGGATATTAGGAAGAATTTTTTTGCAGAGAGAGTAATCAGACATTGGAATGGGCTGCCCATGGAGGTGGTGGATTCACCATCCCTGGAGGTTTTTAAGATGAGACTGGATGTAGCACTTAGCAGCATGGTCTAGTAGCCACAGCAGTGTTGGATCAAGGGCTGGACTTGATGATCTCAGAGGTCTTTTCCAACCTGGTTGATTCTATGATTCTGTGACATTTTTGAAGCCATACAAAGATAAATAAATAAAACCTTATTTCAGTTTTGACATATGTATTTTCCAGTTTTTATATGTATCTTCCTACTTATTACTAATTTAGTGCAGAAGGATATCTGCAAGTCCAAGACAGCGGAGGGAATGACACTTGTAGATAACTGGGTTACCATTGCACAGAATCTCCCATGCTACCTCCTAATGTCCTCCCTGTCAATCCTATCAAAGCCTCATTAAAAAAGCTAGGTTCCTGTAAATTCTTGATTGATCACTGAAAATATGTCCTTCCTCTTTTACTCTCCCTCTCTGCAATTGATCACTATGCAAAAAGCAAAAAAGAACTATATAACGATTGAGAAAGGCAACACTTGAATTACTTGCTTTGCAGCCACTTCTTGCCAGATGATGAAAATGACACAGGTGCTCCTTCAAATGTCTCTACGGTCCCACCTTCCCTGCCCAGTACCAAGTACTCTCTTCCTCTCAGTCATAAAACTGTTTGAATGAGTCCCAGTGCCATAGAAGAGATGCAGCTTGCCATGATGCCATCACTTCTCATCTGTTCCAAATTCTAAAGTTCTTGATTCAATTCCCTTCTCTCTGAGAAACTAGAATGTGAAGACTACTATGCTCATGTGTCAGCACTTGCACTAACTGTATTATTCAGAATAACACACCAGCTTATCAACACAGCGAAAACCAAGAGATGAAAAGTAAGCCCTGAATAGGAAATTACTCCTAAGTGTGCCATAATGCAGCCCTCAACAGGCATTATAAAATCACTCAAGGTAACATTTCTGTAGCTGCCTACAGTATAAAATGTTAGGTTTCAGCCGTAAAAGGAACTCTGTAAAGGAAAATGAACAATATTAATAGCTCATAGAGTTTAAGAGAAAGCTTTAACACTGAGGAGCTGCTAGATAAAAGCGTCTTGTCTCTGAGTGAGTAGTTCAAATTTATATCCAAACCAGGTAATAAGTCACTCAGTTTGACAGTGTTGGATTTAAATTCTGAGTCCAGAATATTAATCAGCATGTAAAAAGAGAAGCACAGTAATTTTTTTACTTATAACATCAAGAAACTAGAGGCCTGGCTAAAGCACTTACTGTTTCTAAAGCCAAGTGTATGCTATCAACAAGTGTATAATATTGAAATACACACTTCCATTGTCTCTGTGGAATTTATAATAAATTTAGAGACAGTCAAGAAAACTAATAAAAAAAGACTGCCTGATTTTTCTCCTGTTAAAGTAGAGCAAGCAGGCTTCCGTTAATAGCAAAAGCCAATCTAGTACTTGGGCAAAATGCCTACTGGGAAAACATTATGAATTGTGTGTGTTCTGGTTTCCACTGATTCCTCTTGGAAAGCCATTACATTTAGCAATAAAACTATTTGTACAACATGTTGCAAACTGCCTGCCATCCTTGTTCCTTCAAAGATCACAAGCCTATTACAGTGCAAAGCACTTAAGAGATGCGCTGGTTCAACAAAGATTCCCCAGAAAAAAAAGACTCAGCTACCTTAAACATACTCAACTCAGGAATCCTGCTGCAGCTTTAAAGCTGCTGCATTCTCCAAGAGAAAGAATTACTTACTACTGCTCAAAGCAAAGTAAATAGCTAACACTGAGTCAAAAATACTGGGTGGGAGGCCAGAATACATGGTGCATAAAAAAATCTCATGCAATTTTTTTTTTCAAAGTGAACTCAAGTGTTCATAATTAATTCTCAGCATGACTAATGTAAATGTGAATATAGTAAGTTATCCTCCTATTAGGTCTATATTAACCCCATTCATGTTTTGACATACATTTTATAAACTCTTTTTGTACACCATAGCTAACTAATAAAACTCCAGAACAAGCATGTGAATCTCTCATCTTCCTTTAACACATTTCACAAGAGAAAACTACACAGTAGGAAATAAGTAAAAATAGTTTGCTGGTTTAACTTTCATTTTTGTTGCAATGATTGTTCTATAAAAGTTATTTACAGTGCAACACCTGAACTTTCATGGATAAAATAAGAAAACGTACAAAAAGTGTTTACTATAGATTCACTTACAGAACCATGTCTACTCGTTTTCTTTGGAAAACTCAAGGAAAGGAATAAAAAAAAAAGCCAAATTTTATTTTAAAGCAAGTCCTTTGACACTTCTGCAGCATATGCGAAATGTATTCTTGAGACTTCTTGACGTTCTTGCTGACTGATGAGAGGATTCACAATAACTGAGAAATACCCTGTTAATTTTTAATACACGTCTGTGTAAGAATACAGTTAAGTAGAACAGATATGAAGTACAATACTTGAATCAGGCAATAAGACTCACTTGAGAGGGTGTACTTGTTAGCTCCATCTTTTCATGGGATTTTTCCTTTGCTATTCGTGCAGCTTCTTTGAATTCCTGAAATTTTTCAGCAAACTGAAGGTACATATGTTAAATAAAAAAAAAAGACAAAGAGTAGGCGTGAAGCAATACAATACATGTAGAACAAAACGCTGCACTTTGCATTTTAAAGAGTCTATTTATGTCAGTAGAATTTTTTAATTTTTCTCCTTATGAGATACTCATTTAAATGAGTTACCCTGTGATATACCTTTCAGACATAATGTACACTGTTTACATGTCAGGAAAATTACAGCGCAATGATCTGTTGCTGATAGTTTTAAAAAAACTCACCTCAGAGATAGCTAATAATAGTGACAAACTGCCTTACACAGCTGCTTTTAGATTCAGGTGTTACCCTCCTTCTAACAATAACTAATCTGGTTCTGAAGCCTAATGTGGTCATCATTAGCCTACATCTTTCAGCGCGCTTCATTCTCTCATGACTGAAACAATACTGGTTTCTTCTCAAATTTTAACTGCATTTATAATTTCAGTAGCTAAATTTGGCTTCCTAGAGCTCATCCTGATGCTACACTAATTGCTATAGTAGCCAAACATTTGCTTTTGTGTCCTACAGAACATTATCTTATTATTATCAGCTTAAGACTGAAATGATTCTGCAAAAATATTGGAAGCTTCAACAACAGTGTCTAAATCAATCTGGCAGCAGCCTACGATGGAATTGTTTCACACTCGTATTTAGAAGGTAAAAAGGCCACCTTTTGTGTGACACAACCTTATCAACTATTTTCAATCAGAATGCCACTTACTACACAAGACCCAAAAAAACCTTATGGTCTTCTCCTGGTAGGGTACTAGTATTTGAGGAAATGTAATTTCTCTCCACTTGTACCCTGTATTTCACCTGTCAGGTTATTTCAAAGCTTATTTTTCCTGAAAGTTTAATCCAGCATCCAAAAAACGATCTCAGAACAGATGATGAAATTCGCAACAGATCATCAGAACTAGACAATTCTTATTTAAGAGTTGTACCTAAATCTCAAAATCTGATGGGTAACCTACTATTTAAATCAGCTTTAAGACCAGAGGATTGTTAAATGGAAAACATAATGCTCAGGTTTAGAATAAATGGCTGAAGACATGAAGACAGTAAATATGGTCTTCTGTATGATAGCCATAGAAACTGTAAAAAATATATAATAGACAAATCAATAGATATCATTCTGAGAAAGGGCCATTTTAAGGTAAACTTAGTGGAAATTTTCACAAATTTTCCAGAATTCCTTGAGGTAGTCAGGTGATGGATAATAGCTATTTCCTGATAAAATTTCTGAATAACAAAGACAAGGTCTCATGGTATGAAAGGAAAAGTTCTCTGGAGGATCAAAATTTTAAGGAAAAGATAAAAAATTGTGTAGGAAGACTACACGAGGCTTACATAAATATCCATGGTGGCCCTTTCCATTTAGTATACGTTTTAAGTTTTACAGAATAAATCAGATCAACTAATTCAAAATGGTAAGACAGAGAGTAAACTCTAAAAAGAATTTTTCTTCTCATACATCAGGATACTATCAAAAGCATAAACATATTCGGAATGAGAAAGTAGTTCTCAGTTTTTCCTGAAAATCATGAGGCATTCTATTTCTCCTACTGGATCACCAAGAGGGGTTCTGCTAACAATGACCCTATGAATGGAGCGTTTTTCAATACAGGTACCTTTCAGGTATCACCAACTTCTCATGGAACAGTCTTTAAATGAATTTGTTGTCTAACATATTGAGAAAAGGTCTAATGAAAATAAATAAATGTTTAATTAATTTTCTTTTATACTGTTTGTATGTGAAGTTCATTAGAGTGCCATTGCTTTTCTATCAGACAGTCTCACTCTACTAGTTCTCAGTCACAATAATTGTACAGAAAGAGGTTACTGATGTTGCACTCTACCTTAGCAATTAGTTCAGGAGGACAAGGACACTTAAATCAAAAACAAACAGTACAAAAGTCACACATTTTACTGTAAGAAGATAAGTAGACAATGATGTGAGAATAAACAGTTTACTTTGTCTGCTCTGATTATTACATCATTAACTTGTGGAAATCAGTCACAGACGAGACCAAGTCTTTTCTGTGGTTGCAGATTGTCTTCTGGTCCCTGGAACTTGAGATCTTTCACTGGGGCCCTGAGACACTACTGTAACACAAATTACATACAGCAGGGCTGTTCACTTAAGGACTTTAATAAATCGAGTACAGAAAAGAAGTTCCAGAACAACTCTGTTGCTTTGTGGAAAGGAAAACTATCTGGTTATGAAAGGAAGAAATCCAACAAGTTTCACACTTGTCCAAATAAAATAGATTGTACTGAGTCTCATTTTAATGGCTTTCTGGCAGGCCCATGCTTATCCTTCTACTTTCTCAAAAGGGCTGCTATGATTGCTCTTTTTCTAAATACCCAGTCATCATTATTCCTTATTTAAATATGTACTATGCATTCCTTTTATTGCAGTTGGGATGTCCAGACCTTCTGTGTATTTCAAATAGGAAAATTCTCTGCTTAATATAAACACAAGTTCTTAAACTGAACTGAAATTCCTCATCTGAAGAAAAATGACTGTGTCTTGTACAGGTTCCTGGACTTGTCTACCAGAGCAGCAGCAAAAGGAATATATACTGCAGGAAGGGTGCTCAGAGAAACTGTACCATCAGTTTGAGAAACAGAGATTACTGCTTTCCTTGGAAAGCAGTATTTCCCTCCTGCACAAGCAGATCGGAAAAGAAACTCTCATGTATGACACAAAGTTTCTTCGGCAAACGTTTCAACTTTTGCATTTCAATAGAAAATGCTTTTTTTTTTTTACACTGAATATATTTCCCACTACCTTTACTTTAAGCGTGCAAACTTTGTAATAATCAGTAATTTGATGCACTACATAGTAGACAAGTAGAAGTAAATTTATCCCAAAAGACAAAAATGCATCTGAAGACTACCAGCAATTTTTTTCCTAGAAGATCTAAATAGAGAAGAAACACCAAATTGTTTACTCCTTTACATTCTATCATGAAAAACAGTAATGGAAATAAAAAAAAACAAACAAAACAACAAAAACTAACAAATCAATAATTAGAACGCATTAACAACATACACTGTGATAGGCTTAAATGTCCCTCCTTTTCTCCATCACTTAAAAGAAAATTTGCAGGTGTTACACTTAGTCTTGTGTTTTTACATTAGAAAGACTGATACAGAACATTTTTTGTAAATTATTTTCAAATAACAACAGTAATGAGAACTGAGTCAAGATACAGCGAGTAGGAATAAAATATACTTAAATTACTTCACTAGCTGGTCATACTTACTTTTGAAAGGTGGTGTTCAGATGAAAATCCCAAGCCATAGACTGTGTTCGCCCTGCTGTCTGCCCATTGGCCAAACTTCTGGGATGTTTTAGTAAATGTCATGTTGGGGGTGATGGTGCTATTTATTATTGCCTGAAAAAGGTAACAGTTGTAAAAAATTGGTTTTGTGGTTTTGATTTTTCTTTTCAGACTACTCATAATTGAAAATGCCAACATTGTAGGCAAGTATCTGTGTACAGTGACTGAGATACACACCAAGAATTATTAAACAGTTTTTTAAGTCAATCACAGCTAAAATTGCAAAGGCATATTTTTGCACACATTCTGTAAAAGGGAGAAAAGCTGGGGGGGGGTGGCTGGGAAGGTGGGGGGTGAGGGATCAATTTACAATTGCAAGCAGTCCTTTAAGTGTTTTAAAGCATCTGCATAGAAGAACAACAAAGTTTGTCCCCTAAGGCAAGGCCTCTGAAGTTCCACTGCAAGCTTCACTGTTTATCCACCCCTGCCCTGTTGCATATGAGATTCTCCCTGAAAAACATGCAGTAAAACAAGAACATTTTCTTTTTAAATTTCTGTACTACAAGAATCTGTTTCCTTTACACACATACAAGCAAGGCTAACAACAACAGTTCCAAGCAGAGCTTGGAATAAGTTTTCTTCTCTAGTTCTTGTTATCTACAGGATTGAAGAAGCACATCCTCCAGCATGTAACTTCTGCTAATGTGAACACAAAAAGCAACTATTAGATGATATGCTGATTCCACTAAAAGCAACTGGAGGTTCACGATGGATTTCAACAGTATTTCCATCACATTAAAGTTTGTCTAGCATACTCTAAGTGATGTGGAACTGTCCAGCTGACTTTAAAGTATGACAGGATAAAGTCTTATACTGGTACCAATGGGTTTCATTTAACTAAAACACTTATGGCCAGTACAGTTTACAAGCAGTCAACAGGAACAAGAAAGACTAGTCATAAACCCAAAGACAGGTGTATTTGAAGTGAAATTCAGGCACAGTGCCTCAACTGTCTGGTGCTACTAAGAGTTTCAGTCACATTTGTTAAATAATTCACAGCCCCTTTCATGAATGCCTGGTGCTTTGTTACACCCAGGTGATAGATAATGTCCTAAAAACTCTCCAGAAAATAGCACACACTATGAGTAAACAACTCAGTAAGACTTTTTCTTACATGCCAGCTACTGTCCTCCAAACGTTATTGTCAGTGTATTTCCTACTGCAGTGGTCTTACAGTACCAAGCTGAGAATCTGTTGAACAGCTGTGTGCATGGTTCCTGTTTCCACGAAAACATAACTCCTGCCTTAGCCCTGGCAGGTCAAAGACAGTGATTACTGAAGAATCCTGCAGCAACAACAAAATCCACATGGTCCAAACTATCTGTTGTAAATAATACAAACTTTCTTTTATTCTTTGACTACCACGAACTGTATGGATGTAAAGAACATAATATTATTTTCTTGGGATGGTGACAGTGTGAAACTTCAAAATCAGAGAGACAAAGTACTGCTCTCACAAGCCCAAGATCTTCTAGAAGTCAAAATCAGTCTATACTACCTGTGTGATACGGCCTTCTGGATGAATATTACAACAAGGAGTTTACTTAGCACCCTTTGCTTTTGCTGAGATTTGGGTACTTCTGGAGCACTGCTACTATCAGCTTAACATTTTCTATGAATTCTACGGGGTAAGCCTGACAAATTTTAAGCTGAGGGGCCCGCTAAACCCACAAAAAGCTCCCACGTGCATATGGTGATTCTCAGATTAAGTGGCAGAGAGGAGCAGTCAAAGAAAGAAGAACAAACTGTATTGCAACATGTAAAAAAACAAGAAAAGATACTGCAGCACAGATAAATTTAACAAAATTGGCATCTTCTGCAGTGGCTTTGGCAGCTCCACTATACTCACATTAATTTAGAAGAGCAAATCTGAAGAATTTCAAAGCTGAGAATATCAAACAGGTTGTCTCTGATAACCTTTGCCTCAAAATGCCTCAAAATGCAAATTTTAGCTACCACTGCGAACTTCTGGAAAATTCTGGAATTCCTAAAAGCTTACATTTGAACCAATGAGCCTCCCCAGGTCAAAGACAGGATTTGCTGTGTGACCAGAGACTGGAGAACTGTCTCTAGCAATAACTGTCCAAAAAGATTGTCACATATGAAAAGTTGCTCAGCGAAGTCACTGGTAAATAAAACATTATTCTCCCTTCTTTAGGCATAAGGTTTGGAGCCCAAATAAAGCCAGCAGGCTTGTACTTGCACTATTATCTCCAGCTGACCTCACAGAAAATGGCTGTCTATGCCACACAGGACAGATGAGATAATGTGAGAGAGGGAGGTGGACTTCTCAGAAAGGAGGTGCTCTGGATCTCTCTTTTACTTGTAGGCTTTTTGTCTTCTTTTGCACTATTAGTGCTTGGAAGCCCACTTTTGAAATAAACAGGTGGAAGCCCAGAACAGAGCTGTGCAGGTTCACTTAATGCTCAATCTCACTTGCTGCGGAAGCTGTCCACAATAATATGCTTGAAATTAAATATCCTGGGGACTGTGTAGAAAAGATTCTTCCTCTCAACTCGAGCTCTAGCTATGTTGTCTAGCTTGCTTAAGCCCAGGTCCATCTAATATTTGATTGATTGGAACTTGCATCACAGATTTGAGAGTGTGCATATTATGTAATGGTGTAACTTCCTCAATTCAGAAGATGACACTGGGGATGACAACAGGGACTTAAGACCTCCAAGCAAATAGTCGGTTTAAAGTATGCAGGGCTGCCATTTCCTGCAGTCACAGCAGCATAGCTGGTTGCAGCTTAACCCAGTGACAAACCTGTGAGAAATCAACCAGTTTTCAGCTGAGACTGCTTCAGCTGACCACATGGCTTGCTGCAGAACAGAGAACCAAAACAGACTGCCTGGACCAGACTGGGATAGCTGTTTGACAGCAGTCTGCATTTATAGTGGGTTACATTGACTGTCAAACTGCTTCTTTGCAAGGGAGAAATGCAGGAAGAAAACTTTTTTTAAAAAATAATTATATTGAGAAAGAGTTGCTGCAATTCTTCCCTTTATTTTCCAGGAGAGAAAAATACGGAGGCTTCACTTCAGCAGACAGTATTAGTCCAAAGACAGCAAGTGTCTCACTGGGAAGACTACATTCCCAGTGATAAAAAAAAAAAGAAGAGCCCTTTAATTAGATTTACCAACTTTACAAGAAAATCAAGGCTTTCAGTCTTCTCTGAATTAAAAGAATTAGTACACTGGATCTCTCCTGTGTTAAATTACACTTTTAAAAGTGCAATGCTAGAGCATTCTACAGATACGGTCAGTTTAAGCTATTTCTGGAAAGAACTAGATACTAATCTTTCATATCTTCAGCTTAAAAAAAATAAAGATTTATTTTTTAGATCAAAATTTATAATCAAGCCTGTCTTGCACATTCAAACAGGTACTGCTTTAACTGCTCTCCTCTAATCCAGATTTCACTGTAGAGTTACTAGTATAATGAGTGTCAAATATTTCATCAACTTTCAAGAATGCTATTTGCATAAATGAACAAGAATATCTTAAAAACAGAACAGAGTCAATCTGACAGGCAGACATTTAGCTTTTGAAGAAAACTGATTTAGTTATCTTCAGATTTTTTTTTGAATTATAAAATAGCTTTCATGTTTTCCTTTCATATTAGTTTAGCTATGAGAAAATAGGGCATGTGTCTGAGCTGTTTGTTTTACTGACTGCAAACAACAGTAGTGGTCAAATACGATTTTATCTTGTGCTAAAATTGATAGGAATAATAATTAAGACAGTATTTTTTAATTTCTTCAAAGGAAGATTACTGAACTCTTGAGCTTACAGGCCTTACTTAAAACTTTTATCAAGAATTTAAAATATTATCCCTTTAACGTGAGACAGTTACTAAAATAAAAAAATCATCTACTGCAGTAACACTGATGGTAGACTTGATAGAGTAATAACATATACAAGGCTGACGGGAAAACCACTCTTTTCCAGAGTCTTCCCTTGTTTTAGGTGAACACAAAATTTTAATTTTGTTTTCCTATCTTGCAGCTGTGAAAAAAATTGATTATCAGAGAATTAACTAGTACGGCAAGAACTATGCTACTTAATCTCCTTCCTTTTCTCAGAGACTGAATGGAAAAACAGTGGGACTCTGGCAATAATCCTAATGTCTGTCTGCATTGTTACTTGAGAAATAATGGAGGCTTCATTCCATCACCCAGGAGAGAGAAGTACTCAAACACATTTTTCCAAGGAACTCTGAAATGACTATATAATTAATGAGAAGCAAAAGCCTTAGCAACAACTGCTCAATGTTGTCATGCCATACTGCATTAGAAATTTTATTGCTCAGGGTTTCTCTTGATTCTGGAGTGGTAGAAGGAAAGGGTTACATAAAGATATTTACTCAAGAGGTCACAGAAATCAGCTTCAAGTTCTATTAGGTTACAGCATTTTCCTGCTGTGGGCAACAGGGCTCCAAATATTGCAGATGACTATAAAATATAGCCTGTACACCTTATGGTCCTAGAATATTTTTTATAGTCAAGTTAATGGGACATGCTTAATTTCTGATGCAAGGTATTTCAAGAGGAGACTGTAGCTTCAGAAAAAAAAATTACACAGAATGCATTAAAAGTAAGCAGCAGTTGCTTCTGTGGGACCTATCCTGGCTGAATCTGGTTCAAATTTAAAAAAAAATCCCTCAGTTACAAAATAAACCAAAGACCCCCCTAAGCAAATTCAAGTGGGAATCTGCAATGTACAGTAGCTGAATGAGATCGTGTCTTTAAAATGTCCTTTTGTTTTCAAGAAGAAAGATTTAATGACTTATAGACAATCAGTATAGGAGTTACATTGTATCCAGGCATACTACTGAAACCCACTGACCTAAAGAGAAGGAAGGGAGTGGGGCAGAAATAGGGTTACCACTCAAATCTAAAGCATCTCGCTCTCAACCCCACCTTACTGCAGTCTAAGTGAATATACACGTGAGCGCCAACACTGACTTACTGCTCAGCACCTGAGCAACTGAGCTGCCACATGTCATTCTCTTCACCATACAAATCCAAAGGGTGCTGCAAACCCCACCAACACCCAAATATGCAATAAAACCTGGCTGGATCTATTCCTTCTAAGGGAGGGGCATGACATCTTCAAAACAGGCTTGATAAGTGTTTTTGGCCACTGGCAACATGTATATTGCCAGTAGTGTTACTGACACCCAGCTGAATGCCATACAACAGGGACACTATCTGCATGCACTCAAAACTTAAGAACACTTTATATTTACATTTATCCCTTTGCACATACCATATTGGGTATGTGCAGACATGCTAAAAAAGATAGAGGTTTAATTAAAAAAAAAGAACTCTCCAGGAATTAAGCAGGAATCCTCCTTAAAATTCTACTAGTCACCTTTGCATATTTCAGAGCAGTGTTGTGAATGCCTAAAACAATAGGTCCTTCTTAATCATGACTGGGATCCCAGATATGAGTCATTTAAGACTTGGATAAAAACATTATTAGGATTGCAGCACTCACAGAGTAAATAAAAGTAATAAACTGCATTATCAATATACCTTGCCAATAGTACTGTGAACGTAAAGGGAATGCTGCAGTAGACAAAAGAACAAATAGATAAACAACTACTTGAAAATTTAATTCAGCAGGCAATTGGCAGGAGTTGCAGCTTTGGATGAAGGCAAAGGAACCGCAGTGGATAGCAGAATAAGGATTTTGGAAATTCTCCAGATCAGTTAAAGCACTACATTTTACAACTGGTAGTCTTGATTTCATACATCATCTAGTTCCAATCCCGAAGTTTTTATTCATAAACTGTCACTCAAAAGGTATGTTAATTATTTGACAGAACTGACAGAATCATTTGAAGGAGGGTTGGGAAGGGAAAAACAAAGTGTTAAGCTTGGAAAAATTCTGGTAGGCTTTGAAACCAGAGCCTCAATCACTTGAAGTAGAGATCTTTGACTATGAGATAGCTTTCTAAATACTTCTTTACAATAGAAGTTCTTCTTTCTCATTTAAAATAGCAGTACACTGGATATTTTAAAAAATGCGGGGTAATATTTTTCAGCTTTTAATAAATAGTCACAAAATCTCTGTGAGTACTGCTATGTTCTAAAAGAGTATTTCGGTTCCAACTATTATGAACTGATGTGCTTCCAGAAGCTTCAAATGAAAATCTCTGGAAAGGATCACAACTTTTGACTACGTTTTGTATCTCCTTAATGCCCTTATTGCAGAGTTTTCTGATATGCTGTTTGTAAAGTTACTGTTATTATACCTACTTGGGGTAGAACCTTAGAAACAGTCAAGTCTTTTCTGCACATCAAATTAATTTCTTAGACAACGTTTCTTGCAACAGCAGCTCAGCACATTATCCTTTCTAAATAAAGTAGGGAAGGAAAAAAAAAAATTCAAACCCCACAACCCCCTCCCTCCCTTCCAGACTCAAACTGACTGAGTTTTGATAAAAGCTTACCATGGAAAGCTTTATTAGGCAGGCTTTATTAGGAGGGAATCCTTGCATTCTCTACAGCAAAAATTGGAAGATTATGTAACGAAGGATTTACTTAGGGATTACGGGCACTGAACAGATGTCCTTCACAATGCTGAAGCTAATTATATTGATAAATGACTGAATGCAGAGATGAAAACATGTTACTGTAACCCTATTTGTAGTTTATGTACAAATTTTTGTCTTTTTATCCTCCTCATAGTATTAACTAAGCAACAGGACATCACTTGAATTTCAGCAGTAGTTATTGAAGCAAATACAACCACATGGAAAATAAATTTTTGAATAAACACTTAAAACATGCAATGAGGCAACGTTACCATTTTAACATATCAGTAATCTGTTAGTCAGACAATGACACAAACATCTGAGAAGAAACATAAAGGATACCAGACTAGTAAATAAATACAAATATGTACCATGCAACCAGGTTTTCCTAAATAAAATTTACCTTTGAGCCATCCAAACTGATTATCCTGTAGACATTTCTTGTGCTGTCATAGAAGTAGGACACAGTAACAGCATGCTTGCTGGTGGGAACCCAGTTCTTCTTAGTGTTTGGGTCAATCTGGAAGACATGAGCTCGGGTACTGAAGATGGGTTGTTCCCTAAAGGACAGAGAGTAGAAGTCATGAATCTAATTTATATGTACTATCATTGCACAAAAGTTATCTGCCAGTTTGCCCATTGAAATGTACACAAGTTACTTTGCACAATAAACCTTGCCTGAGAACTTCTGTATGTGTTGCTGCATACAGCAGATAAGTACATTAATATTAATTAATGGCCAGTCTTCGTGAGCGAAGATTTGGGAAAGGTCATTAACCCTTCGAGCCTGCGCAGTGGATTTTTTAGGTGAGACACAGCGTGCGCTGAACTGAGCCCACCCTTTAATCCTGAGGTTCATCTGCCGGGGCCAAGCACGCTTGGACAGTGGCAGTGAGGGTCTCAGGATGTAGGTTTGTTTTTTATATACATTAATATACATATGCAACAAAATGCAAGTCTTCCAAGACAAAAATCAGCACCCAGCTGTAGAGTCTGATAAACAGAGACATCTCTAATATAGATTCAGATCCATCCCATCATCTCCCCAGCTCTCATCACCCATCTATCCCTTTAAACTAAATGGCATTAATACACGTGTAACTTCATCTCATTACACTGCACACTGCGTAACACGTATGAGTTTTCCAAAACCTTTCAAAACTCTGATTATTCTAATCAATTTTAGGCCATAATCTGGAACTGAATTGGCTGATTCAATACAGTTTCTCCAAAACTAACATTAATTAAGGCTAGGAACATGTGTTGTGAAATCTTCATTGTTTGGAGCTTTACACCTGCACGTATTCATACTAACACTAAATGATGTATAAAATATATGAGGCAAAGTAAAGTGCTTACCAAATGAAATTAGATAAGTAAAAAGAAAAAACTACTCTACTTCAGAATTTACAACTTATTTTCACCATGACAACTACCAGGACATATAGCATTACACACAAATCTAAATATATTTTGATATCACTAAGACAGTGATAAGATGGCCTTCTACAATGGAGTGACTACATCAGTGGACAAGGGAAGGGCTATGGATGTCAATCATCTGCACTTTTGTAAGGCCTTTGACACAGTCCTGAAAAACATCCTTCTCCCAAAATTTGAAGAGATGGTTTCAATGTGTGGACTGTTTGGTGGATAAGGAATTGGTTGGACAGTTGCATCCAGAGGGTAGTGGTCAATGGTTTGGAGTCCAAATGGACATCTGTGACAAGTGGTGTCCCTTAGAATTGGGACCAGTACTGTTTAATATCTTCATTGATGACACAGAGAATGCGATTGAGTGTACCCTCGGTAAATTTGCCCTTGACACCAAGTAGACACACCTGAAGGACGGTATGCCATCCAGGGGGACCTAGACAACCCTAGGTGTGGGCACATGGGAATCTTATGAGGTTTAACAAGGCAAAACGAAAGGTGCTGCACCTGGGTCGGGCAGCCTCTGGCATGAATGCAGGCTGGGTGATGAACAGATGGAGATCAGCCCTGTTGAGAAGGACTCAGGGGTGCTGGTGGATGAGAGGCTGGACATGACCCAGCAATGTTCACTCACAGCCCAGAAAGCCAATTGTATCCTGGGCTGCATCAAAAGCAGTGTGGGCAGCAGGTCAAGGGAGGGGATTCCACCCCTCTACTCTGCTCTGGTGAGACCCCACCTGGAGCACTGCATCCAGCTCTGGGCTTCCTAGACAGGAAGGACATGGACCTAATGGAGTCAGACTGGACAAGGGCCATGAAGATGATCAGAGGGATGGAGCACCTCTCCTATGAGAAAAGGCTGAGAAAATTGGGATTCAGCCTGGAGAAGAGAAGGCTCAGGGGAGACCTTATAGCTGCCTCTCAGTAGCTGAAGGGACCCTACAAGAAGGATGGAGAGGAACATTTACAAGAGCATGTAGTGATAGGACAAGGGGGAATGGCTTTAAGCTGAAAGAGAGCAAGTTTAGATTTGATATTAGAAGGAAATTCTTTACTGTGAGGTTATGAGGCACTGGAAAAGGTTGCCCAGAGAAGTTGTGGAATGACCCATCCCTGTCAGGGGATGGCAGGGAGGCTGGAACTAGATGATCTTTAATGCCTCTCCCAACCCAAACCATTTTATAATTCTGTAGTTGCCAGTTTAAATTTAGCTACATTTTAATGACAAATAGATTGTTGTATTCTTCAGGGAATGATGCCATCAAATTCCAAAGATATTAATTAGGAGGACTTAGAGTTGGATTTAACCTTTTAGGTTTTTTGACTCTCTTGTTTCTTCCCCTTTCCAAGATGTGAAAACACATACCCTTTGCCCTGCCTTACTTCCTTTTCAGAGGTACATTTTTAATACTTTTTTTTTCCAAAATAAATGAATTTTGGTTACTTATAGTCCAGAAAGTTTAATTTGGCTTTATTACAAAGGGGATGTGAACTCTGAAATATCTCTATTGCTTGGCAGGAAGAGCAGCTTTCAGTAGCAGCTGGTAGTTAAGGTTCCTTGAAGCTCAACTGACAGCAGATGTGGTGATCTCCTATGTTAGGTGTTGGAAGAAATGACAGAAAGGATGCAGAACAGATCAGAAATAGCAATATAGTTTCAGTGAAAGCTAAAGAAGAAGGAAGGTAGACCAAGGGAATCAATGCATATGCCAGTTCTCCATACAAAAGTCACTGTACCCTCAACACCAACTCATCTTTTCCTTCTAAATCATCAAGCTATAGGAGGTTGCACAGCTGTTCTCCTGATACAAATCTCTTCAACACAACGGTTATGAAAAGGTGACTGGCTTTTATTTACCTTTTTTTAATGGAATTTTTACATGAATTCTTTCTACTCTTTTGAATATCTACAATTACTTCTTCAGTCATACTTAGACTTTACTTGTCTTCAACCTTAGATATATTTTTCATTTACATCCAAATTAAGCATAAGCAAATACAAAGTGATGCATATTACCATAATGAAACCAGCACTTTAACTCTGGAAAGTTAAAGAGCCCATTAAAAAAAAAAAAAAAATCTTAGAAGCCTGGCAATCACTTTGATGAAGATTGACATTGAAAGGAAAATATAAAGGCTCTGACCACATTAATTAAAGACCAAAAAAAAAAAAAAAAAAAATCTTAGAAGCCTGGCAATCACTTTGATGAAGATTGACATTGAAAGGAAAATATAAAGGCTCTGACCACATTAATTAAAGACCAAAGAAGAACCAAATACAAGTTGTGGATGTGTGGTTAATGAACACACATCTGACCAGCATTGATATTCAATTTAGTCACAGTTCAGTATGTCACATAACTGTGACTTTCAACACATCACAGGTTAGGATTTTAATATGTAAAAGGTAGGTGAATACTACGACTAAAGCAAGTGGGTGTGTCAGTAAAAGTCAATCGTTCAGCTCTGAGATGCTGCTCTCCTGCACTGTCAGCACAAAAATCGTCCACTGCCCTATCTAAATATCTTCAATTTGTTTGATGAGGTGGCCTGCACGTTTGTGCTGGTTCCTCAGATGTGCTGCTCAAGACAAACCAGAGCACTTTGAAGGGCACATATGGTCTGGCACAGACATTACAGTTAGGTATGTAACTTCATAAATGAAGCTTACTTACACTTCTTTAATACTTCTGATAAAACTAGAGTTACAGTCTTTTCATGTCTTAACTACAGCTTTACTGAACAACAAGCTGTCTACACTCCGTGGAAACAGCATAGCTCTCTTTGTTACACTAGTTGGATAAATCATGATTTTGCCAGATTATTGGGGTAATTAGGAGTTTTTTCTGAAAAAGATGCTAAAATTTAGATGCCTCTAGAATTAGACCACTGTTTTGACACTTGACAATGAACATTTATAAAGATTATTTCTAAAAACTAATAGAAGTTATACACTTCATGTGTACAGGACCAATTGTGTTATAGAATCAGTCCCTGATGCATCACTGAAGTCCTTCGAAGCTGCTGTACAATTAGGTCATCCGTACTTTTCTGTAGCAACATAATAGAGCTACGTAAATTTTAGATTTCCTAAACATGTATAAACAAACAAAAGGTAATATATGAAACATACAAAAATATTTGTAACTTCAGCCAATTCATCTTTACACAAAAGCTTTGTTCTTTCCATTATCCACACAAGGACATGATGCTCTCTGTCTGAAGTCTCAATCAATTCAGTTGAAATACTATTAGTTATAGGAATATTGTTTAAAGAGGAGGGTAGTTTCCTCTTTGCCTTGCTAAGTCGTCAAAAAATGAATATATATTCTAAAAAATTACAATCTATATTTCCACATATAAAAAATAAGTCCCCTATTTTTGCCTATAAATAGTTGAAAAGGAAGCACAGCTTTAAATAAGAAAAAGCAATTCCGGAAAAAAACTCCTACCAGTTTCTTACTCTTCCCTTTCTTCTCTTCCTCTTTCAGCTTTCTCTTCTCAATCTCTCATAACCAGAAAGTATTTAGTATTCATTAAAGACAGTAATAGGACCTGAAACCAGAACTCCTCACTAATTAAACAGAATAGTAATTCATTTTTCCAGAAATATTCTGATTCTGAACAAAAAAGAAAACAAACTAACAAGAATGCCACAGTAACACAGTTTGACTATTAAAAATGTCCACTCAGGCGTGGCAAAAACATTAAGACTAATATCCTGCTGTTCTTAATTGGCTTAGACTGTAACCTTACCATGGACAAACACAGACTAACAAGAAGTAAGTGCCAAGTCCTCCTGGACCTGAGTAGCAATGTGAGAACTAAAGAAGCATAAGAAGTATCATTAGCAGGCAGATTCGTACCAGTTTTTTTCATCAGCGATACAGAAATTCATTCATTGATATGCAGTCAGTCCCAAGCTATGCTTAGGAGATAATCCTGTGTCCTAATAGTTGAATGAATAGTTTTCAACCACCCTTTCCACTTTGGCATCTTAATGCAGCCTTTACAAAAAAAATGCACACTACCCAATATAGGAATGGTACATTACACTAACTAAAGCTTTCATGAAAGAAGCTTAAGTTAATATAGAAAGTTAGAAAGAATTTTTCTTGCTAATCCATAACTAATATTTGCTTTTTTTTAAAAAAAAGTATCTATTCTTTGATGTGTTCTGGTACTTTCAGATTGTGCCAACACCAGTGGTGATGATCTCTTTTTGCTTATTTCTTTTCCCACACTATTGCTTACCATCACTCCAAAGTTATATTCACTGCAATAAAACCTACAAATTTTCAAGGCTGGGATTGTGTTGTCTTCGGTATGAACTTTTACGTTAGTTCATGTCGTACTTGCTTCCCCTTACAGTATATAAATGATGCTAAAAAAAATTAAAATTTCCCCCCACATACTGGGCTAAATTGACAGCGTTTTGGTACAGAAGTTGCTGCACCATGGGGGATGAGGTCAGGGTGGACACAAGAACAGCCCAGGACTGGGGCTGAATTAAAAAAAGAGACACAGGCAATGATACCTAAGCAGGTGCTGGAGCAAAGAGCTGCCCAAGCAGGAGCAGGCAGCAGACGTGGTATCAGGTGAGTGGATTGTGGCCCGTGGACGAACTGTGTTTAAAAAAAAAAAAAAAGGAACCACCATGGGCACTGACCTCCAACTGAAAGTTTTAGATTTCTCAGCATAAGTATTTTCCCCAACCAGTAAGACAAAAAGGTGGTGAATAAGCATGCCCAGTGAGATGAGGTGTTCCTACTCAGCTCATCTTTGATAGTTCCTAAGTTCTATTGTGTAGTGAAAATTCCATGACAATGAACATTTATGTCATTCATTTCATCAATTTCTATTTCCTCAATATAGATCTTGAAACTCCAGTGCATTATGCAGACTTACTGGCTTTGATGCACCTGGACTCCAAACACAGGACCGTTTTCAAGGTAAGTCCAACAAGATGTGTCTTGGAGATCCTCTTCTTGTTGCAAATAGAGCAAGATTTCAGCCATCAAATTTCAGTCTAAGAGTTTCAGAGGAAGATGATGCCCCCACATCCCAAAACAGGACAACATCCCTGTGCTCAGAACTGGAGTGCAACACTCCAAGTTCCCAATTTACAGTGGAGACTGGACAAAAATGTGCAGTCCTCAGCTCATTACAGCCACAGGCACAGTAGACCCTTCTACATAGCAGACTGGATTCTTAGCATACACTCTCTGGCAAACCCTTGCAGTAGGCATCATATATGTGTTTTTGCAAGTGGTAATTTTGCACACACTGAATTCTGAGTCTCTACAATAGCTGTCATCCCAGGTGATTTCTCTCCAGATCAGACAACATGAACACTGCACATGATTTCTCAGGCATTTGCTGATTATCCTCACATTTAGGATAGGACAAAAACTCTTTTGCTTTTTCAAAGTATTAGCACATCAAGCCTACAGCTTTCTCCCAATGTCCTGCTAGTCTTAAAAAATACTCTCCCCTAGCTTGTTTCTGAAGCTATAGCAAGCTTTTGTTAATCTAGGCAGCTTAAGGAGAGATCCCTGAAAAGAAATAAGAAGAGTGATTAAAAGTGCAGCCCTAGTCAAAACTACAGCATCCAAGTATAATCAATGTTGTTTAAGGAGTCCAAGTCAACAAGTTCTGCAAGCACAGTTCAAAGCAACAGAAAAACACAGAATTTTCCACATTCTTAAAAATGCTCTGAAGTCTGATAAAAACTGTATATGACAGTTCGAGGGCAAAGTATTGCATAACGCCAGTTTTCATTGTATGGAAATGGTTCTGAAATAAAATCTTTTTCTGGACAGTGACTAACAACTGCCATCTTAAAATTAAAATTATAAAATTCTTAAACAAACACACTGTGTACTTATGTAATGAGTACAATCAGATTTTGCTTTCTTACACACATACAATAACAACTTTCATGTCTCAAAACAAGCTTTGAGATAGGAAAAAAAGTACAAGTTACAACTGAGTAACCAGATGAAAATCTCTCCCATACCACCAATGGTTTATCTAGTTTTATACCTACATTCATAGACCTGCTTTTGCTGTTATGTTTTGGGGTTGAGTCAAGGTCAACAAAAGTTTAGGAAGTTGTTACTAAAAAGCTTGGTAAATTTTCTGTATGCAGTTAGCAGTTAATACATATACATGACTATTTATCTGTAAAGTTCAATGGCTTTACAGAATATGTTCTACGGCTACATAACACTGCACAGAGCATTGCCTTCAAAGCTTTTTAAAACTACTGTGTTCCCAATTATGAATCGGCTTTTAGTATTAGATTTTTAAGCACTTCTGAGTTACCATACCATCACAAATAATATCAGCAATTTTTCAGGATTTGAAGAGAGAAAAATTATCTAGAAACTTTCATTAAACCTGTAAGACTAAGTAAAAAATACATTTACCTTTGCCAGAAACATCATTATATAGTGTCCATTAGGTTTTCCAGGACATGAAGTTTTGATCAGCAGTTGAACTTGAAATCAGATATTGCCTAGTACTTAAGACACAAGGTACAGGAAGCCAGTAGGAAATAATTTAGGGATCTGCTCACAATTAAACCTCTACAAGATTAGATATTAGGAAAAATTACTTATGGAAAGGGTTATCAAGCATTGGTACAGGTTGCTGAGGGAAGTGGTGGAGTCTCCATCCCTGCAAGTGTTCAAAAAATGTGTGCATATGGCACTTGAGGTCACGTTTTAATGGTGAACATAGCGGTAGTTCTATGTTGATGGATGGACTTGATCTTAGAGGTCTTTTCCAACCTTAACAATTCTATGATTCATAGGTATGTAATCCTGTAAAACAGTCTGTTTGGTGAAAAATGAACCACTCTGTACACGCCAATCTCAACTAAGTGCTCAGGAAGCCCATACAGAAGACCTTCCAGAGAAGGAAGGGAAAGAAAAGAGACAGAGCAGTATTATACAAGTAGGTAGTGTAAGACAGGCACTGACAGCATTTAAAATGTATGGTCATCACATAAAATCGTAGGAGTTAGACTACCTTACCTTGGGAAATAAAGCTCTTGCTATTGAACAAATATCAAACATTGAGAAATGAGAAAGTTTATCTGAACTCACTTCTGTCTGAGCTTCCCATTCATAAGACACCCATGAAGGCTCTTGGTAAACTTTAGAAGAGTAGGACAGCACAGACACTACAGTTTCACAAATTTGGTAGTATCAACAGCATGGAAGCTGGGAGAGTTGTAAAGCTGGAGACAAATCGGTGCCCAGTACTTAAAATTAAAACTGGTACTGTAGAGCAAAGAAAAAAAACAACAAAACTTTTAAATTTTTGGTATAATGTTAGAGAACATGGAGTTGCTTACACTAAAGATTAATAAAGCTACCTGGAGGTTATGTATAGGGTAATGTTAACATGATTTTTTTTTAAAAAAGGAAGAAAAATGGATAAATACTGGATTTGCTCTCATTTCTGCAATTCTTTCGGGTTTTTTAAAATGTCTGTTCTCCAGTGCCTCCAGCTATCAGATGTTGCTCAAGTTCTGCAGGTAGGCAACCAGCTGAAGGAAACATCCACAGCAATAATTTATCACTGACCATGAAAGCTCCCCCAACAGCTGCAAGAAGGTCCATCTCTCTAAAGTTTTCCTTTTTTGTCCTTCCACACAACCTTGAGAAGCTCATTTTCATACCAGGAATCAAGTGAGAGCTTTGGGAGTCAGATGAGGTAACAAAAAGTATACTACCAAGGACAAGTACTCAGCTTTATCTTCATGCATCTCACTCCAGTCTATTAAGTTATTCCAGCGATATAGGTATATTCAGAATTTTTCCAGGTATCCAAGTGATTATCTCTCCAAATTGAGCAAGTAAGTGGATAAAGACACTTTTGAATAAACTTTTATCTTAAATTTGTTTTTAAATTACAAGATTGGAGAGCTTTTAACAACTTAGAAGCACTAAACTACTTTAGATTGAATTTTAGGATAGATATTTACCTATAGTGAAAATATTAAGAAATCATGATAGTAAAAACATTATACTTTAATACTGAATTTTGCTCTGTCCAAAAATTCTTGTCAGTGAAAATTTCTTCTATCTTTAGAACTAGACAATTATGCTTAAGATGTACAGCTATTTTCCACATCTAGCCACTAAAAATATTAACCAGAAGCAAACAAAAAAAATCAACCTAATATCAGGTTCTATTCTATGAACAAAGAACCCTGGAATGACATTTCTGAAAGAAGTCTAATGTTAACATTCCTGCAACAGCCCTTACATACAGTAAACTAAGCTAAGCTGCATCTGGAATAAGAAACAGGCAGGCAATATTAATCTACATCTAAAAATATTCATTCCTCTCCGTTCCACTGCACAGAAACCCAACTTTGCCCCACTTCCAACACATGCAGAAATGAGAGAAATGAAGCCTATACAAAACGATTTAGCAAATGAAGATATAATGTCGTTCATGCCTGACAGTAAAATAAATATAGAAGGGTCAAAAGCAATTAATAACCAGATTTTCTTGTTGGTTTCCCTGGTTCATTGATACTCTCTGTATAGAGCCGGTATTTTCTTTGCAATCTTCATCTAAAATCTCCCGTGCAATGGAGCTGTGTCAGTCAGATTACTCTAACAGAACTCATGCAAATATTTTAAGGGAGAATATTAAGTGGTTTAACTGTTCAGCTTGATTCTACTGTTAGTTCACACAGTACTTTAATACACAAGTCATGCTACAGCTAAGTTATAGTTTCCTGTCCTCCTGCACCACCAGTTTTCTTGAGTTTAAAAAATTAGATATTTTCTAGACATGGTCCTCAGGGACAGTATCTGTAGTCTTCAGACCCATTACAAGACCTACAGTTTTAAGGAAAAAAAACAACAGAAGAGGGAAAAAATAAAGAAACCCCTTACACAAGCAGAACAAGCACAGCTCTCCAAATATAGAAGCAGAGAGAGGAGAACCACAAAGTTGCTTTGAGATCCAGAAACATTGCTAGTGAGCCAGGATTTCGTGCACTGCTTTATAAGTTGGCCCAGCAGCGCCCTCCTTTTCAGGGGTACGGAGGAAGAGGATCAGGAGGAAGGCTCCAGATGGGATATAATTTTGAATTTACTGCAATCTCCAGAATGCAAACCTAATCCCAACCTGCATGTTTTCCTTGTCAGTTTCACAGACACATTCAAATTAATTTATCACTCTTTAAGATCTGAAGTTCAGTAGTTTCCTTTGCAAATCAATTTTCACCTTGTGATAAGGGCTGTTTATGCCACTCACAAATAACTAATTAGTCCAACTGATGCTGACTAAACAAGGTGAGAATTAAGCCAAATCACAGGGGGCCCCATAGGTGCTGTGGCTGAGACATAGATAAGGAAAAACAGCACCTGGCAAGTGGATAATGGTTCTTTGATGCTAATCATACTGTTTGGTGGGATATAGGGGTCATAAGACAGTAGTCGCAGGAGTGCCACTCAGAGCAACATATTCAGACAATTGACTGAAACCCCTTGCTGTGTCCTGACATGAAAGCATAAGACTGTCTGTAAACCAACACCCTCTGTTCTAAAGTTAGTTACATCAATTTAGTGGCTGTAATGAAATCCTTCAGCAGCACTGACAACTGTCATCATGCACAGCCATGCAGCATGAAGGAATGGAGAACAGAGGGTTGGCACTAGGACATGAAGCCACGCAGAGCACTGAAACTGTAAGAGTGGCAACCCTACGTCAGCTTTGGTTGCATAAAATATGGCAGAGTTCAATAAACAATGCAAACACAGTATTTTCTAATTTGACGTTGTGATTTTCCACGCTCCATCAAGTCTCATATTGCCTATGACAAGAATTTCTGTTCTAATGGCTGTATTTCACAGGTATGAAGCAACAGAGACAAAGCTGGGGCTTTTGACAATAGAGACAGATGAGAATTCTGGAACCTAAAAAGTAACAGAATAAATACAAAATCATAGAATCAATTATTCATGCGTTTCCATTAAGATAATCAGCAATTATATGATAAACAGTGACAGTATTTAAAAATTAGCCTAACTGCTGTTTTTCCAATCATCTTTGACTTTGAAAGGCAACCCTCAACTAATACTAGTCATAATTTTGTTATTCTAAACAATAGATCACTTAGCAACTTGTTCACAACAGAAAAAATAAGGAATACGTATCTTCCTTGTTTATTATGTTAATTTGGAACTTGTCTCAAACATATTTCTGTAGCAAAATAAGGTTTCCTTATATGGCACCACAATCTTTAGCAACTCCTCCTTGTTTCCTAGCAGTTTGGCTTTAAATTTCCATTTTGCTTCCCTGTAGGGCTTCATACAGAAACAATCACACCTCCTTATCACTCCTTGCCCCATCAACCAAGTCCACTTTATCTTTCTCCACATCTCCAAGTTACTAATTTTGTCATGCGTCCTCCAAGTGAAAAAGCCTTTCATTTTAGTGGGCCTGGCAGTTGGCATGCCTTTCATTTTCATCTTAAAACCTACTAACCACTTATTTAACATTAAGAAGCTGTCAGTTAACAGTCAGTTTTGAGAGCCTTTGCACTTAACCCTCAGAAATAAACACCCTGAAATAAACCATTAGCACAACCTGCATGTTGACTGCAGACACCTCAAAGCTGAAGTCATGCTTCCACCAGTACCTGTGGAAGTATCAGAACTTACATAAGTGAGCAGAATGAACTGGGCCAAATAAACATGCATTTCATCACTACCACCATTAACTCATCATCAAACAATTTGCAACCCCATCCAGAGCAGTACAGCTGCATGCTAAGTTTAAAAAAAAAAATCACTGGTCCACATCAAAATATGAGAATTGGATTCTTTAATTTGTATCAAGGAACTGAATTAAGACTCCTAGAAAGGTAAATAAATTAATTTTATATTCATAAATAACAAAACAATTTGAATCATCCCAGTGAGCATTGCAGGAACTATAAACCCTTTCAAATTCCCTTTGAGTATGCCAGCAAGTCCCTCCCTTGTGACAACTTACAGCCTAGTAAACTGAATTTTAGTTGCAGAGGTTGAACCTATATTGACCTGTAACTGGGAGTGACAGATCTGTTTCCCTGGTTGTTCACATCACACATACACCAAACACTCTGAGACACCCAAATACCACTCCTGACAGGCTTCCAGTTTGCTCATCAGATCACTGAAGGCATTCCTAGGATGGCTCAAAATCTTGTTTTTCCCAATGACATGCCTTGCACCATAAGGCAACTTCCCACTGTAGTGAGAGTACAACAATCATAAAGGGCACAATCCATTTTTAAACATACTAGTATGAACACATACTGTGCATGGAGCAAACAGTGCCCTGCATAGGCCGCTACAGAGGCTGACAGGGAAACGGGTACACAGGTCTTCATAGTAAACATCAGTGAAGGAATTGTGCCAAGTGCAGTGCCATAGGAATGGGCCCTAACAGGTGGAAAAGAAGGGCCATACCTGTACTAGGGTGTTTCACGGATAAGCAGTGGGTATCATCTACCTCAGCTTCAGCAAGGATTTCAACACTGTCTCTCACAACATCCTCATACACAAACTCAGGAAGTGTGGGCTGGATGAGCAGACAGTGAAGTGGATTGAGAACTGGCTAAACGGCAGATCCTAGAGGGTTGAAATCAGTGGCAGAGGGTCTAGTTGGAGGCCTGTCACTAAGGGTGTCCCCCAAGGTTCAATACTAGGCCAGTATTGTTTAACTTGTTCACCCATGACTTGGCTGAGGGGACAGATGCCTCCTCAGCAAGTTCCCTCCTGACATAAAGCTGGGAGGAGTGCCCGATACCCCAGAGGGCTGTGCTGCCCTTCAGAAGGACCTTGACAGGTTGGAGAGATGGGCAGAGAAGAACTGTCTGAAAGTCAACAAGGGCAAGTACAGGGTCCTGCACCTACAGAAGAATAACCCCAGGCATAAGCACAGGCTGGGGGCCAACCTGCTGGAAAGCAGCTCTGTGGAGAATGATGTGGGGGTCCTGGTGGACAACAAGCTGTCCATGAGCCAGCAACGAGGTCTTGTAGCCAAGAAGGCCAATGGTATCCCGCGGTGCATTAGGAAGAGCATTGCCACCAGGTCAAGGGAGCTCATCCTGCCCCTCTACTCAGCCCTGGTGAAGCCTCACCTGGAGTGCTGTGTCCAGTTCTGGGCTCCTCAGAACAAAAGAGACATGGAACTCCTGGGGTGGGTCCAGAAGAGAACTACAAAGATGATGAGAGGAACTGGAGCGTCTCTTGTAAGGAAAGACTGAGGGAGCTGGGCCTGTTCAGCCTTGAGAAGAGAGGACTGAGAGGGGACCTCATGAATGTATTCAAGTATTTGAAGGGAGGCTCCCAAGAGGATGGATCCAGGCTCTTCTTGGTGGTGCTGAGCAATAGGTCAAGAGGCAATGCGCAGAAACTGATGGACAGGAAGTTCCACCTAAATATTTTTTACTGTGTGGATGACCATGCACTGGAACAGACTGCCCAGACAGGTTTTGGAGTCTCCCTCACTGGAGATATTTAAGAACCACTTTGATGCAATCCTGTGCCATGTGCTCTAGGATGGCTCTACTTTAGCAGGGAGGTTGGACCAGATGACCCACTGTGGTGCCTTCCAACTTGACCCATTTTGTGATTACGTGATTCTGTGAACATGACTGTTCCCAAAACACAAGGGGTGTATCAGTACTATCATTGGGTATTGCTACTGAAATAATGCAAAGAAACATTTCTCCACTGACAGCTCATGTGCTTGCTTTGATTGTGCTGATAAAGACAAGTACAATGTGGTAATTGTACTAGAACTAGATTACCAATCACTTTGCAAACAATATTTCAAAATTTAAGTTATACTTAAGAAAGGCACATACTTCAGTTTTAACCTCAAGATAGGTGTCACTCCTTTACTCAGACAAAAACAAAAAAATCATGTCTCAGGAAACTGCTTCGCATTTTGACAAACTGAGCAACAAAATGGATACCATATAGTTTGTGCAGAAGTGTTGGCTCAAATGCCTGTGTGATAGATAAATCTGGAATTTTCTTACTTATTTCACATGGAATTGAATTGCTTACATTAGAGGTTTATACTTAATAACTCAATAAAAACATTCAGCAATAAATGCCTGCTACTAGTCAGGAAGCACCTAATCAAAGACCAGGAATCAGTGCTTGTTAAGAGTCAGTTATTTCAGCATGACCTTTTTTTATGAGCAGGAACAATTTTCCTTACACAGTACTTGAATGAACTGGTAGAGTTCAAAGCATTCAACACCTATGTGTGAACCAAGAACTAGAAAAGCCTCCCTCACCCACTCCTTTCCACAAATATCAGTACAAGCACTAGAGCTATTCTGTTCATGAAATGAACAGTGGCCAAAACTAAGTAGGTTCATTAGTTAGCTACAGAATGCTTGTATTGCAAAGTCAGTTTTAAATAAAGCTGCATTTAAAAACATTCTATAGGCTATGCTAAACACAACGTACTCTTGCAAAATTGGAGCACTTAGGTGCTCACATGTTTATGTCCAAAAGAGGCTTAACTGAAGCATCAAATACTAGTCCATATAGCAGAAACTGCCATTTTCCACTACTAAAAGATTTTGTGTTTAGAAACAGAATACACAGTATGATACATGAGTCCATAACCTCATCAATAGAATGCCATGAGCAGGAAGTACTAATACCATCCTTCACTGCAAAAATGTTTCCAGTGTCTATAAGCAAATAAAGAGGAACAGTTCTTTAAGAAGATGAACAGCATATATGTAAGATAAAATAATTTAGGGTTGTCTGAATCAGCAAAGTCTTGAGTTTGACAAAAACAATAGTCAGTGGCAGAAGTACCAAGACAAAAAGACAAGCAAGACGGTGGAACAGAAGGTAACCTTTACAAGATCTAGATTTCGATCCTATCTGTTAAGGTTGACTTAGTGCAAGGGATTTGAGGAGTACCATGTCCATCTCTGAGCAGTCAAGAGCAGCAGTATTCTTTAAATCTAGGATTTAAGGTTGTTACTAAGGAGCAGAAGAGAAGGACTCTTTTCATGGTAAGTAAAATTGTTCTTTGTAAGAACAATTGGGGGAAAGCAGATTGTCTTTCTTTGTCTGAGAACTCTATTTTAGAATAATACTAATTCTCAAATCCTGCCAACAATAAAAGTAAATGGAATATGTTAAAGGTCCCTACAACACTTAATCAATCCATCCCAGTAACAGAACTATTCTAGCTTTTGTTGCAACCTGATTTTAAAAACCATAATTAACGTGGACAAAAGTGGAAGATTTTTTTAAAATATCTATGTTACATTTAAGGTCACCAAATACATAATTATCAGTAAAAACTACTTCAGATCTTGAGTGGCCCATCAGGATCCATTGTAAGAAACATAGGCAGCACTTGCATTCAGATGTGAGATAAATCACAGAATCTAGCATTAAGTGCTCATGTTTCACAGAACTCAACCAAAAAGGATCATTATTTAATAATGTGCTTCAGCACTGGTGTCTTTTTCCCGAAAACTTCTCAAAGATCCTGAGAGTTTTACTATCATACATAGCTAGAAATGCTGCCATCTGAGCTGTGCAGTGCTTTTGAAGAACCATGACTACCTTGGACTCAAATCAGCAGGATACCACCTATTCCCAAGCACTGTCAATCATTTCCTCGTAGAAACTCAGTTCCTCCCTACGCAGAGAGCTCTGGATGCCTGGGCAATAGGTTTGCTAAAGCAAAGGAGTTCCTTTTATGTTTTGTAAAAAGGACAAGAACAAATATTGACATGGAAGGGATGTCTACTCAGATGTTAAAAGAGCACTTGGAAATCCATACCCAGAAGCTGAAACTAAGTTAATCCAAGAGAAATGTTCCTAATTGCAGGTTAACTCCTTTAGTCACACAGTGAAAAATATTACTAGTGCAAAAGCACAGGTGTTCCAGTTTCAAAGACAATGACTGAAATAGTTGCCTAGGACCTCAGTTTACTGCATGCAATCATTTGACAACAGAGCTATACAATATATATTATTCTGCATGCTTATTTTTGTTGGTATGAAAAACACTTCATACCTAAGAAGATTGACATGGCTGCATACACCACAGTAAGTCATGTGTTGGAGAAAACACTCTTTTGTCCAATATCACGCAGCACATTCTTTTAGCCTTTTGTATAGACAAGCCATGGTTAGCACTCCGTTGGAAATGAACAGGCGTAAGAAGTAGGAATTGTGAGAATACATTTCAAAGATAATTTATTTCATCAACACTTCACTGAAAAGTATTGACCATTTAAAGTTCATTCTTCAGTTTTTAAAACCCAAGGAGGATCTCAACATATGTCCTCTTACAAGAAGAGCTTAAAGACTAACTAGAATATAATATTTACGGATTAAGTAATTTAAAAGCATTTTAGAAACCCAAATTTTAAACCCTGGTAGTATTACCCATAATGGTTTGGTTTGAGTTTTTCTGTTTGTTTGGGATTTTGTTTTGTTTTCCATTTTTGGGGGGTTTGTTTGTTGTTTGAGGTTTTTTTTAAACTATTAAATACACTATAGAAAGGTGCAAACCCTCTATTTCTCAATAAGCTGAGACTCAACCTAGTGGACAGTCTTAAAAAAACCTTTCCAAACTTGAGCTTCAAAACTGAGCGCAAACTTGAACAGGGATAGCTCTGAGTCTGGATCTTTTTGAACACTCCCATGAGAATAAACAGACACTGCTGCAGTAAAAGGTAGGTCTACCCCATCTCTAATGGCACTTCCCTTGTGCATGTCCCTGTATTTGCAGTCAGCTGGGTTACAGTATTGGATTGGCTCACTGCACAAACATTGGTGCTGCAACAGACAACTGGAAAAAGCAGTCCCTGTCTTCTGTGGTTCCCACTGTTTGGTGGCTCCATGAGAACTTAACAATCAAGATGTTGGCAAAGAGTACTGCCACAAAGATCAACAAAACAGTGCCTGTGAATCATCTGTATGTAGGTGGAGGAAGAAGAAAAATCTGAGAGGAACTATGTATTTCAAGTTCTTCCCTCTTTATTCAGGTAAAAGCTATTAGACAAAACAAGTGATGCAGACTGCTTAAGTTGGATAACTTGATATCTGTAGCTTAAAAAAAAAAATATCATGACTAGTTATTGGAAACGTCAATATATGCTTGTATCTGGCAATCCAGCATATCTATTGCATGTTTAAACACTGTCTCCCTAGACTAATTTATTAACAATTACTGGCATTCACCACTACTTGCCACCAAAGAAGCATGTCAGAACGTAGTATGTTGCCAGAAGCATGTCTGTGATGCAGTTCCAGAAAATCAATACAGTATAGATACACAGTTCCATTACTTTGCAGAATGGAGCAATATCACCCCTGTGTAGATACAACAGAGACCATGGTGCAAGTCCCATGTGGAATAAAACCACAGCTCCCTCTAGCCTTTTCTCTCCTCTAATCTCCCTGTCCTGAATACTAATTTTGGTGGATCTCACATGGCCAAGCCTTGGAAAATATAAAAAACTTGGAACAGAATGGGGAAAAGAAGCCTACCATCAAAAGTGGATCTAAAAGAAGATTTTTATAATACAGTGCTTTCACACCCATTGCACCTTAGCTTTAAGACAGAATATATCTGAAAAAGCCTTGCAGGGAGAAGAGCACAAAACCCCAAATGAGAAAGCATGCTCTTCCAAATTTTTTTATAGAAAGCTTTCACCTAAGTAGGGCTTTTAAATACATGTTTCAACATAACGTGGTATTTTTGAAATAGAAAAAAAAGAAGACATGAATTCTGATTTTTGTTTTTACTTCAAATAATACAGAATATCTTGTCTCTTTGCTCATTATTACAGTTACCTGTTACTAACACTATAACCAAGGCACATGGGGAAGCCTTAGATTTCCCTCAAGTGCAGGACTCTCTCAGATATAAAGTGCACATTGTTAAAACACAGGCACTTTTACATATAATTATGTGAGTTCCATTCCAGATTTGGGTATCTCTACACCACACTCACTTCCTTTAAGCACCTCTAAGCAAGAAACTTTAAAGTTCTGAACTAGAAGAGAACATTGGTTCCTGGTAATAACTTTAGGCCTCAACACAGGTACCTAAAGAGTAGATATGGTATCTAAAGGGTGATATGGTTTGAAGCTGGCTCCCTGCCAAGTCTTCAAACCTTATCAAGAACTAAGTCCTAATCTGTATGAAATATCTGTATTGTTTAGATGGTCACTGATCTGGAGTACTCTGAAAAACCATAGCCTCAACTAAAATGTTGTCCAAGGCACCTATACTAATGAGACATTACTAGTAAATTAGTTTTGCATCATAAGATAATGCTCTTCTTTGTAGTATACTAATGCACAGACACAGATTTAGAAAGCAGTGATTTAAACACTGATCAGCTAAGAGCTTTAAATCAACTTACAGTTTTAAGAGACAATCATAAAGAATAAATGTTTTGCAAAAAAGTTCCCATAAAAGTGATATCTAAAGTCTACTTAAAACTTTAACTAACTAGCAACCAGAAACACTCTAATGCTAATTAAGTGTCATTGCCTCTCCTGATTAGAAGCCCTGTTACAGAATTTCAAGCTATTGTGATCTCTATGGCTTCGAGACTATGTATTTCCTCAGCTATTGGTTTGACATCTGGTTACAAGTCCTGCAAAGATAATAACTGTGGTAGGGCAAGCACTGTTTGGAAGAGAGAAATCACAAGAACACATGCACAAAGCTTATATCTAATGCTTACCTTGAGACACTGAGAAAAAAAATCATTTCAACATGATGAATTGGAAGGACTTAAATGCTTATTTTCAGCAGAACTAGGATTTTACCCAAAGAGTTGGTCTACATAATCTTAATAACGTACAGAAATGCTGAAACAGACCAACTGCAACCTTAAGGCATAATACCTTCACTAAATCAGCACAGAAGTTATCCCCCATGGTGCTGAGGACACTCATTAATATGTTGCCAGGCCTGAAGATCTGGTTTAGATTTCTCACACTTATTTTGCAGTCATAAAACCTCTGTGACAGAAGATAATTTAAGCATGGTAGAGGTCTCCACACAATGTTGCCTAAAAAGTAGTTTATGAACCATTTCAAGCTGATTTACACACGGTCTATCTGTCATGGTATTTATACGGTACTAATTCTTTTCAGATGATCAAGTTTTGTGGGTGATATCTGAGTATTTGTTACACTCTCCACACTGCTACAGAAGACAGCATAAACTACTTTGCTGCTGTTGCTTTCACACAATAAGCACCTCATTTTACCTGAGACAGCAAGATGAACTACTGCCAAGAAGCTACACCTGCTCTACTGTCTGCAATATTTCTGTGTCAGAGAAGCACAGCTGATGCAAGTGTTGCTAAGATAAAGTTTTGGGAAAGCTAACATTAAGTCTTGTGGGAGAAAAACATGTTGAAGAACCTGAGTCTGGTCAAATTGAACAGTCAATAAAGCTTCTGGCTCCTAACAGCTTTGTGGTGTTCATGTCTCATTACCCAGCTACAGAAAGAAAACTGAAACATTTCAGGGCCAGACTGTAGTTTGGAAACACCTATAAAAACAAGTTAACAGGAAGCAAACCAAAACCAATTTCCACACAAGGAGTTGTCTATCTCGTGTGTTCAAAGAGTGTAAGTTTTCACGTATTTCTAGATTTTAAAACTTCAAGTGGGCTTTGCAGGAATCATGACATCCTACAGTTTAGAATTCACATGATCTCTCAATTCCTCTACTCCTATAGTATCCTCTCTTCAAAATGGGACCCTGGATCCTGAGTGCTTTAAAGAAATGCATTTGACTAACTCCACATCCTTCAAATAAAGTAACAGCTAGGAGTGGATTAAACAGCCACAGACTTCCAAAAATCAAAATACTTATTTCTAGGCAACCGCAACACTCATAAGTATACCCTAAAATACTAATCTTCCACAATATTCTCTAGCCAACTTAAGAACCCTAGTATTCTAATTCTGCCATTTCCAATATATTATATATGACACATATCATAACCACCTTTATGAAGATAACACACTAAATATAGCCCAACAAAACTGAAAAGATGAAGTCAAGTCTTTACAAAAACACCTTGATTAACATGACATGACAGAGATGAGTATATCTTACAGAAGCTTTTACCTTGTAATTCCTTATAATTCAGCATGAGTGAATGGAAAAGGTAATAATACAAATTTAGATATTTGTCCACAGCACAGAAGGCCATAAAGAAAAGCAGTTATGGAGAGATTACCCACTAATAAATCAGAAATTAACTCTGGAGATTATGTTTAAGAGGACACCAACTTCTCATCCCTACCAAAATTCACAGCTGTTCAGCTTCCTCACTGTGTCCAGCAAGAAGTGTATTCATTCCAGCATAAGCAAAGATTGCATCATAGTCCACTAACGCAAATCTCTACCTCCCCTGCCCAGAGCTTGAAATACAAGCAGTATCAATGACCAGAAAAATACAGCAATGGGTCCCAACTGAAGCTCAGTTGGTTAGAGCATGGTGTTAATAATACCAAGGTTGTGGGTTCAATCCCCACGCTGGCCATTCACATAAGAGTTGGACTCAGTGATCCTCATGGGTCCCTTCCAACTCAGAATAATCACTATTCACTACCTGGTCAATGTATATAACAGCCTAGACTACCAGTATACATCTTGGGTATATTTACAGCTGTTTCTAGAGGATTGTTAATGTAATCAAAGCTCTGCTCAAAGAAGACTGTACTATACTGATAAATTCTTCATCACTTAACACAGAGAATACAGGAGAGACATGTTATGAACTAGGACAGAACATACTGAGGTCCTCTTATTTACACCTATGTCTTCCAATAAAAGAACACTATATTCTCTGTGGTCAACCCAACAAAAGGGTGTCCACAATGGTTATATCACTCAAAAGTGACTATCAGTAAGAACTTGTGTTTATGCAACAGGGAGAACGAACTAGAAGAGGTGAGACAGAATGGCAAGTAGAGAAGCAAGAGTGGACATCTGGCTTATACAATCCCTAGGTTTGATTCACTTACCTTCTCCTGTGAGATGAAAGACACACACAGACAGTACAGCAGCAAGGAGAATGCCTCTTGAACTGCTCTGGAGACCATTTCTCTAGTTTCAAGTTTCTCAAAAAAATATTTAATAGCAGTACTGGCCCAATGCCCAGTCACTCACCAGTTGGTATCCACATACACAGTGCATAATTACCTGGCTTGCCTGATGGTATTCAATGTGCCAGTCTGAACTACTGGCAGAACAGTGAATTCTTCAACATAACGAATGAGATTAAGAAAGCCACTGTTGGTTTGGCAAGCTAACTCCCCTCCCCCATCTCAAGTTTTCTGTGTTCTGACATCGGAATAGGTAAACTCTCCTCCAGCATGTATTACAAGATGACTGTAAAAGCTTACACAGCATAGCAGTACCCATTAAATACTGAATATAATATACAGACCCTTGTGCGGCACTAGTTCAGGAATTACCAACCATTTTGCAACTTGCTTCTAGAGCACTCAATTTTTAAACCTTAGTAGAGTATCATAAGACTGTTTTTACAACTGCAGAATTAAGAGTCCAGTCTAGAAATACTCTGACATCCATGGGCAACTGCATTGAGAAATTAATACAAAATAGCTACTGAATCAAGACCTCTGCTCTGAACAGTAGCAAAGGTCTGATACTTAATCACAGATCCAGAGTAGGTACTGGCCCTATCTTGGGTGTGCTCACTCACAGAGAGCAGGAAGCTTATCAGTAATATACCTACATTTCTGGGTTTGTCCACTTTGTTAGAAAATGGTCTGCAAAGGAATTCTATATTGCAATACCCGATGTGTACTGTCTAAAGAGTCTCAAAAATCTTTACTAGCAAATATTGTCTTCTTGACCTCAATGTGCCAAGATACTTACTCAAATCATCGCACCAACAACTGCAGTGTTTAAGGTTATTTCAACTCTCTACAGATACGGATTTGTACTGTTTGTTAAGAAGCAATGACACTAAAACACCAGTAGCATCGGAGTTCTCAAGAATGGATGTTTACTCCTCTTCAACAGCTCCCTAGATGCATAATATGATAGACTTAACTGAAATATCTACAAACGCAGTACTGATATTAAATAAATGAGAGGGTTTCCATTATTTTAATTGTAAAAGCTACACAGACCTGTGACTGCCTAGCAGTCATATATATCCCAAAATATTACAATATTATTTAGCTTTTCAGCAGCTTTTTGTAACACATCACTTTCTTAGATATGTAGATAGCTGCAAGTTTGGTTTATTCTGTTTGGATTTTTTTTTTAATAGATGGAGAGATATCAGAAAAATAAAACACCCTAAAGAATCATTCCTTCCTACATCTTGTAGTGTGAACGCAAGTGACTAGGGCAGAGACAAGGATGCAGCTGTTATCATCACACATTCGAGGAAGTTAATAAATTGAAGAATCCAATTGTCCTAAATGGCTAGAGGAAAGAGACACCTGTAACTTCCACAGTAATACATTAATTTCACATTTGAATTCCTAAGTGAACAAAATACAAAGGACATGATTTGTAACTTCTGTAGACTTTGAACTATTGTCATGAAGTCTCATAAAAATAGCATCTTGTTAATGCATTAAAAATCTGCCTCCACCTTGCAGTTTGCCAAATCACACCAGGTTTCCGTTGCTTTTGAACATGGATGAGTTACCATTCCACTATCAGACAAGCCCCGTAGCAAGGATTATTTTTTCATCTCATTATACAAATTCGTAAGAATACCACTGTGGAAAGTTTTCACAGGTATCTTTTGTCATTTTTTATCTACTAATTTAGATAATATCTGACTAATTTTACCGATTTTATTCCTTCTCATTTCCTTAAAACCTTAAGTGGATGCACCATTTTACTAGGGGACCTGCTGTAAAGCCTATTTACTTAGAGCCTCCTTCAATTTATTGGGAAATTCACATGTTGTTTGATATCCTCTGAAGACTCCAGAAGAGTTAAAGCGAGCTTTCGCTGTTCTGGAATTTCACCTTAGCACGCCGAGTTTAAAGCACTCGTTTTCAAGACCGACCATCCCTTAACGACCCAGAAAAGGTCCTCAAGGTGGGGAACTGGAAGCCGAGACGGCTCTTCCAGCGATCCGATGTGGCTACGGCGGAGGCGAGCCTCTGCGGATCGCGATACGCCCCTCACAGATAGCACCGCTTTCCCTTCACCGGGCTGATGCACAGCACAGATTGCATCAGGATTCCTGCCGCTGGCGCACCCCTCCAGCGAGACCGTTCGCCTCCGTGCTCATCCAGCAGCGCCCGCTTGCACCTCCAGCGCTCCGCGGGCAGCCGCCCCCACCCCCGCATCAGCGCGGCTGCACCCGCGACATCCTTACCCCATGGCGGCCGGCGGCGCCTTGCACCGGCGGTGCCGCGTCCCCGGGGCGCTCCTCGCCTCGCCGGCAGCTCCGCAGCCCCGTGGCGGCGGGGACGCTGCGCTGGGCTCGCCGCAGCTGCCGGGGGCCGAACGGGGCCGCCCGCACCCTACGGAGCGCCCCCCGCGGGCCGGGCTCCCATGGCCGCCGGCCCCGCCGGGCGCCCGCAGGCAGCGGCTCCGGCCCCCGGGCAGGCGGCAGCGGCGGCTTCGGGGGCGGACGGGTCCCCTCCTGCGGGCGGACGGGGAGGCGCTCGCCTTCTCTGCGAGGGGCTTGCGGGGGCTGCGGCGCTTCTGGCCGGGACGTGCGCGGCCGCCAAGGGCTCCGTGTGCCTCAGAGGCGGAGCGGGATGGGGCAGGCGGTGCACGCAAAGCTCCACGCCGCCGCTCCCCCTAGCACCGCCGCCAGCAGCGCGGCGGACACGGATGCATTCTCCGGAGGAGGCAGAGCGAGCCGTGGTACCGGCGCTGGCATTTGACTCCCGGCGTGAGGCCGCTACCGGCGGGCTGCGGCCGCGCGTCGCCCGCGGGCACCGGGGCGCCGCGCTTCCCGATCCACCCGCCTGCCCACCCCCGGCTGCGGAGATGCGGGGCGCCGCTCCTCCTTCTCACGACGGCGGGCCCGCTCCTCGCCGTCACGCCTTCTTCTGCGGCGGGCAGGAGAACATCGTCCTGGGCCGCGGCGGATCGGTCACTGACGGCGGGAGGGGCTGCCCCCGCCGAGCCCGCGCGGCTCTGCGGCGGGGCCGCGGGCTCAGCCCCGCCGGTGGGACGGAGGGAGGGAGGGAGGGAAGGAGGGAGCGACGCCGCGTCAGGCGGTGCCCGGCTGCTCCGGCGCCACCGGGCCGCTGCCTCTGCCCGCTCGCATCCCCCGCCTCCGCCTCACACCTCCGCCACCGCCCGCCCGTCCCCTCGCGGTGGGCAGGCGCAGCCGCCGCGTGCAGCCCGCTGCTCCGTCCCGCTCCTCCTTGCCGGGGTAAGGAAAGGGGAGGGCAGAGCCGAGCCGCGCCCTGCCCTACAGCCCCGCGGCGCACGCGGCCACCTCGCTGCTGCCCGCGGCGGCACCTGCCCGCTCTGCCTCCATCCTCCCCCCGGCCGGCTTTAAATAGAACACGTCACCGCGCGCCCCTACGCACCGACGTCACGGCCCGCTCCGGGCACTGACGTCACCGGGGTGCGGAGGATGATGTCAGAGCGGTCCGCGCGGCCGGAAGCGCTACTATAATAGGGCAGGGCGGCGGGGGGAGGGGGCGGTGCGCGAGCCGCCCCCTCCCGCCCTCGGGCCCTGCGGCGCCGTCTCCATGGCAACGCTGCGCTCGCCGGCCCGTCGGGGACAGCCCGTGCTGGGGGAACGGCCCCTGTCGCGGGGCCCGCTCCGGAGCGCGTCTGCGGCAACTCCCCAGCCCCCTGCCCTCGGCGAGCGAAGGGCAGAGCTCTCCACTTCGAAGGCGGCAAGTCCCCTGTCAAACACGCGTCCCTCTGTTCTGCGGACGCTTCGCACTCTACGGCGTTACCGGATAAACGGGAGAGAAACGCGGCAGCCATTCTAAAATTGTCCCCGCAAAAAATGTAGGTTACAGCACGTCCGTGCTGGTACTACCGCAAAGGAAGGGCCAGCACTGTGAGCGTGGTAGGAGTACAATATCTAGCTCAGTTCTTCAACGGTGCAATGCAAGCAGCATGTATTGCTGCTTCTGATCCATCAGAGTAGCCCAAGATCCATCACCACACACTACTTATATGTATATACACTTCATCTTAGGTTCTGCAAATACTTCTAGTAACTCTCTGAGATTCCCTGAATTTATAAACATTAGGTCTAACTGCTCCAAGACAATGCCGATGGCATTGGAGTACTCCACAAGGAACATGCTCTTTGCTCTTTGCTAGGGTGAATTTCAATATTTTCATGGTATTTTCCTATTTAAATGATGTAGCCACCAGAGGCACATTAAACTACAATGAGCATAGGAGGGAGATACCAATACAATACTAGGTGCCAATCCCCACATAAAAAGTGCAGAACACCCAAGTTTTACCAATGTACGTTATGGGATTGTAAAGCATGACAAAACCAACCACAGGATGTTCACAGCTGTTGCTTTAACAGAGAGTTGTTTGTCCTCTCATAAGACCTCTACTGGAACCACGTGTATCCCAGAAAGAGGCTGGAATGAAAGAGAAAGTATTAACAATCTGATCTCCCTAGAGTCAGATATTTCCAAAAGTTATTTTAATTTACACATGCACATATTTTGCAGACCCTTGTCTCAACATTCTGACCTATAAAAGTAATCAGCTATGGAAAGAGCAAGAATGACAAATTAGATAATGACAAGGGAAACCTTCTATAACCAAGAACAAGCATAGAAAACCCAGCATGAATCATTACTGCTCCTGGCAGTAGCAGCGAGGCATACTGCCTCACTGCAGAAAAGAACAGCTTCCTCAGTTTCCCATTTCTCATTTCTCACACAATACCTCATAAGCTAAAGTAAAGCCACTAAGCTAAAAAAACTTGGCAACAGTCTAAGTCTGTCATGGGCAATTCTTAGAACCTACCCGCACAGTTATGATGTGGCTGCATTATTTTTATGGACTGTCATTGTCATTTGCTGGTTGGGTTTCACTTGCTAGCTCTGAAACATATAAAGCTCTTTGTATTTTCCTTTGAAAATCAAACTACATGTACAGGCTTCTGTCAGTAAAACTAGTGCAGTCCCTGTGTTGGGGCAGGGGAGGAAAACAAAGATTCACAACAGTTCTTTCTTCCATATGATTAAAGTGAAAAAGACCATGATAAAAATTAATGAAGACTAATCAGGCATAAACAACACATAGCGCTTCATTCATTCATTGATGTCAAGTAGCTAGGAATCTATATTCATTAGCTTCTAAAAGTCCCAGATTATATTCTGCATGCAGTAATAGCAGGTCAACAGCAAAGAAACTAAGGCTTTAAATCCACATATGAGTAACTGTTGCATCAGTTTTGTTCTTTCAGCTCAAGCTCACACAGTAATGCAAATGCTTAAGTATTTCATTATGTTCACAGCATTTTGTTTAGATATCACAAAGATGGTTCCATCTGTCTCTGCCTTTCACCTTGTTCACATATTTGTCTTGCATGAAGTATGCTTTCCTACAGTATGTGTACTAAACCAGAAATTCCCAAGAATGAAGATAAAAGAAAAAAAATATAAAGGAAACCAAACACACACTGAACCCTGGGGTAAAGAATTGAGTGTTCACTTGAGAATCAGAGGTGTGAACAGAGTTACAGGCAAATCAAAATGTGGAATACCAGGAATGTCTTTACTGACTTATGAAATAAGTGCCCTATATATTTCATGCCCTTCTATAAGTAATAAAATATGAATAGGGGGATAGATATGATCCTGAGCAGGGGAACAGAGCTATAGGGACAAAGAAAGCATCACTCCAATTAAATGTCATTATTAATCTTTTTTTCTTCTTAATTCTTCCTTTAAACAGTGTTAGTTTATTACTACAGCTAAGTGTAGAAGGTCCACCTAATCGTTTATTTCCCTTCCATATTTACTGTTACAGTTCCTCTGTAACTGTCTGACAGCTTTCTCTAAGCTTTCAACTTTGTCTCAATTACACCCTTTTACAATTTTGATCAGTTTCCAGGTTGATTTGGTTGACTTAACATTAGTTATCTTGTGGAAAAAGACTCTGTTTATGCTTGCCAAGCTTACTGAAATCACTTATCCGTCTTGCCATTTCCCAGATTAACATATGATAAAAAACATGGTGATCTACGTCAGTTAAGGCAGATACAAAGAACATGCAGATACAAAGACAGCAACCCAGGTGATTAAATCATAGATCTTAACAGGGGAAACAATAGACAATCATCTCATCTTGAGGGCTGAAGTAATATAACATAGAGAATTTAACAGTGATGAGAAGAGGTTCAACTCTAAGTTAGTTGTTTTGGAGTTTCCCCCTGCTATTTTAGAACACTTCTGTGTCTTGAGCACTTTGATGGAGGTAGTCTTGAGTATGCTGCCTGATGGAAATATACGGTGGCTGTTACTTCACAAAAATACCAAATAATGCTACAATCAAATAAGAGATGGATGTCTTCAGGCATGGAAAAGCACAGGGTGGTACAGGAGAAAGACTGTCATTTACTGCTGTGAAGTAGCATATTCCTGGCATATACATTCACAGCCAGCTATTACAACTCAGTTCTGACACCCTTGCCCGGAACGGCCAACCAGCTGGGGCAGCACCTGTAAGCTTGGCAGCACTTACCAATACCTCTGAAAGGAGTGCTGTGTTGAAACTCCCAATGGGATACCTGTAGATGGGAAAAAAACCCCAGATGGCTGTGCTGTCTGAATCTCAAGCCTGCTGTGTATCAACATGGCCACTGGCCTGCTCAAAGTCCTGGAAGAGCAGAAGTACAGAGCTGAAAAATCGAGAAACACCGACAAGGTCTGCATTTTGCCTAACCTTCAGTGGTACCTGTTTTCTCCATGCAAAACCAGATCTCTACCACTTGATTGCACATTGGTTAGGAGGTACCATTCTCATGGAAAAGACAGGGGAATCCCATTTTGCTAGATTAGACACTGGAAAGATTTGAACTGCAATTTCTTGTTCAGCTCTAGTCAACACACTCAAAACAAAGGAATTCTAGCTGCACCAAAACCAGAAAGAAACTCTTAAGGATGTTAAAGGAACTTCTGAGCCATTATATGAGAGTAAAAATCCAAAAATTGGCTTGGTTGGTTTATCACACTAAAATCCAATATAACATACTACGATGCTCTCTAAATATTTTGGGTGAGGTTAATACAAGCAAGGGAGCAAAAAGAGCTAATTAACAAAATTAACAAGTATAAAGTCGCTATAAATATTTTTTCAGGTACTCCAAAGGTTGTTGCTCTTCAGGAAGCTCATATCTTCAAGAGTAGCCTTCCCAAACAAGGACTGGGTGCAAAAGAAGCCATCACAGATGGCAGTCATCACTGGCTCCATGTGGGAGGAGGCAGAGGCAACTGTGAGGACAGAGACATCTTTGCTCCGGCAGCTCACAGCCTGCAGGCACTACTTTCTCCAGGGCTCTGGACTCGGGTACTACTGCTGCTCTCTTACATCAGCTGCTGTTTGTTTAATACCAGATGAGTGTAAATTCCAAAATCCCTAAGGAAATCAAGGGTGTTTATTCCCTTTGAAGATAAGGGAGCCAGCACCTCACACTTGCCTCACTTCTCATCCATTGCTGCTATTTAGTGTCTCTTCCCTCCTCCTACTCCTTTATATCTTCTCTTTGCCCTCCTTTCTCCTGTCTAATCACAGATTTCCCTCCCCACACATATGATTCTTACAGTGAGTGGGATCACTTCTCCATCATTTCCCCTTGCAGGATCTGTGTTTAATTTATAAGGGAAGTAGAGAAAAAAGGGAAGAGAGTAAATGTCATCCTCTTCCCTGAGCCCAAGATTTTGTCTGCATTTTCATCACTCTAGAAAAATCTTCACTGTCATATCAGGTGGGCCTGGAGAGGTTCTGGAGCAATTTTACAACCACTATTTTTCCTCCTAGAATAGATGAAGAAACATAAGTGTTGCCCTATATTCAAGTAAATGCGGTACTCTCAAACTAAGACTAGATTTGATTCTGAAAGCAACCGTATGACATAATTCCCTGAGATGCCTTATAGTCCAATATTTCCAACTCTATCCTATTGCCAGTGAATGCTAATTTTCCAGCACCCACTTCCAACATTTCATTGTCTTGCCACTAGAAATATATTGCACATCTCCTACACAGCTCTGTGGCACTACACCCCTACTGGAATTTTTTTAAGATACTGATCCCCGAGTAATGCTTTCATTTCTTACTTGGGTTTATCAGTAGCTGTTATTTCTTCCAGTGCTTTTTCTGACCATACAGAAAACACAGTTTATGCCACTAAACAGATTATGTCAGCTTCTCATTTCTGTTTTATTTTGCCAAGTTTATCTAGATACATCACTCAGCTTTGTTTCCCAAAATCTTTGCAGATATTTTTGCAGCTTCAGCTGAAGATTATAAAAATATTGTAAAATCAAAATCAGTGTTTTTTTTACATATGAGTCTTGAAATGCAGCAATCATGCAGCGATCATGGCACTGTGGAATGAAACCTCCCCAACAGTATACTTTCTTGGCAAAACTGTACTTGCACACAATGAGTCTCCTTTTCTAGTGTGTCCTTTGTGGATCACATCTGAGAAACCACATACTGATAAAAGTTTTTTTTTAGTCATATTTACATTATAGACAATACAGTCTGTGTTTTCAGAAAGAGTAAGTCATAGCAATCACATGCCATTCTTCTTTTTGGCCACTCCTGTCAAACCAGACCAAGTTGCTTTCTAACAGAATTAACAAATTCCAAACATCACCCATGAATTCTATATCTGTTTTTCCTCTCTTTGAAATAATAATGTAATATTTTTATTTCTCAGGGTCTGAACACTTGTAGTATATGAAGTATTAATTCACTAGTGAATGTGAGATTGCCTTAGAATAATTAGTTTCTAGTTTTAGCAGTTCTTTCCTACTTGTTTTTTAAAAGTTCTTGTAGACCTTCCAATAATAGAGTCTGTGAATATTTGAAAACTTTGCTTAATTTTCTGCCTGAGTTTTCCTTTTTAGAGATAAGTTTTTCTGAGACTTTGAAAAAGTCATATTTGGAGAAAATTATTCTTTCTGTAAATCTTTACATGAAGAAAATCTAGAATTTCCAACTATTTTCACAGACTTTCCACGTGTTTGAACTTTAGCTGCTGCTGAGAATGAAGTCCAAGCATATGCAAAGTTTTTTCTTCCTGTGAGGAGATTTTGACCAAGCTCTAAGAAATACTAACATCTACATGGTGTGATGCAGAAAACTGAAATTTGGCCATAAACATGCTGAATATCTTTTTTCCCCTCACCTTTAATCTTCTTCCATTCTTCTGGGAGGTTGGTCCAGAGCTGGGGACTGTACTTCAGATGGGGTCTCATGAAAACAGAGTAGAGGGGCAGAAGCACCTCCCTCAACCTGGACTGCTTCTGGACACTCTTCTTCTGGTGCAGCTTAGAATGCCATTGATTTTGTGGGTTGCAAGTGCACACTGTCAAGTCATGTCTTCTCATCCACCAACACCCTCGAGTTCTCCTCAGGGCTGCTCTTGATCCATTCTCCAGATCCATCCCCAGCCTGAATTTGTGCTTGGGATTGTCCTGATGCCTGTACAGGACCTCACACTTGGCCTTATTGAACTTTATCAGGTTTGCACAGGCCCAGCTCTCAAGCCTGACAAGGTACTAGCTATTCTGAAGAGTGGAGTTACTCTGTTCTGCTGGTGGCCCATGTGGGACCATAGGATGCCACAGGGCGGGATTTATCTTTTATCATTCAGATCTTTTAAGGACATTCAGAGAGTGCACTAAAAGGTTGTAACATTAGCCTATCAAGGGTCAGAAATTCCACAACTGAGGTTGCATGAACAAATATTGTAATTTCCTTTCATTTTGATAAAGTAATTACATGACTGCAGATATTTTTTGCACAGAATTCCTACCTCATTCAACAAATAGGATGGATCTTCTTTGAAGATGATCTGCAGTGGAAGAAAATCTGCCTTGAAGAAGCCTCATTGCATCACTTGGAATGTATGCATTTCCTAGTGGAAACTTAGTTTTCACTCATCAGGAACAAAAGGCTTGTACTAAAGAAGGTTTTAATGTGGAAGAGTAAGAGAAATGAAACTAAATGAAAAGAAGAGAGGATGATTTTAAAGTAGCTGAATTCTGTCCTAGGGAACAATACTTATGCTTGCTACAATACTTACACAACTCTAGCTGAGGGATGAACTTGAAATTAGCATGAGTGCTTTCCATAGAATCATAGAATGGTTTGGTTTGGAAGAGACCTCAAAGATCATTTGGTTCCAACCCCCCTGACATGGGCAGGGATGCCATTCACTAGATCATGTTGCTCAAGGCCCCATCCAACCCAGCCTGGAACACTCCTAGGGATGGGGCATCCACCACTTCTCTGGACAACCTGTTTCTGTGCTTTACCACCCTCTGAGGAAAGAATTTTTTTCTAAGTAGAAAAAAATTCCATCTTCAAGGAAACCCAAGATTTTGAGAATACTAGCTGTTACAATTGTTAATAGGATTTCTGTTTCAACAGACTAAAGGACGTACTAAGTGAGCATAATTCACACACAAAAAATAGCTGAATTAAGATTACAGAAACAATCTCATTCCTGTCATCCCCCAGCCTTAAACACTTGGCTTTACATTTGAATTCTGTTACCATAGTTCAGCATAGTTTCTCCTATGTCTAAGATTCATGTAAATGGGTTAAGGTTTTTCTTCTTACAAGTCAGTAAAATACAGAAGTCAGACTAGTATCTTTTCTTTCTCCTCCATCTCTGTTCCCATTTTGTTCTGCGTTTTATTATTGCCTTTGTATTTTCATTGTACTTTTACTCTCTTGATCTTCCACACCTAAAGACCTTAACAAGCTCTGCAATAGCCCTGTGTCACTGCCCACTATCTTGCCCCACCAGCAGCCAGGACACCACCACCCTCATATTGCTTTCAAAGAGCCCAAAGAAAAATCCATTTCCTCTCTCCTTCTCAGCAGGACAAACACCTCTTCCTAACCTTTCAACTACTCTATCTCAGCTTCTGTTGGTCAGATGCATAGCCCATGGGCTGGGTGGTTCAGCTAACAGAACCTTTAGTAGTGTCCCCATCCAACCTCCCCTTCCTTTGGCCATGGCATCCTGGGAGGACGGGACAGGGCATTGCTGTTCAAAGACTGCACTCAAACTGTTGCACATTTAGAGAAGAGTAGATAGAATAGAATAGAGTGGAATGGAATAGTTAGATTCCTTTCAGTTGGAAGGGATCTACAAAATGATCTGCCAGTCCAGCTGCCTGACCACTTCAGGGCTGACCAAAAGTTTAGGAATGTTATTAAGGGCATTATCCAAACACCTCCTAAACACTAAAAGGCTTAAGGCAGCAACCACTTCTCTAGGAAGCCCTTTCCAGTGTTTGCCCACTCTCTCAGTAAAGAAATGTTTCCTCATCTCAAGTCTGAACCTCCCTGGCACATCTTTGAACCATTCCCATGTGTCCTGTCACTGGAACCCAAGGAGAAGACATAAGCACCTCCCTCTCCACTTCCCCTGCTCAGGAAGCTGTAGAGAGCAATAAGGTCACCCCTCAGCTTACTAGACAAGCCCAAACTCCTTAGTGGCTCCTCACAGGACATGCCTTCCAACCCTCTCACAAGCTCTGTTGCCCTTCTCTGGATGCATTCGAGGACCTTCACATCCTTCTTAAATTGCAGGACCCAGAACTGCACTCAGCACTTCAGATGAGGCTGCACCAATGCTGAATACAGTGGGATAATAACATCTCTTGATCAGCTGAGAGTGCTGTGTTTGATGCACCTCAGGATGCTGTTTACCCTCCTGGCTGCTAGGAGACACTGCAAACTCACAGAGAGCTGCTGTTGACCAGCATGCCCAGATCCCTTCCTGCAGGGGTGCTCTACAACCATTCCAAATGTATACTTGTGCCTGGCTTTACTACAGCCCAGGTGCAGAATCCAATATTTGGACCTGTTAAATTTCATTCCATTAAGGACAGCCTGATGCTCCAAGCTAGCTAGATCCCTCTGCAAGGCTCTTGTCCCTCAAGAGAGTCAGCAACATGTCCTAGTTTGGTGTCATCAGCAAACTTGCTCATGGTACATTCCAATCCTGCATCCAAATAATTGATAAATGTACTGAACTGGGTTGGTCCTAGAATTGAACATTGCTGAGGAACATCCTGGTGGCTGGTCACCAGCCAGATAGCCCTAAAGGCAGCAGCATGCCTTTTCCTGGGTTTGCATAGAGCCAGACATGTAGGCCCTTGTTTGTCTACTATGATCTCGGAAATGCTCAAAATCAGTGCAAACCATCAGGATGAACCAATTTTCCTAAGTATTTACCTTTCAGCCATGTATCTCACTGGGTGCTGCTTGACACTATATCTAGCCATGTAAATGTAGATGCTCCGTTACAAATTAACTTACTCAGAAATCTTGTCTGAAAGTTAATACAGACTGCAGCACCCTGAGAAATGCCATGGGGAAGATCCCCACCCATTCTCACCCTGAGTGCTATAGCAGTTAGCTCTTTAAATTCTGACAGAAGATTCACTTACTTCATAGAAACTGTGTAGATCTTAGGAAGCATTTTTGTGTAAATTTATGTCTTTGCCTTACAGTGAGCATCATGAAGAAGACAAATCATACTTTGAGAAATTAAATGAAAAAAAAAAAAAGAGAGCTGGAAGGCCGAATCTGATTTTCAGAACCAGCATATTAATTAACCACAGAATGTATATTATTGTAGTTGTCACAGAAGAGAATGTAAAACTTTTGACACACACTCTTAAGTGATTCAGTACAGTTTCCTCTCTGTCAAACCATTCCAGTTCTTGTGGTTCTACAGCTGAATAAACGTACCTAACAGCACTGCAGGCCCCACCACCACACACACTTCCTGAGACGAGGCAGCCTTGTGCCATTCCCTAAGCACTTCCCCACGCACCAGCTTCCCTGGCTGGCTCAGCTCTTCCCGGGTGGAGCTGGCTGTGACCTGCACAGGGCATCTCGGGCCTCTCCTCACATACAGAGGATATGCATATGCCATGCAGGCCCCCTCCACCCTGTTCCCCTATTAAAAATTATGCTGAAACACCAGAAAATTCAGCATTTTAAATGAAGTGGAAGCGAGGCTAAGAAGTTGCTGCTGCCAGCAGATGAGTAGTGAGATAGTGCCATAGGCAAACCTGTGGCTTGCTGCAACATGGCTGTTGGGTTCTCCTGGTTAGCCCACTGGCAGAGGCTCACAGGGACAGTCCCGTCAGCCCTCAGGAGCTGCAGTCAGATGCTGTATTGGGTTTGCATGGCCAGGTTTTGGTAGTGGGGAGGCTACAGGGGTGGCTTCTCTGCAAAGCCGCCAGAAGCTTCCCCCATATCTGACAGAGCCAATGCCAGCCAGCTCCAGGATGGACTCGCCACTGGACGGACCCGCAACTGTAATTGCGGCCACTGAAGAGCTGACTGAGAATATGTGAGAGCAACAACTATGCAGACAGCAAGGTCAGTGAAGAAGTGCTTCAGGTGCCAGAGCTGAGATTCCCCTGCAGCCTATGGTGAAGACAGCTGTTTCCCTGCAGCCCATGGAGGTCAATGGGAGTCAGAAATCTACGTGCAGCCTATGGAGGAGCTCCACGCAGGAGCAGATGGATGCCTCAAAAGAAGGCTGTGACCCTGTAGGAAGTCAGTGCTAGAGCAGGCTTCTGATGGGGATATGCAGACCCATGGATAGAGGAGCGCCCAGGTGGAGGTTGTTTTCTGGTAGGACTTGTGAATCTGTGGGGAGCCCATACTGGAGCAGCTTGTGGCTGAAGGACTGCGCTCCATGGTAAAGTTACCCACCCTAGAGTGGTTCGTGGAGAACTGTTGCCTGTGGGAGGGACTCACATTGTAGAAGTTTGTGGAGAACTGTCTCCCATGGGAGGGACTCCGTACTGGAGCAGGGGAAGGACTCTTCTCCCTGAGCATCAGCAGAAACAATGTGTGATGAACTGACCATTACCCTCATTCCGCATCTCCCTGAGCCACTGGGGGAGAAGAGGCAGAGCCTGGGAAGGTGGGAAGAGTAGGGGAAAGGTGTTTTAAGATTTAATTTACTTCTCATTATCCTGTTCTGATTTTGTTAGTAATAAATGCAATTAATATCTCCAAGCTGAGTCTATTTTGCCTGTTATGGTATTTCAGTGAGTGATCTCTCTCGGTCCTTGTCTCAACTCAACAATGAACCTTTGTTAAATATTCTCTCCCCTGTCTGGACAAGAAAGGGAGCGATAAAGTGACTCTGGTGGGTTCCTGGCATCCAACCAGGGTCAACCCACTACAGATACTTGCTTTCACATTTGTAGCCTTTATGCATAAGACACATTTGCAAAGCACAAATGCTTTATTTTCACGCTTTGCTGAAGAAGTGTACCATTATACTAGTTAAACTTCCATGAAGAACCATTTTCAGTTTCCCTCCTGTAGATTGCCTGTGTTTTCTAAGATTTTACTATTCACGTGATCATACTTTGCAATGTGATGGCCATACTGTACAATTCTAACTTAGAAAAAGTGTATTTTAATACCCTGGCCAATAAGTTAGCCATAATATTATTTTCTGGTTACACATCATACAGTCACCTCAATATAAGAGTGCAAGATACAGTGAGCTACAACTAACATCTGATATCTGATGTTTGCTGAGTAGCCATTAATATGTATTATAATATGTATTATAAATAGCACTCAATATAATTAGAATTCACATAATAAAAGAAGGACACCTATATAGAGTTGGATAAAGAAGAAGTAATTAAAACCATAGCATACAACCTACCTAAAGGTGTAGAGTTAAGGCTTCCATGGCAACCTTAACTCTGCATTTCCTGCCTTTAGTGATTTCAAGAGCTCAGTTTTACCGTACCTTTAATATGGTATTTTACACTGAATACTTTTACCAATAGAAAGATTATTTTGAAACCTGACATTTCTAGGACTCCTAACACTAACCCAATTTGCAAAGCAACATTATAAATTATTCAGAAGAAACTGTACTAATACATGGTGCACAACAAAGACTGAATTTGCCTCAAGCTGGTGTAATGTATTATGGATATGTGGCAGCCTCTTCATAGATAAGGTGCTGGCAGCTCCCCTTTGGACCTCTATTTCATTTCCTCTGTGACACTGGCTGAAGAACTATCTGACCTGAAAAACACCATATTAAAACTGAAGGTGAGAAGGAGCATGTCTGCAAATGTAAAACTGGAAAAATTATTTTATTTGAATTACAGCTAATATAAGAACATATAGCAAGTGCATCTGGAAGAATGCTCGTTGTGAATGCTGTGAAATACTGTGAATACTGTGAATTACTGCTGCATTAGACAGAACTGTTCCAATTTTGACCCTCTAACTTTTGACTGGACTTCTGTAGCTTACTTCAGCAAGTGTGTATGGGCACACAGATGTGTGTCCGTCTCTTGGCTACCTGCATTTTAAAATTAGTGTCACTTTTATAGCTTACTAGTAACATAAATGCTAGCAACTTGAAAGAGAGGGACCTAGGTACAGGTACATAGTACCAACTGTTTAAAGGCTGCTTTAATTAAATGGTTAGTAAAATAATGGCCAGTCTTCGCGAGCGAAGATTTGGGAAAGGTCATTAACCCTTCGAGCCTGCGCAGTGGATTTTTTAGGTGAGACACAGCATGCGCTGAACTGAGCCCACCCTTTAATCCTGAGGTTCATCTGCCGGGGCCAAGCAAGCTTGGACAGTGGCAGTGAGGGTCTCAGAACGTAGGTTTGTTTAGAGTGACCTTCTCTTAGATGAATTGCCTCACAGGGCTGACGAGCTCCATCTGCCCGGGGGGCTGGGAATCGAACCCAGGTCGCAGCGGTGAGAGTGCTGCACCCTAACCACTAGACCACCAGAGGCCCCGGTTAGTAAAAACTGTGTCTTTAATTATGTCTATTGTAAGGCTCCATAAAAAAGTCCTGAAGAAAACACATTTATACATACTGAAAAGTTTAAGGTAACCTTTAAACTTGTTAACAAAAATATTCTGCTTTCTGGAGCAAAAACTCTTAGACACTAGTACATTTTATTTCAAAGCTTTTACGGTGCAGGAAAATGTTCTTCATTCATCATTGTCTATTAGTATCTGATGGGTAGGTGTCAGGAGGATGGATCCAGGCTCTCCTTGGTGGTGCCAAGCAATAGGATAAGAGGCAGGGGGCAGAAACTGATGCACAGGAAGTTCCACCTGAATACAAGGAATAACACTGTGGGTGACCATGCACTAGAACACATTGCCCAGAGAGGTTGTGGAGTTTCCCTCACCGGAGATACTCAAGAACCGTCCAGACACATTCCTGTGCCATGTCCTTTAGGATGATCCTGCTTGAGCAGGGAGATTGGACCAGATGACCCGCTGTGGGGTGGAGATAAAAACCTGAAGGAGACAGTAAAGAAATATAATACAACAGAATTTATGCTGACCACCAACAGACAGCTCTTGCACCCTACTCAACCTTTGGCAGTGTACACAAGAAATATTAGGAAAACAGAATGCAGGTAGGCAGTTACGTTTTGTTTATTAGCTCACAGTAGGACCTCACCAATTTGTTCAAATCTCAATATGCTGGTTGGGAACTCATAAATCCTAAGTGCATGCTTAAAATAATGAATTTTAAATCAAGTATAAAATAGAGGTAATACGGTATTTACTAAATGCTTAATTTAAGAGAGAAAAATGTTTGTATCTGTCTGTCCCCCAGTTTGGGGATGTTACTATATGCACAAAGTTGATGAGTAGGAATTGCCTCCAAATACATTAACACTACATCAGTTTTTCTCAGCCACTGGACAACAGCAGAATATCTACTAGATCTGTTGTAACAACAATAAAATTCCTGCTTAAATACTAACCCTCAGAAACTGACATATCAGGCATACCCTTCAAAAACTTAACCTTCCTTTAAAAATGTTGTATAGAAAGGACTTTAATAACAAAATTTACAAAACTTAAGCACTGAATTAATAAAATTACTAGCCAATATACCTATTAATCTAACTACTGCAGAGCATTAACCATTTATCACAACGATTTAATTCTCATCAAATGCATACAGTATATTTTCTACGGTAATCTAAATGGTGCACTACAAACTACTCATCTGGAAAAGATACAGGGTTCATTCATATGTAGACATCCCAAATAAAGATAACTGTAAATACATATTTTGCATAAATCATTATAAAAGATACAATAAATCTGTATTTTACAATTTTAAGTTGGAATTCATAAATATACATGTTTGCAGTTATATAAAATTTTCATTTTAATGTTTATGACACTAATTACATTTCATAAATACTCTATTACATATATGTATATATAATACTGTGTATTACATATGTGTATATAAAAATTAGCATACTGTATGTAATAAATATATCAACTGATCTCTCACTTAAAAGGCATAGAGGAAAGCAAATAAAGGTATACATGAACATCACTAAATCTGGCTGAAGATTGAACATCAAAACTAGGATGCTGCACAATGGGGGGAAAATACTGCAGTTCTGTAATTAATTATTAATTTTTCATTCAGTATTTACTTGTTACACTTTTGAATCTTGCTTTTAATGCCTTTGTGCCTTTTTAACACTGTTTTTTAATGTACATCTAATTTATGTTCTTTGTATTATTATTAAAATCTTGTATTGTTTTCCTAGGGAAAGCTACTTTTTGCCTAGCACATAAAATTTGTTTTAGACCTAAGTCTCTGGTTTGGCTTCAGTCCCAGAATATCCTGACTTCTAAAGAAACTGCAAAGCATTTCATATGGGTATCGTGATTAAAAAGCTTCTGTCTTCACAGTGGATCCTCACTGTATTAATCCCTGTTATGTGCCACTTATTTCATTGGAGTTACATTTCTTATTTTAATATATGTGCTGTGTTTGGTCTCAGTACAATATAAATAAAAGGGATACTTAAAATGAAGCACTGTATTGACACACATTTCATTATTTCAGAACTGGCCGTGGAAACTAATAACATAAAAAATGATAGTATGTTACAGCTGGCTTTGAAACTGAAAAAGTGCTTCAAGTAAGTTGAATAATTCCCAGTAGAGAAAGGGTGAGTACACAAGCATAAGTTTTTTATCACTCTTAATGAGTGCAGTAGTATCAGGTGCTCTTTAATAAGGCTGTTTGCTATGGTTAAAGTATGTTCTAACCATACATGTCTCATTTCCTATAGTCTTTCTCTGGTACCAAGAGGCAAAGAAAAGAGTATTGTGGGGTTTTTTTTTAATATTAGATAAAGATTTCCATAGAGGAATTGGGTTTTATTCTTCATTTTTGAACTACTGAACCTTGAACTATTGAACATTGAGCTGCTTTGACCAAACTTTCCAGCACTGTTTACCTTCAGATAGTGACTACAGCTGGAGCACTTCAGCTCCAAAAGTTTCAGAAAATTGCAAAAAGCACCAAACAGGGACTTTAATGTTGCATAATTGTTTCCATTCTATGAGAGAGATTGCAAATGGTTTATCAGAGACCTCTTTGTCAATTACTTCTGGAAAACACTCTCCTATCTCTCAGAGCAAAATATAATTTATGGAGGCTGAATTCAGACTCTGCTTCTATTATAGATCATAAATTTCCTTCATTGATCATTCAGGTTATTTTTTGTTTTTCCAATAAATTAGTCTTACAAACTCCTCTTTTACCATAAATATACCATTTTTATTCTAAAACAAGACTCTTTTAAGGCAGAAACACAGGATCAGTTGTTAGACAACACCAGATAAGTTATTAATGGGTCAGAACCCATTTGTGGGGAGAATGTGTGTGTGTGTGTGTGTGTGCGTGTGTGCATGTGTGTGTGTGTGTGTGTGTGGAGGGGGAAGGGATGGTTTGAACCTCATGCAGGTAGGGTGGTGTTGTATCCCTCGTGGCAGCCCCTGCAGCCCACATGGAACAGCCCCAGAGTTGCTGCCAGTCACAAACAGCCTGGGAAAACTATAACACACCACATCTGCTGGAGCCCCTAACCCAGCCTCAGATTGGCAGGGACAGTGAGAACACTGTTTCTCACCCTGACCTGGAACCCCAGAGTGGCTGGAGAGGTTGGCCATAGAGATCAGAGCAAATAAAACCAAGGGTATGTGTTTGCCTCATATTGCAGCACTGCTGCTTGGACTTGTGAGAGCTGGTCTTCTACAAGGCTTCAGTGGTAGCTCTAAAATCTGTCTCTCCCTCTTTCTCCTTCTCTCTTCTTGATCCCTTTGTTTCTCTTTCTCTGCTCCTTTCTTGATACTTAGCGTGGTTTGCAGCTGGAGGGATTAGATCTTGATTTAAGTGTTGTGGATTAATAGTATATGTTGAATCAGTATTGTAGTGGAACATTTTGTCTAGCTTGTGTGGTGTCCTTTTGAACTTTGGACAAATCCCCTTATTTACTTCCCTAAATGAATAAAGCAATTCCTTGGAAACAAGCCAGTTGCTATCTCAAGGTATTAAAGAACCCTATATCTATATATTAAAGTAAAGCTCTTAGCCAATTCCATGAGTCAGCAACTCCTGGGGCAGGAGTTTTACACCAGTCCTAATGCTATTCTGTTTGGGGGAATCTGTTGGAATCACTGGTGCAAATTCTCAAATTCCTTGTTGTAAAGTTGTTCAGCTGAGTGTCTCTTGTCCAGCAGCCTGATTCCTGACTAAATCCAGAAGTACGGCTTTGTATGTCTTTTCTGACAGAAGAGGATCTGTAAACTGTCTGAGATCACAGTCAGGGTCAGGAAGTAAGACAGCAGATACTGAAAAATAGAACAGCTCTCAGCACATCAAAGCACAGAGATTTGTCTCATAAGACTGTTGGCAATTTGTAAAATGTCAGGTTATGTCAGGTGCCTCACTGAAATGTGTAGCTATGTTGACAAGTCAATGCAGGTAAGACACGGAAAAAAAAATCCTTAAGAGTGAACAGCCTGAACCAGAAAAAAAAAGTTATTTGGTAATATAGATTGATATAAACACAAAATACAAGGGTGCCTTTTGCCAAGGAGCAGGGCAGAAGGAGACCAGAAAAAAACATAGCAACACAAGTTACTTTAATTGGGTAAAGGCATTCCTAAATCTTCTTTTTTCTTTTTTTTCCTTTTTTTTCCCATTTTGCTGTATAAAAAAATGTTGATGCTTAATACACTGCTATAAACACTGCCTGCTACGAGGTATATTGACTGTGTTAGGTTATATTTACTGTAGGCCCCATGGCAAATGTGAGAATCCTAGGAGAGTGACATGTTATTGGTTAATGGATAGATTATGGTGAGAAGAGAGGTCAAATGGTCTGGAGAACACTGTTTGAACGGGCTACATGGAGAACTCCAGCTATAAGGAGTTGTATCACTGACTTCTAACTGTTAAGACATGAAGTTTCTGCCTTGAGCAGAAATTATTCCTTTGGTTCCAAACAAATAGTATAGAAAGAGAGCTGAGTTCCAGATTGTTGTGGTTTAACCCCAGCTGGCAACTAAGCACCACACAACCACTTGCTCACTTCCCCACCAGCAGGATCTGGGAAAGAATCAGAAGGGTAAAACCTAGAAAACATATGGGTTGAGATACAACAGTTTAATAGAGAAAGCAAAAGCTGTGCATGCAAGCAAAGCAAAACCAAGGAATTAATTTGCTGCTTCCCATGGGCAGGCAGGTATTCAGCCATCTCCAGGAGAGCAGGGCTCCATCGTGAGTAACCGTTATTCAGGAAGACAAACAGCATAACTCCAAATGCCCCTGGCTTCTTCCTTCTTCTCCCAACTTTATGTACTGAGCGTGGTGTCAAATGGTATGGAATATCCCTTTGGTCATTTTGGGTAACCTGTCCCAGCTGTGTCTCCTCGCAAACTCCCATGCACCCCCAGCCTCCTCACCAGCATGGCAGTACGGAAAGCAGAAAAGGCCTTGACTCTGCTGTAAGTGTTGCTCAGCAATAACAAAAACATCTCTATATTATCAACACTGTTTTCAGCATAAATCCAAAACACAGCCCCATACAAGCCGCTGTGAAGAAAATTAACTCTACCCCAGACAAAACCAGCACACAGATCAAAATCCAAGTTCTGCTTAACTGGGCACTGGTAGGATTCTCAGGAAATAAAAGATCTATTTTTCTACCTGTTCTCTGTTTAAGATATCTTGGGACTGAACTCCCCAAGGGACAACTCTTCTTTCATCCTAATGTGTCCCAATTCAAATCCTTATCACCTCCAACCCCAAATGACACCAGGGCGTTGTATCATTTATGAACCATATCCATTACCCCTATGTTAACTGTGGGCTGAGTTTAGCCAAAGACCCCAAACCACACCCAAGATGGAAAAGCTCTAAGGGGAGTTCTGTGTGATGCCCAAATCTGCCCTTAGAAGCCTTTTGCGGCCCCCCACAACAGAACCCTTCAGCTTTGTCTCTCTTCTAATCCTAACCCTGGCCAGGTAGCCTTTAAGGTAGAGCTTAAACACAGAAAACCCAAATTGTAGCACAGATGAAAAAGTTCCAGGAGAGAACTGATTTGGCAGCCCACACCTTCCCTTGACAGCCTGCCTGCAGCCTCGCTTCACCTAGATCTCTAGGCCTTGTCTCTCCTTGAACTTTAGTGCTAAAAGACCTTTAACACCAGACAAACTGAAATGTGGCTCAGATAAAAAGGCTCCCTGAGAATTCCTTCTGCAGCCCAGACCTTCTCTCAGCAGCCCCACTTCAGCTAAACCCTTAGGAACCGTCCCTTCCTTGCCCTAAAAGTGCCCAAGGCCTTAACCCTAGGCAAACCCAAACATGGCCCTGATTCAAGTTTTGAGAGTAATTCTTCTGCAGAACCGCCCCTAGGCAGTCCCTCTGCAGACCCACCACAACTAGACCCCCAGGAATTGTCTCTCTTCTAACTCTAAAATTGCCCAGAACACTTTCTGCAGTCCAAACTCTCCCTTAGAAGCTTCTCCACAGCGCCATGTCACCTAGATCTATATATTTTGTCTCTCTCTGAACCCTAAACTTAGCCTTAACCCTTGCCATGTGCTTTGGCTAGTAAATAGTCAAAATGACTGAATAAAAAATTCTCAAGAGAAATGTCTTTGTGGCTGAACTTTGTCTTGCAGCTTCATTCCATGTATGACCCTAAAATTTGTCTCTCATAAATGTAATGCTAACCATAGCCATGGGCTAACCCTTACACAAAGTTCCCATGCCACAGCCAAGGTGATTAAGTCCTCTTGCAGCCTAAGCCTTCCCTTCCCAGTTCATTTGTAGACCCATTTCATTGGGCCCCTGTGTTTTGTCTCTTTGTTATCTACTAGGTCTGTATGTGAGTAGCCAGTCTCAAAGTGTGACAACCCCAGCGGTTGCCTGCTGTCAGCTGAGCAAGCCTTCAAGCAAGAAACTCAAAACTGAGCAAGACCTCAACTTACTCCTTCCCTCTCAAAGGGGGGAGCTTCAACAGTGTGTGCATAGGTGTGCAGCAGCTCACTGTTTCAGTACCTGCTCATGGCAAGAGCCCACTTCCAGTAATTGTCCTGAAGAAGGAATCGTGATAAAAAGGACATTGTGGTGCTGGAGCATATCCAGAGAAGGGCAATAAGGCTTGTGAAAGGTCTGGAAAACGTATCTTATGGGGAATGGCTGAGGGAGCTCACTTTGTTCAGTCTCAAGAAGAGGATGCTTGGGGGGATCTCATCACTCTCTACAACCACCTGAAAGGAAGTTGTAGTGAGGTGGGGACAGGTCTCTGCCTGCAGTGAGAAGACAAGAGGAAATGGCCTTAAGCTGAGACAGAGGGGATTCAGAGCAGGTATTAGAAAATTTTTTTTCACTGTTAGGGTGGTCAGGCATTGGAATAGGTTGCCCAGGGAGGTCTTGCAGACACCATCCATGGACATGCTCAAGGAGTGACTGGTTCTGGTGCTGGATGATGGTTTAGTGGTTACAGAGACAGCGCTGGTCGGTGGCTGGATGAACTCTATTCCAGCCTTGATGATTCTGAGATTCTGCTTCTGTCTTCCGAACTTTTCACTCCTCAGGGTGCAGGCATTTCAGCCCGTTCGTGACCTCGGGTTTATCCTAGCACACCTACAATCCTAACTGATTTAGCCAAATACTATACTTTTAACACGCTCCTGAACGGCAGCTCAATTACAGTCGGCCAGCACCTGTAGAAAGCAAATCAGCTGCACGGACATGACTCTCACAGCCCCCGCTATGCCCGGCTGGCACTGTTACCACGCCTCCTGCCCCTCCCTGTCCCTGTCCCTGTCCCACCCCGCCCACCCCGCACATGCGCCCCGCTCTCCGCCCAACCAGGCCTCTAAGGGGCGTCTGCCCGTGGCGGTGCGGAAGTGGCGCGGGAGCCGGCGGAAGGGGCCCTTCCCTTCCTGCCGCATTCCGAGACCTTCCTGCCGCATTCCGGGCCTTTCCTGCCGCATTCCGGGCCTTTCCTGCCGCATCCTGAGTCCTTCCGCCGCATCCCGGGCGCTTCCTGTGGCGTCCCTACATCCGGCGGACAGAACGAGGCTCAGCTGCCAGAGCTGGTCTCCGCTGCCGGCCCTGCTCGGTGCTGCCCGCGGGCCCGCCCCGCGTGCCTCCACCCAGGCTTGGCGTGAGTATCCCGTGTGAATCCCGTGTGGATGTGACGGGGAGCGGTGCCGGGGGTCGGACCTGGGCCGCAGGCGTGGCAGTGGCACCAGACACCTGTCCTGGCGGTGTCACCAGGGGCTGTCGGGGATCCGTGGGCCGGGCTCCCTGCACGGGCTCTGCGAGAAGAACGCGCTGGTTTGGAAACGGTGCCCGCCGGGACAATGGTACCGGGACTGTAAGTTATGAAACTTTTTCTGGAGAGCCTGGTAGTTCCTGCCGATGTAATCTCTGCCGGAATGTACGGTAATTGTCGCTGTCGCTGCTGTGAGGCTGCGGTGTTGCTGCGTTGTTTTGGTGTGGGAAAGGTAACTCCTCCGCTGTTTCTCTTCCTGGTATTTATTGCTTCAAAGGCTAAATGGTGTTTCTTCTGCACCTCTTGGATTCTCATGAATGGTCCTATTACTAGCTAATTGTTTCCATAAACGGCTTTCGTATCCTGTGTGTGGTGTGAAGAGTGCCTGGTCTGCTCAGAGAGGAATGAGGCGTGTTAACAGTTGTTCTGTCTACGAGAAAAGAAAGAGTTTAGACAGCACATAAATAATCATTCATATTAAATGTAAATGTCAAGTGACTTTGTTGGCATGCAGTTCGGTTCGTTCATTTAGCAGAATTGAAAGTGAACATGCAAGTAATAACTTACATTAGTACATAATGCTTCCCCTCGTCCACCTCTCCAAAGAGGGGAAAAAAAAAGAAAGAGGAAGAACTGTGAGAGCATTAATCATGATACTTTTTTTTCATGGAGCTATTGCAGTGATGTCCATGTATGTATTACTGGGTTTTCACTAGTGTGGGTTGTCATCACATGAAGTAAGGAACAAAGTCAAACCTGAGCACATAAACTCCTTGTTACTCATTTTCCTACGCTCTGTGCTAATGCTGTCTGCAGTGACAGTCAAAGCTGTCCCAGGAGGTTAAACATGGCCAGTTTTGCCAGAATCAATTCTAAGTTTAAAAGGTAGTGAACCTATATTTTTTTATCACAGAGGCCATTCAGTAAAATATTACTATATGTATGATATTCTTAAAGCGTGAGGAGATTATTTGCAATTCCTGTCATAATTTGGCTGCTTTTTTATGTGTCATGTCATGAAAAAAGTATTAACTTATAGATTGTGATCTGCTGCATCTTCATCTTCTTATGGTGTAGTCAAGTATTTCTTCCCATATACTGTGGACCTTACTGTGGAATGTTTGAATATGAAACATATTACACTGTAATGCATTGCTTTTCCTTGAGATGAACATTCTTATACCTTGTGACATGTAATTTTTCAAAAATTAAATTTAAAACAGAGAGGAGCAAATAAAAATCCATTTTTAAACATAAATAAAGTAAGTAGTAATTGTGAAACTTTAGAGTGTACAGTATTTTTGTTTAGTTTCTTGTCCTGAAAGGCAATAAAAGCTAGCCTGCAATGACAATTCTCTGTAGCAATTCTTGGAAGTATAATCTAGATTACTTGAATTTTTAAACCAAGACTTTAAAAGGCAACTAGTATTTCTTTTTGCCTAATTTCAATACCATTATTTCTTTTTTTTTTCATGTAGGTAAAAGGATACATGTTCACTTCAAGTAGAAAGGAGGATGTTCCCAAATTCTTCCAACTTGGGTCGTCCACCCTTCCCTTCAAAGCATCAGCAACAGAGTAATTTCTTCAATGTACTTCCCATAAATATACCTCCTACTCTTCTTTCTCACCAGCAAACTGTTGTTCCTCCGTTGAATTTTCGCGCTGCAGTGTAAGTACAGTAAGGTGACGATTGGGTTTGAAAGAAGTATTTCTGTTTATGGCGGATGGTTTTCACTATTTTTAACATTAAACTGCATTGAACTTCAAAAATATGGAGGTGTCACCTGTAAAACAGAACTATATAATTTCTGTTGGTGACCTGCAAGTCTTAACACTCGCCTGCATTGTGCATAGTGCATGAAATGCGGTTGCACTGACTGTTAATCCACAGTTCAGTTTTAAAGGGCTTCAATTATATTTGTTTGTTGGGAAGAACAGGGAGAAGATGTGAAGGGGAAGAAACATCTCTTCTTGGGTCTATATTTGTAGACACTATAGTGTTCTTTTGACTTTTGAATTTAACAGTGCCTTAAGTTAATTTGTTTGCTAACCCCTTCTTACACATGTGCTGTCAAGAATGATAATTTTCTGGTTTTTAATAAAGTACATATCATATACTAAAATATGTTTTCGTTTTGAATAGAAAAGAAAGACTCATTGCTTCTAAGAGAAAAAATGACAGGACTTGTAGAGTTTAGTACTCATTTAACGAGAACTACCAATCCATAAAAATCATCTTATCTTAATAATAATAGTTATGGACTGTAGTCTTTCTAGAGCTCTTTTGAGTGGGAACCTTGCAGCTACTCCAGCTGTTACTTCAACTGCTACACTGCAACCAATGACTTATGGAAATGTCAGTCCAGTGTCTACATCAGGTGCCCTCACATCGTTTCAAGGAAGAAAGTAAGTTCTTTGTATGTTCTTCTATGACTAACACTGGTTGTAATGTTCCCATGGCGAAGCTCATCTAGTATCAATTACTTATGCAACTTGAGTTATGTTAAAAATTGCAATACTGAATACTTTTTTTAATGAAGCAGGTAATGTGTTAATGAAACAGCATTCATGTTTTTGAGAATCTTAGTACTCATAAGTGACTTCCTGTACCTAGGTTTTCTCTTCCAACAGCTCTAGGCTTGCAGACCTGTGATTTAGGTGATTTTTTTTAATGCTACAATAAATTGTAGTCCGTATGTAATTGACTATTAAGCAGGTGTGTGTCAACAAATGTTCTTTTCCTGTTAAAGAGTGCACCCTCAAGATTTTATGTCTTGTTTTTCATGACACATTACATGTTTTTCCTGATTTTCTTATTTATGTGATGCTTTATTTTTCAAATACAAAGTGTTAAATTCAAACATACATACAGGTTCAGGTATAGTAGTTGATATGTGTTTGTAATAATTCTGTGAATCAGCTGAGGGGGAAGAAAGTTTATATAACCTGTCTTCAGAACTATTTCCTGTATGCTCTTTCTCTTTCAGATCTAACAGATGAAAAAATAAGTACAATATGTTATTAAGTTATAGCTGAATATGTAACTATAATTATCCCATGAACTAAGGAAGTTCCTCATTTCATGCTGCATGCATCTTTTCCTCTTGAGCAGTCTGTTTTATAGAAGGCTGTGCCATGTTGGGAGATTTGCAATCAACTTAACCAAACCTGCCATTTGGGTTTAAGTTGGCTAGTGCTGATACTTGCCTTTAAGCTGCATCAATTCACTTCCAGGGTAACTGCACTTCGGCAGTTGCGTGGTCTCTTTATCCATTCCAGATTTGTTTCACATAATATCTAGGATGAGCACACATGTTCTATAGAATACTTGCTTTTAGTGAAGTAGATACGTCATTGAATGTTGGTATCTGAACTTTGTAGAAACTGTCTTTTAATCATAGGGTTAAGCTGCGAACTATAGGAATTACACTCTCTCTCTCTCTCTCTCTCTCTCTCTCTCTCTCTCTCTCTCT
>NW_016690202.1:1232920-1275620 GCF_001604755.1 Lepidothrix coronata | reverse complement strand
GATTTGTTTCACATAATATCTAGGATGAGCACACATGTTCTATAGAATACTTGCTTTTAGTGAAGTAGATACGTCATTGAATGTTGGTATCTGAACTTTGTAGAAACTGTCTTTTAATCATAGGGTTAAGCTGCGAACTATAGGAATTACCCTCTCTCTCTCTCTCTCTCTCCCCCTGCCCCCCCCCCAGGAGGCATAAGGAACAAAGTGTTTCACATAATGTCAAACGGCAGCGGATTGATTCAAAGAATTCTGACACAACTGTAGTTAACCAAGCCGTGCCTTTACCAGAAGAACGTCAGCACTCCTTCCCAGGACCAGTTTCAATTCAGTCTCCATCGTTCCTCGCTCGTGGCTCACCAGCTTTAGCTAGATGTGTCCCTCCGTTGCGAGATACTTTGTTTCCAGACCCTACAGAAGCCAGGCTCCCTCTGGCCAAAGATGAGGTAGTAACTTTCTGTGCTTGTGCTTACTTCTGCCTTCTGAGTAGGCAGAATCCAGAGGTGCTGTGGGAGACCACAAAAATTTATGCAAGGTTTTTGACAGTGTAACAGGGTCTCTTATCGCTGAGCTGTCATTAGAAGGAATATCAATAAATGTAGCTGCTGCTGTAGTTCTGTATAACCCCATGTGTGTGCTTGGGTTTGGAACATTTTTTTCGGGGGTGGGGAAGGTCAGCGTGTTATTTGCTTGTGTTGTTTGGTTTCCATACTAATGTCAGGAAACCTACATATCTGCTCCAGGAAGTAAAAATTGAAAGAATGGTCCATTTCTCACATGATATGGGGGGGGGGGAAGAATCCAGATTTTAAAAAAAACCAAACTCCATGGTAATATGAGAGAAGTGCATTCTGAATAAATACAGTTTTGGGCCTGTAAAGATGTCTTCTACCTCTTTTCAAGAGGATGTAAAAGTTGTGGTTGTAGCTTTTCTGTAATATGGAAGAGAGAAGCTTTTTTTTTAGTATGAATGTGCCTGCTGAATATAGCATATAGCAGTATTGTGAAAGAAAAATAATTAACACCTCCTTCCAACAAAGATCTGACTACTTCTTTAATAGTTTGTGTGGGATAAAAAATAAAGCTAATTTAAAATTTTTTTTTAATAATTTTTTCACCTACTTGTAGGCAAACTGTTGACATTAAAGTCAACAGAAGATATCTCTAGTCTTTTACTACCTATTTCCTGAGGGGCTGCTGATACTGATGACACAAAAATTATTTCCATGTGGATAGGCATTTTATAAAAAATTGAACAAATTTAAATTTGAAAACTAGCAGAAGTTTCTTTGAGGGTGTTAATCAATATGAAATTTAAGTGCAGTAAAACTCTAGACAATGGAGTGAAGTGATGCTGGTTTTTGCATTAAAAAAAAATAACTTCTGTGTTTGTTTTATGTAATTACATATCTGACAGGAAAGAATGTTCGCTTCTCTGTATCTTTACTTTTTGGATGTGTGTGTCCAGTTAAGTCAACAGGTTTTGGACTTGTTTCAAGCATGTCGACAACAGGCCTCTGATTTGAACAGCAAAGAGCTCTGCAGAACAGAACTCCAGAGAGAAATTCAGCTAATTTTTCCACGTATGTTTTGAATTTAGTTGCTTAATACCAGCTTGAATGTTCTTCAGGTTTGCAGTTTTTCCTTCCTCTCAAACTGTTATATGTCACATCATGTTTATTTGCTGTTATTCGTTTATTACAGAGAGCAGACTTTATTTGGTTGGATCCTCTCTGAATGGATTTGGCACTCGTAGTAGTGATGGGGATTTGTGCCTGGTGGTTAAAGAAGAACCAGTAAGTAATTTAAAACTATATAGTTAAAACAAAGTCTGGTTTTATGTGTGTGCTGTTAAAAGGCTGGATTCCAAAATGATAAACAGATGGTTAAATCCTTTTGATTTAATAACATATTTTTGCATTCATAATAGCTATGAACTATGGGCCCAGTAATGTTGCAGATATAAATTCAACCTTATAAACCTAATAAAACTTTAAAAAATAAGCTTTGCCTTCAATTTGTGAGTGAAAAAAAATACAGCCAAGCAGAAGTAAGTGTGTAGAACAAGGAAGAAAATTGTTTAGAGAACTCTAATTTTTTCTAGATGCAGAAACAACTTTTAGAAAGTCAAATTTTTTATATCATTATTTAGATTCATACCTACCTAGTTTAATGATCAAGTATAAGAAGGAATTTGATAGGCAAAATATCTTAAATATTTTTAGTGATAGAAAATGTTATGAGTGGAATTTTACTTGAGAGAAAAGCTATAACAAAAAAGAAATCTAAATAGACCATAATCTTGAAAGAATTGAAGCATCATATTAACAGAAGGAGAGTACATTTTTGTGTAGGTGGGGCTAGGTAATCACCTAATTCTGTGATTTTTAAGTTATTTTGAATATTAAATATAGATTGTTCTATCTGGCATTTGCCATGATAAATCTATATCTAGGCTGTAGAATGTATTGATGTACATGTTCGTGTCTTATTCACAGAATTAATTTCATTTTAAAAGCAAAGCATGCTTACTTGGAACACTTAGATAAGAGATATCAACTTTTTTCTTTACTTTTAATATCATATTTCAGGTGAATCAGAAGACTGAAGCGAGACGTATACTCAGCTCAGTTCAAAAACTCTTCAGTACTAAACTTTGTAAGTTCCTGGCTACAGTGAGGTGGTAAGATTATTGGCAATTCTGGAAGAAGTATTGATGCACAATTGCAACTACTGTATGTAATTGCATATTGTCTAGCTTCTAATCATAGTACTGTTTCCAGCAAAGCTATAAGTATTTAATAATGTTGTTTGGTACTGGTGATGGTAATTAGGAAAACATAATGGTTTTCTTGAAGACTAGTCAACTTCAGTAACAGGTAATATCTCAAATGGCTTTTTAATTGTGGAACACAATGAGAAGGGGGTAGATTTCTCTTTGGGAAACCTCTGTTAGTGAACCCTTACTACTCTTTTAGATTGCACTGCTTTCCTGGGAAAAATACTCTTTAAGAATTTGTAAAATAAGATGTCACTGTGTAGAACTGATTTTTTAGGGGACAGGGAGGGCTTGATAGGTGTGAAAAAATTACCTTAGGTGCCTAATGAAGCAATCACTAAATGTGGATAGTACCAACACATACAGATAAAACAGATCAATTCATAGTTTTTGTAAGCTGTTGTTTAGACTCCCTTCAGATGAAGAATTCACACGGGCAGTTCTTAATTTAAATGTGAAAGCTTCCTACTTCAAAGAGGCTTTTGTATCATCCTTTGAATTGTAAAAGAGCCAGACATTTACTGATATCAATGACTTTATCACCCTGTTTCTCAGACTTGTGGTACATTCTTTGATGCTTGTATTGATGTTCTGAACGATCCTGCAGTGCTAAAAGGAACAAACCATAAATTTAAGTGTGATCTTCAAAATTTCCTCATTGGCGGGTGAGCACACACAGATTTTAACAGCTCACTTTGAATCCTTATTACTGTTGTATATTGACATTTGCATAAGGAGTCCAAAACTTAATCTGGGTTTCCCTGGAATGCAAGACTCTCCCGTGCTTCACACAAGAGAATGGAAATAAACATAGTTTGGGCCAAACATCAAAGCTGATAAAGTATGTGCCAAGATGTAAGAGAAACAACAAGAGAAAGAAAGATAAGATGTTACTTAAAATTAAGTACTTGCTCTGGTTTTGTGAAATACTTAACGGACAAAAAGAAATAAGGAGGAGATTTGTGATATAGGTAAAGTTCAAGAGCTTTTTTAACGTTTTTCCAGATCATTTCAGTTTTTTCTATCTGTGCCTCTCATAGCGTCCTCCTCTTTGTTATGTGATGTTCCTGTATATTCCAAAATAAAGGCAACAGGAGATGTGATTCTCTGCTTATTTCACCTTAATTCCATGATTGCCAAATGAAGAAGCATTCCAAGTGCTGATTAGATCAGTCTCTTTCACCATTTGTGTTAGGTAAATCAACTTCAGAACTTTAAGTGCTATCTCTCATCCTTTATATACAGTTATATGTGGTTGTTAGATTAGTATTTCCTTCTAGGAGGTTTAGGGAGTGGATTCAAAATTTGTATAAACTCCATCTTATTTCAGTTTCAGGCTTGCAAAAGGTAACAAGTGTGAGCAAGGAATTTTAGCCTATCTTAGAGTCTCTTAGAGCAGAGGCTTTTCTGTGTTGTCATTCTGCATCTAGAATACCAAGTGAAATGAGAATGTGTTCTGGTTTTGAATAATCTAATCTCAGAGAAAAGTAGGAAAAAGGTTTTGGTATTTATTCACTGTTTTTGTGGGACTTGTTATGTATTGTGTTTCTCCTAAGGCAGAGACGTGGGGATAGCAGATATATCGTCCATTTCAAAGACTAGCTGAGTGCACGTAACTTCCTGATTTATTTGTTCAGATACATGCATATACATTTTTTTACAATATTGGCTAACATTCCCAGAAATGTACACTCAAGCCAATGTCTTTAGAAATGTGAAACATCAGTTTGGAGTGATAATTGAAGAGATTATAATCCAGACCACTGAGAGTAAATGTCAGACTGAGTACTCTCTTCGGATTCATCTCTGCAGGATTCATTTGAAAAACACTTGGCAGTATTGGGTTGACTGCTGTTTACTATCTGCGTAAATAACAAAGAGCTCTTTTTCTCTTAGATTTACAAAGAGGGGCAGTAGTGTTGAGGCTGGAGTATCAGAGTGGAATCTGCCTAATAGTTGTCTAGTAGGAAATGTGCAATAGCTGGGATGAGCCGGGGAATTTGAACTCAAATGGACTATGCAGTTGAGCAAGTGAATTCCAAAAAATCAGCAGTTAATTCCTCCTGTGCTTGCTTGTGCCTTCCTAGATTCATCAAAAATGCAATCAGACTTCTGTGTTGCCCAGTTTCTCCTTCAATAGTATAACCCAATGAATGAGTCCAGGCTACACGTCCGGGATGTGAAAGATCTTTCTGGCGTATACTGTGTTTGGGATTAATGTTTTGTCCAATTCCCAATCTTCTATTCTGTAAAAGGAAAGAGAGAATTAAGCTGTTTAATCTGAAATTGTGCATGAATAAATTATTTATGAAGCAGTGCTTAGCCTTCTTTGAAGCCATTATATTCTTTTTTGCTAAGCTGAAGTGGTGTTCATGACCTTTTCACAGACATGCCTGAAACTGTGGAGCAGCCATGTAGATTTCTTTACGTGTATTTTGGTGTAGCCTCTCTGGTCGTAGCTTTCAAGGTCACATAGTTTGATAAGGCACTTATTCAACCTGTATGTGTTTCAGAATTCCACATTCTGTATTTGCGACTGTTTCTTCTCTTTTATGTATAACAATACAGACTCTGCTAACAGTGTCATTGTTCTGAGGCAAGAAAGAGGATATCATCAGGAAGTTACTGCCTTTTAACTTCCTATTTGCTCCTTCTAACTTCCTCCTTGAAACAGATTGGGATTATGTTTTGGGATGTATCTTTTCTTCTTAGCCAACTAATTTGACACAAGCATCCATCAAGTGTTGTGAGGCATTTGAGACAGGAGTGTGTTTGGAAGTGGATTGCCACTAAGAATGAGTTTGGTTAACCTCTGAAGAGCACTTGGGAAGGGTTGTAGTGAGGAAAGTTGAATTGCTATGGCATGCAGATAGATATGCACCCTTGTCTCCCATGTGCAGGTGCATTGGGAATCTTTGTCTTAAGTTTGATAATGAAAGGAAAGAAGGCAGAGAGCTCTGTATACTTTAGAACTTCACTTTAAGAATGTTATGGGATGCAGGAGGAAAGGTGCTTGAATGTGTCTGAAGGCGAAGCTAGAAAGAGGGAACGCGTGTGCAAATTGTACTAAATTTTACATTCAGTGAATGTGAATTGAAGTTCTTAAGGATTCTTCCTTTAACATTAATAAGTTAGTAAGATTATCAGAGTCTGTACCTGTAAGATACAGACTCTGAACGCCAGTCTGTGTGTTACTTAGGCTTGTACAATGCATTAGAATCCAGAGAAAGGATTGCTTCAGGTCAAATGTGTCTGAACATGTGTATGCATAAAACAGTTTTGGAAAGTCTCAAGAAAAAAAGTGAAGTTTGTTTTACTTGAGTATTGCACAGCAGCATTTCACTAAATCTGAATTTGTCATCCAAAAGCGGTGGAGATGATGTGGTTTAATCCAGGTGGCTATCCAAACTGACAGAAATTCTTTTTCACCTTTTTTGGGGAGGGAAAAATATCAGATTTTATTCAAGGTTATTTTTAATCCGTATTACTTCTAACTGTGTCATACTTATTTATACTAATTTGACGTTAATTTGTAGAACCAATGGGAAAATGTATGATGTTAGATATGGACAAATTCAAGTAGTCCTAGACTTTGCAACAGAAGAAATTACTAAAATGGTTCTTTTTGCCCAAATTTGTAGCATGTAACCTACAGGCTCTACTTTTCTTTCTTCTCCATTACTTTCTTGGGAACATTTTTCACTCAGGATTGTGGGTAACTGCTAAACATAGGCTGAGGTATCATGAAGTATACGGAAATCACAACAATGTGACAGAACAGTTTTGGGGAGCTGAGTGCAAAGGGTACATTTGGTAACACTGTGTGAGTCTGGCAGAGTTTAATATGTGTGGGTTTGGATGGTCTGGCATTGAGCCTACGTGTTGATACTGTGTGGATAATCATCTGAAGTGCCATCCTGTGATTGTGAATGTTCTATCACTATTAAAGAAAAGGGCAGATACAGCCTATGCCATCTTTGATAGAAAGTGTTGTCCTGTTCTACAGTACAACATTCTTGGTATGTAGTTTATTGTTCAAATGAGCAGTTTTCAAAGCAAGTTTTAAGTCTATGAGTGAATAGTAGTAAATGAATAATAAAGACAGTTGTATCAATTTTTTGATCATTAAAATACATAATTCCAACTGTAAGCAAATTAGGCACAATTAAAACGAATGCAGCTGATTGCATGCTGAGTGTAGTGTTGCTACACTGTAGTGTTGAGCTTAAGTGTCTGCCCATCCTGGTTGGATATGTTCTTGCTCCCTTATTTTTGAACCTTAATTATAACTATTCAGGATTTCTATTACAAGTACTGTTCCATGAAAGCATTGTAGAACTGTATTCATTATGTTCAAATTTTTGGGAATATATTTCCCACAGCAAAATCTCTAATGTTCTACTTCCTTCTCTAACGTTTAGAGTTATTTTCTTTTCACCCACTCTCCTGTATTTTTGCTGCAGTTGCTAAAGGTTACTTAGTTTAGCACAACCCTTCTGAGAATATATTTGCTAAATTTAACAAGTTACTATTTGTGATAAATCAGTCAATATGACTCCACTTTAGGATATTTTATTAAGATCAGCATCTTACATGAAACTTAATTGCATATTTTTCTCCCTTTCAGCAAGCTACATTGAGCGACCTCAGCTGATTAGAGCAAAAGTGCCAATAGTGAAATTCAGGGATAAAGTCAGGCAAGTATTCTGTTCAACACAATTTTTTAGACTTTGATATGGGAAAGTACTCCATATATGTACTGTCCTAAGAAGTAATCCTGCCGTCATGCCTATTTATTTGTGTGGTGCCTTAGTTGTGTTGAGCTTTGTTCAGCTAGCTTGCAGTGGCAATCAGCTTACTTCCTTGATTGCCTGAAACACCTCTTATGGTTGAAATGCTGTTTGGTTTCTGTGATGTGAATTAGAAGCAGTACATCACATATTTCCATGAGTTATTTGTACATAGTGGAATCCAGTTGACAGATGGTTTATAACAGAAAAACAATGGCGGGAAGAAAACTGCTGTGAAAGTTAATTTTGCTTGTTGTGCAAACGTAACTACTAAGCTACTTAAGGACTAATTCACAGTATTTACACTATACAAACAACTCTAAAATGAACTTTAGTTTATTGTGATGTTTTCTTGATTAAAAAGGTCTTGTTCATTTTGGAGAGTAAATTCTGTCTTCTAGGGAGATACTCTGTGTTTAAGAATATGTTATTGCATGTTGTATTCACACTATTAGGTAGTAATTTTGTGGCCTTTGTTTAGAAGGGGAAGTAATTAGAGAGAAGTGGATGTGTTATACCTTGTAGTATTCATTATATATTCATTATAAAGACATAAGAGAATAAGAGGGATGTAGTAGGGCAGAGAATGATGTATTTTTTATTATGTGTGATAAAAGTATCTGATAGAGGAAAAAGTCATGCAAAGCACTGAAATATGTTAACAATCTGAGTAATGTTCAAATCTTCCTATGTTTATTGGCTTAGCTTTGTAGGATTGATGTGTATCAGCTTCATATAGTAACATAGTTTCACTATTTTTGTAAATTGGAACAACTTTCTTCTATCTGTCTTACCCTCTCTATATGCCTCTAAAATTTTGCAACCCTGTATCTGTCTCATGAAAACAAATGAGCCCACTTCTCTGGCATCTCCTCTAAAACCATATCCCTTTTTTTAATCACAATATGCCTTTATCAGAGCAGAAACCTTGCCATGGTAAAACTAAATCTGGTCATGTTTACAATTTGAACTAATCTGTATCGTCCATTTAAACTTTTCTTTCATCTGAGGTTATATAACACTGGTAGGGATTTTCACTTTATACTGTTTCCTTCATTTAGGCCTAGTCCCATAGTTACTCTGTATAGTTGTCTACCTTTTAAAAATTTGAATATTTTTTTATCTAGTAACTTTCTAACAGTACAGAAGGTTATTTCTCCCATCCTTTCTGAAAGTATTATACTTGTCAAGTTAAAATCTGGGTTCTACGGCTTAGCTACATAGAGCAATGCTAGTCATTTCATAATACATGAAATGATAAATTGTTTTTGCAAATATTGAATAAGTTGTGGGATTATAGCAGGAAATTTTTTTCCACTTTAAAATCAGAAAATAAACTTTAAAAAGAAACCTTAAGTATGAAAGTGATTGTATGAGAAGATTGAAGGCATTTATAATCCACACTGCAGTCACTTTCAAAAAATAGTAAGTAATGATAATTATATGCCTTACAGATATGATTTAAAGAACTCTAAAGCAAAATATAATCTTCTTATACTAGAAGCTGCACATTATATTTTTGCAGAGTAAAAACCAATGCTGTTTGCCGTCTGGTTTCCTGTGTTGCTTTTGTGGAAGAGAGGAGAAGCAGGGAATTACATGACTTTGGGTTGGGGTTTTTTTTGTATGGTGTTTGGTTTTGTTTATTTTCTGTCTTTACAGTTATCTTTTTCTTATATAACCTGTCTTCTCCACCCACGTGTTGTCATTTTATTTAAATATCTGTCTCTTTCTAATCACTTATCGTCTTCTGACTTTTGTAGGCTCATATATACACATACACACAGAGGTCTTGAAAAATGCATTGGATATTCTGTACCCAGGGCACTAAGCTTTTTTTTGCCTAAACTGGAAACTAAATATGACAAGCTTCCTGTGAAAACCAGTTTTCTTGATGCCCAGCTGCTGGGAGAAGATGGTAAAATTCCCTGGGTGGTATCTCTGTATCTGGAGATGCACATTCTGATGTGTTACCAATGGTCCATATATACCTGAAAATGACGTTGTTTAAGTTTGCCACTTACTTTGATTTGGTGAATAAGAAAGCATTCAGTTTGTGTTTGTTCTCCTTTTTCATCTTAAAAGTTGTGGGTTTTTTAGCACTTTAAGAGTTACTATCTTACCTTTTTTTGGGTAGTCTTTCCTAGGAAAGAATTCCAATGCTGTCTCTGTTTCCCAACAAGCCTGTGGTTTGTTAACAAGATTTTTGTACTATAGAGAATACAAAAACTTCCCCTTCTGCTACGTTTGATGTGCAGTTGACTCTTGTTCTCTCCTTTAGTGCTTTTAGTAGAACTTGAGCCCAACAGTGAAACCTTTTTCAGTTGCCATAACGTCACCAGCTATTAAATGTGCATAGTAAAGTACAAAATAACTGCAATAGAACTTGCTTCAGTTGGTGTCTGGTAAATAGTAATCTTGTCAGTTTGGATTAACTGGAATTACACATGCCACGTGACATATTTTTTTAATTGTATTTGCACATGCAATTAATGTTCTTACTGGTGTTTATGCTTAAATTTGCAACTGTCAAGTGATAGTTCAAGCTTGTTTATTTCCTGTACTGATGTGTACTATATTCTTAAAACACGTAAAAAGTCATGCTTGATGTTAGTTCATGTTTAAAATTATGTAGTATTTTTGATGCAAATAATGTTTCATATAGCTAAAGGTGTAAAAAACTGCTTGTAGGCATCAAATTAATGTGTTTTACCCAGTTTAATGAATTTCAGGTCCATGTTCCCCTTATGTAAGAAAAGCTGAAGGAATATTTGGACAAACATATAGTGACTGATACTTAGATATATAAAATAGAAATAGCTGTACATAGCAGATAGCTACTCCTTTGTCAACAGTAGGCTCTTCATGTTGCAAGTTAGTGTTGCTGTGGCTTATTGACCTTGAGTTTAATGTTGTTTCTTGAGTACTGTGAGTAGCTGTGCTCCATATGCAGTATGAAATTCAAGCTTGGGGAGGGGATGTGCTGTAAGTAAAGCTTGTTAGTGCTTGTTTGCCTTGTTCTTGTTTTCTCTTAACAGAATTAAAGTTATCAAAACTATTTTATTGCAGAACATGCAGTGTTACCTCATACCTGTTTTTATTTCAAAGTCTTAATTATCTCTGACCATCATTAGACTCTCACCTTTCAGCCTCTTAATTCGTACTATATCATGTAGTGCAAGTCTAGTTGGGAAGAAGAGTCTAAATTTGGATCTGCATGTATTCTTTGTGTAAAACAACAATTATATTTTTATAACAATGGAATTTCAGTCTGTAAGCAATTCAGGTACTATAAACAAAATTGTAGAAATGACAGCATTTAAAGCTCTGAAGAAGGTTTCTAGGGTTTTATATTAAAATTACATTTCTCCATATCTGTCACTAAGTAGGTAATAAACATTCAGAAACTGAATACCATGGTGCTTGATTTTTTTTTTTTCTTCTTCCCAGTAGCTATGTGGAGTTCGACTTGAATGTAAACAATGTTGTAGGGATAAGAAATACATTCCTTCTGAGAACCTATGCATTCAGTAAGTTTTTGTTGTATTTTCTTATTTCTATAAATTTTTCTTTTTGAGTTTGTATTTTGGCATTGGTATACTATTAAAATTCAGTTTAATATATTATGTTAGTATATATATCATTACCTAGTTAGCTCTAAGTATATGAGAAAACATATGAGTTATGTTTTTAATTGAATATTACAATATTCAGAAGATAACAAAGATTCTCCATATTAAGGTCCACATATCTACTACAAAGGCTGCTTCAAGTATTCTGGAGATAACGAGGTCATTATACTAATGGCTATCTAGGGGTGTAATCTCTAATTTCTTTTATTTCCTTACACCCACTGACAAGCTGTGTGGCTGATAGCTAGTTGTGTCTTTATGCTGTTAGAGTCTTTTCTTGGAAAATCCAAAATACTGCTTCAGTGTTTATACAAACTCCAAATCAAAACTGGCTTGTGTCTCCTCAGGAGTTTGCATGTTAGGGAGAGACTGTGAAACAGACTTCTGAGAGGAAGGTAATATGAACAGCACTGTCAGTGCTGTACCAAAGTTTTCTCACTCAGCATCACTATGTCATTTGGCAGATAAGTACATAAAGAGTGTGCCTCAAGCTATTTCTTCTAGGGCATTTGCATTTGTTCCTTTACCACATTCTTCAGTTCTTGCATAAATGAATTCCTTTCTATTTAGGGTACGAATGTGTCAATAGAAGCTACCTTTACTAGTTAATTTTTACTAATATTTTAGTCAGAGTAGATTCTGTTCCATATTCATGTTACTAGGAGAGTCTACAACTTGTCCTGGATCAGTTGGTTAACTGTGACTTCTTCGTATGTCCAGGAAGATGTATGACTGGAGAAGGATCTCCTTCCAAGCTTAAAAAAATTAGGAAATAATCATTGTCATTCATGTCTATTGGTGAGGGGTCAGTTCACCAAGTCTAATGTGGATATATTTGTTTCTACCTTCTGCCACAGATTTCCCTTATTCCTTTCAGGAAATCACTGCAAGGCAGATGAGTCCAGATGGGAAAAGAGTGGTGGAAGGGGTCCTAGTATTCCACCTTGGTGCCCACTTTTGTAAGGCCAGCAAAATTAACTTCATGCCTCCTAATGAAGGATAAATACTGTTATTTTCTTGAGGTCAAGGAGTGATTTAATAGCTAAGGGAGACTTATGATTGAAAATATCTCCTTGATGTGCTGGACCTTCCTAAATAGACAAACTATATCAAGCATACAGCTTGTCTGTCTTGTCTTCCTTGGATCAGAAAACCCTCAGGTGGTGTAAGGCAAACAAAACTAAATGGAAACTTTTATCAAACTGTCTCTTTTGCAGTCATATCAGCAAGGGTGGATAGTGTTAGAAGTGTTATCCTGGTCACTTAAGTGTGTGGCTGAAGGGTGTTACCCTGCATGGGAGAAAAAAAAGATCAAATTACCTCTAATGTGGAAGGTGTATTGGTCTCTCTGTTGCATTAGAATGAAGTAGATGCTCAGGCAAAAAGGGGACAGTTAATCAACGTAATGAAAAAGCCAAAACTCTGAAATATTTCTGTGGGTGTTTTTCTGTCTTTTTTGAAGTTAGCCTTTCTCTGTTGGTGCATGGGTGCTGTTGAAAACATCAGAGATGATGCTGCGAGATGAGTGAAGCAGAATGTCCACAGAAAATGTAGGTAGATTAGGCAGACCTAGAAACTGAAGTCTGTGCTGTCGTGTTACCAGTGGTTTGCCAAAGGAGACGTGTCTGCAATCAAGTCAGCAATTATTGCTAGGTATTTTTCAATTAGTGGAAGCTAGACTTTTTAACTTTGAGCAAATGACATTACTGAGCATTTTCTTGAGGAGGTACCTTGTATCAGAGTATCAGAGAAGGTTTACTGGCCATATTGCACACTGACTTTGTTATATACTAATTACAGGCACTAGCAGACAGAAAAACATATCTCAGAATGAGGTCAACTGAAAAGAAATCTCTTTTATGACACACACACACTAAAGAATCATGTTTGGAATTGGAGCTTATTTGCATTTTTCTCTCATGGAAAAATCCTATTTCAGTTAATGCATGTTCATATGGTGTTTGTAAAGTAATTCTTAGCATCTCACAGTTAGTGTGCTAATAGTTACATTTTTTTATTTCAACCATGGGTGAACAATGTTGGGAATAAGGTGACCGGTGCTAAGGAGTTTTGTTGTTTCCAAGAGGTCTTCCAGATCTAGGATGTTGATTCTGAGAAGAAGAGTGGCATTTAGATGGGCATTTAGGTGCTGAAGCAACTGATGCAGTTGTTGGATGTCTTTTGTCCTCCAGTACTGATGTGCAGAGTACAAAACCTTGCATAACGATGTCAGGTTATAAAAGATACTCCAGAACATACAAGTATTCAAGGCCGTTGTAAGGCACTTGACTGAGTTGATGATCTGCTTCCACATATCTACAAATAATAAATTAAGTATGCTGCTAGGTCCCTAGAATTTTGTGGTGAGTGATACCTCCCTACAACAGATATAGTACCTTAATTAGAAGATATTAATATTCCCCAGAAATTTGGAAGATCATACCTAGAATATGACTATATTTATGTCATTCCTCATGAAATGAATATGTATTGATTTAAAGAGGTATTTTATCTAACATCTCATCTGCATAAAAAGCTATTGAGGACAAGGCAAAATTAAAATTTATGTTTGTATGCATAGGTTACTGCCTTATGGATCCTGAGGTAAACTTAAGAATGAGGTCTGTGTCCTCCAACAAGGAGAATTCTTTTCCCTGCCCTCAATGAAAAAATAACTTAGGGTCTGTCCTGGCAGCAAGTTAATTCAGGGAAAATTAGTATAAGGAACTGGAGAGAGCTTTGAAGTCAAATGTGACACTGCTGTATTGACTGATCTATCCAGTTTTGTCTTACCTGCAGATTTTCTGACATACCCATTTATAATGATCTTATTACTCAAAAGACTCTTTTCAAATGCAAATACTTGGTTCTGATTTTTATAGGATGGATAGTAGTTGTAGAATAACTAAGTAAATTCTATAAAATGCTTACGAAAGGTAACCTTACAATACAAAAAATATGTTGATTAAGTAGGAACAAATGTTGAATAATTGCTGTATAGTTAAATATACTTTTTTTGAGATTACTTATTTTACTTGCAGTTGAGAATCGAGTTCGTCCATTAGTACTGGTTATTAAGAAGTGGGCAAGTTTTCATGAGATAAATGATGCCAGTCGTGGTACTTTAAGCAGCTACAGTCTTGTGCTGATGGTTTTGCACTATTTACAGAGTAAGTATTTTTTTCCATGTTGAAACTGCCTCTTTTAAGTTCATATCTGTGTAGTTTTCCTGTTTAATAAAATCAAACACAGTAATCATCTTCCACAAGAAAGATTTGAAAGTAAGAATTTTGAAAGTAAGTAATTTTGAAAGATTTGAAGTGCATTTACTCTATTTCCTTAGTGCTGCATTTGTCTTTAACAAGTGGACCTCTTCTCTGGAAGCAGAGCTACTAGCTTTACAAAGGTTTAAAAAATTTAAGTAAATGTACCTGCAGGACACTGTGTAACTATAAGCACTAGTTAACAAAAATGCATGAGGACAGTAGCTATAATCATGTGTGGCAGCTGGCATAGCTCTCTAGAGAAGGGCAAAAAGGTTCAGATAATCCTTTTCATGCAAAACTGTGATCCGTCAGCTGTCTGGGGAGGATCAGAAGTCTACAAACCAAAGAGGAGCCTTTTACCTGTGATTCACCAGCCTTTTCTGCAGAAAAAAACCCATGTACATGTAACTAGCACCATCTCTTTAGGTTCTGATGTTTTATTCATGAAGATTTTAAAGGTGTTTTTTTTTCCTGCTACACGCATGTAATTCTCCTGGAAGTAGCCGTATCCTAGAACTTCTAATAGTGTTTTTGTTCATGTTGCTGGAGAGGGAACAAACCGAAGGCTTTCTTTTGCAATAAATAGCGGCCCTGTCTTCACTAGGCAGATTTCTTTCTTGTATTACTTAATTAATTTCCACAGTCTTATACTCCTGTGGATGTCTTCATGCACACGTTTAGTGTGGCTTCAGTTTATTTTATAGATACATCAGTATCTTGTACATGAACTTTCTTCCAGATAACAGGTCTAACTAATTTGTACAGTAAGAAAATAGAACTCATATGGCAAATGTTAGTGATAAGTGGTAGCTTTAGGGGAAAAGTCCATCCTCTTAGTAAAGCATGCTGGCCCAGATACAATATCTTGATTGCTTGTATTGCTTAGATTTTGTTGCCTTTTGTTTTAGTGGGGCAGAGGACTGGAAATTATCCAAAATATTGCAGAACTATGAGCTCTTGCGTATTTCTAAACACTCGCAAATAAAATAAAAATATTATTAAAGAAGCTGTGATCATTGTCTTAGCAGACCTGGTAGGTATATTATACTCTTTGAAGATACTCGAAGCATATTCTGAGAATTCTGCTGTTCTGATTCTTAGTCCCTATGGAAAAAGGATTCTGTAACATCTCTTCCCCTGTGAGAGCCTGTTAGAAGGGTGAACTAAGTCCCAAGTCTTGTGTACTGAATTTAGTTATTATTCTCCCTAGTGAATGATGTAGATCAGTTGTTTAAAAAAACATGCTAAAGAGATGATGTTAAAGCTTTAGTCTGAGGAGTGCTCTAGTAATTTGGTAGCTGCTCTAAAGCTTGACTGGCATGTCAGTAGTTTTGGATTTTGGTTTATCATCTAATCTGAGTGATAAGTTTTTTCCTTCTTTTTTATGCTGTGCAAGAGATGCTCTCCCAATCCATGATTTTCATAAAACATGGCAAATGTTTAATTCATTTTGTGTTTGTATCATTAATGACTGCATGATCGTTATAACATGTTTGCCATTTAGTAGATCAGCTAACAATATTAGACTGTATTTATGTATTTTGTAGGGATTTTGTAGCAATGCCTAGTAAGTGTTGGGTATTTTTCTTTAGGTTACTTTTGGAGGTTCAGTATATGATACTTTGCAGCTGAAAAATGTGTGGGTTTGCATTATCTGTAGACTTATGCTATGATGGAATCATATGTATTAGACATAGGGAAAAAAAAAGAGTGACTCTCTAATTTTTTCTTTAGAAAATCCAGGTGATGTTTTTATAGCCATGAATTAATATAAATTTGAGAAATGAAGTTGTACCCAGCTGCTGTAGAATTTTTTATGCCTTCTACATATAGTAGTATCTTGATAACAGCTTCCCTTAGCTGAATAAACTTCTTATGGTACTATATAGTGGGAAATACAGTAATAGAAATGTTTGCTGAATAACTTTTTCTTTAAAAAAGAAATGAAAGGGAAGTTCTTGATAGATGTTTTTAAGACAAAATTTCAACTCAACCCTGCAGTGTACTTGATATGATAATGCTTCCTGTGAATTATGTGAATCACAGTAACTTTAAACTTCTCTTTTTTTATAGCCCTACCTGAACCCATCCTTCCATCCCTCCAGAAAAATTACCCAGTAAGTGTTTCTTATGGTTTTACTACATAATATATGTGTATGACCTTGCTTATCTAAATATATAATTTCTTAACTGTCTCTAATGGATTAAGTCTGTAAATCTGGTCATTGATCTGCTAAACATAAGTGTGAAAGAGGTTATTTGCTGGTTTGATAATTTCTGTAGTGAAAATTCTGTTATGTTTGAGAAGATTTCACACACAGGTAGAAACAAGTGCTAATGAAAACCGCTGACTTAATTCCCTTTATGCTGGCCTGAAAATACCCCTGTGTCAATTGTAACTTTCTGGTTCCTATTTTTAATATGTTACGTTTTCATCCAACTCTGATGTTTCAGAATTCCATACCCTCCCACAGCTGTTGAGTTGTCTGATATTTCTCTGTGCAGAGTGAGTGATAAATATCTACTACGCAAACTTTTGTGACATCACAAAATTTGGCTTCAGTCCAACAAGAAAACACCTTTTTGGGACTTTGTGTCCAGATCATACATCCATATCTGTTGTATCCTAATCATACTCCGTTCACTTCCAGTGAATTCTGTGAATCAATATGCTTTGATCCCTCCAGAATTAGGACTGTTATTAATGAGATTTAATCTAAGGAAGATGATCTACCCTCCTAAATATTTCTCAGCTTTATTGATGAATAGTTCTATGCTATAACTTATTTACTGAAGTTCCTTGGTTTCTTCCTCCTTACTTTTCCTCTAGTGTCACTTTTTAATTTTTTTTTATTCATAGTTCACATAGTTTGATGTCCCTGTCCCTGTATGTTTCTGTAATTTGTTGCTGACAGTTGTGCTGAGGTAGTATCAGAAAGCTATTCTATCTTTTGCATATATTTCCTATAATGCTGAAATGGGAATATTTAATAACACTGTACATCAGGAAGAAAATGCTATGGTGTCAGCCATTATGGGTAATTAGGGTAATCAAGATGCAGAAGAAAGCTTTGAGTGATAATACACTGCAGTTTTATTTCTGTATTGTGAATCTGCTTAGGCATACCTGTGCTACATTTTTATGGTCTTTATCTTTTCCTCTGGTTTTTTTTATGGTACTATATACCTTCTCATTTCTTCACTGAGAGGGCTGAAAAGCATTTGAAGTTGTCTTTCATTTCTTGTACACTTAGCTTTATCTGATAGGGTTTTGAATTTGTAGTATTGTAAGTTTTGTGTAACATGTTATTTAAATAAAACTGTTAAGAATTGGTAAATTTTGACTCCTCCAAAATTATAATGCAAAATTATAATTATTTACATTTACGAAATAAATTTATTTACACAGTGTTTGAACTGTGTAAAGACCTTCAGACTACTATGCAAACATTAATGCCTTGTATGATTAAAGCAGAAGTATACAATACCAAAACCTGAGAAATATAATGAATTTGTACTATAAATTTGTACTAAAAATATAATGAATTTGTAATGAATTAAATGTTTGTACAAGGTTTTATCTTGTGTTATGTGAAAATGGTAAATCACCTGCAGGTACCTGTGTTTTGAGAACACAGCTAGAAGAAATGGCTTTTTACCCTGTTCTGACATAGATTTATTTTTTATTTTTTGTTCTTGTTAGTTATCTTACCTTTGGAGAATGATTGGATTACCTTTGGAGAATTCTAGGATTGCTAACAAAATTAAAAGAATATTTTATACTTGTTTACTATAAACCCAAATTTGCAAATATATTTTTGGTCTACTGTTTCCATTAGGAATATAATTATAGTTAAGTGTTTAAAAATTGAAAGTTAAAATTTCTGAATGCTGATATTTCAGAGAAATTTAAAATTAAAAATACAGCAACACAAATTTGGTCTTGTACCTTGCAGTAATAATTTCAAAGCACAGGCAAATGTCAGTATCAAAAGACACCATGTGTTTTTCTTGTGGTTGTACCTGGTTAAAGCTCTGTCTCCATACTAGCGCTACACATAAATACTACATCTCCCCTACAGACATCTACCTACAGTTTTTCAAAATCAAATCTGCAGCCTGAAAATACTTTTGTGCTCTGTTTTACATTGTTGGTACCATATAAGAGAGACATGCTTTCATTGAGGGGGAGACAAAAGGCAGATTGCATGTCTCAGTATATCCCTACTGCAAATGTGAAGGGGTGAGAAGTCCTGGAAAGCCACCAGGTTTGCCCACTAGTGCGTTCTGTTGTCGTGGGTGAGCCTCCAGCTGGCACCAAGCTGACATGTTTTACAACCTCTCGTTTAGAGTGGGTATTGGACCATATCAGATGTGGGGTTGTATTCTGGGGCTTCCTGCCCTCACTATCCAGATCAGGTAGATGATAGTAGCCCACAAAATGTGCTGATCAGTTCTGAAGTCTATGTAGAACTTGCCTTCAAGTCAGGACTTTACAGATGAGCTCTAGAGAACCTATAATGGCTCAGGCCATTACAGCTGGTGCACATTGCTGCCGCTGGCAGTCAGAAGGAAACTTGTGCCTGAGCCTCCAGTGTTCAAGCAGCCTTAAGTGTTCAAGTGTATTGCCTTAAATCAAGATGGAAGCGAGTCTCTGTGAGTGCTGTGGATAGTGAATTTTGTGGACTTTGCATGAGCACATTTTTGTATCTGCTACGTCATCTTCATGTCGTGTCTTAAAACTGTGGAGCAAAAGGTGGGGTGGTGCTCAATGTAGAAGTCAGTCCTTGGACAGACACAATTTGCTTCATATGTTGAGTTGCACTTTTAAAAAGTAAAAACATGACTTAAATATTCATTTGTAAGACTGGTGAAGGGTATTTTATGTGTGTGAATATAAAAAATGGCAAGATACTATGCTGATGCTACAACTGTAAACTTTTTTGAAGAATCTTGTACGTTCAGAGTTAAACTCATTATACATCAAGACACTCAAATATAATTTTTTTTTATGTACACTTGTCTTCCTTTCCAATGTGTAAGGTGGAATGAGTGTACTTGTAAACATTATGTAGCTTGAATATGAAACATGTTGCTCAATACTGGTGTTTCTTGAGAAATCAGCCAACCAAGGTAAAGATTAGAGATCTAGCAAAAAAGGAAAAGGACTTTGGGGTCCCTTTTTCTGAAGTATCTGGAAATAATGGATAGCTCATTTATATTTACTCCATCAGATCCTGAATTTCCTTTCCGTCTCTTAAGCTGGCTTGAAGCAAAGACACAGTAAGTGCATTAGGGACTAATTTTAATAGAAGTTGGATCTTTTGCCTTTTAGTGCAGTTAAAAAGGGAAAACTTACAGGGGTTGCCTACTTGAAACTAAGCTAATTTGAAGGATGCTTTGTAAATCCATTTTATTAGACAACCTCCTTTATGTGCAGAATCTACCTTGTTGTGTTTATCTAGTTATTCCCTGAGTCCCTCTAACAGGAAGGCAAATACTGTTATCCCTGTTTTACAACAGGTGAATGAAGATGAGTTGAGGCTAGTGGATTTTCATGAGTTGTCTGTGGCAAAGCAGAAAAATGAGTCTATGTATCCTGTGGCTCGTCTGACCTCTTATTCACTGGACACTGAGTGATTGCTTTGTTAAGAAATTATGTTAAAAAAATTTCATTGTTGGTTATTGATATATTGAATGAACTTTCTTGACAGAAGTTTTCATTACATCTTCCATATACTGAATTTTAAGTAATAACTAATTTGGTTTTACATGTAAAACTTTCTAATATGGTAATAGCTACTTCTTCCATAAAAAAAATTCTGTATTTCAGAAAGATGAAACACTGTTTTTGCCTTTATGTGTGGTGATCAGCAACTGACAGTGCTTAAAAAATAAATTTACTAACAGTATCATAAGGATGTTATTAATACTTTGCTTTAGTTAGTGTTAAAAAACCTTACTTTATTCCAGAAAATTAATTTCAGTCATACCTTCTTTTTTGCAATACTTAGTTGCCTTTTTAAGAGTAATTTTCATAGAGATATAACCACTAAACCAAGTGGAAATGGGAATTATTTATAGAACTAGGTGGTTGGTTAGCTGCTATAGACCATAACTTGCCTTTTTACTGGAGCACTTATATAGAATAATACAGGTGTATTTTTTGAAGGCAAATGCCTTTCTGAGTGAGGAAAACTTTGATTTGTCTGAAATCTTATTGCCAGCTTTTTAGCTGCTCAGGATGCCAGCCTCACTGTGCTGGCAGAATTTTCCTGCAGTTGAGAAGTTCTTGGGCATTTAAATATTTAAAGCTTGAAAAAGTTAATCTTGTTCTCCTTTTCAAAGATGTCTGCTGCCTCCAAACATTTAGTTACTGGTCTTAGTAGACATCTGTTGTAGTAATTTTAAGTTTCTATTTTATATTGTTTGGAGGTCATCGTCCCTTGTTTTTCCTTTTGCCTCCTCCCTTGTATGTTCTTGAGCTGGTATGCTGCTAGTTCTGAATTCAACTGTTGTGACTCTCTGTAACTTTCTGTGGGAATGGGCAAGGAGTAACTTTCACTCTAGTACCTTTCTGATTAACTTTAGGGTTAAAACTGTATATACTGTATGACATAGGAACAGCTGTTCCCTTTCTACATCTTTGTGTACTGCGTATCTGCTTTTTATGTCTGTGTGTCTCCATTGTTTTGGTGTCTTCTGATGAATTATAAGCTGTTAAATTCTGAGCTCTGCTAACTATGTTTTCTATGTAAAGTTGTATCATGTGAGATCAACACTTGAAATTTTTTCATTGCTAGAAGAATGGGCTTTTCTCCCCGAAGATACTGCACAAGGTTCCAGGAAGTTTTGCTAGAATTGGCAGAAGAGGACAGAAGTCCCAGACTTTTCAGTCCTACTGGTTTTGATCACTAACTGTGCTTTTCTCAGAGGAAGAGCTGCCAGCTGTGGACATGGAAATAGCATTACAGTGTGTAGTGCTTCTAGTGCTATAAAGTTTGAGTCGTGCCTGATACTACTCTTTAAAATAACAAATGAATGGGAGGAGAGGGGAGATACAGTAATGAGTGAATAAGTCTCTAAATTTACATAAATGTGTTCCTTTATTTGAAGGAAGCTTGCTCTTGTGTATCTTGGGTTAATTTTCAGTAAAATACACAACATTGCTGTAAAATAGTGTTAAAACCTGGTCTTACCAGGTTATAAAAATGTTTATTGGGAAGATATGTTTTCCTCCATGTATTCCAGTCTATCACGATAACCTAAAGGATGCAATGGACACTGAAACAGTAGAGCAAAGCTAAACCCATGTTAATTTAGCCTTGTATAGATTCCTTTTTAAGCTGGCAGTAGTGATTTCTTTTCATAGCAAATCTGACCTTTTCTTACCCCCATCATGCCCACCGCCTTCCCTCTGAAGAAAAGCATACTTCAGCTGAAGTCCTGCATTCTCTGTATTCAGGGTTTTTGTATAACTTCACTGTTGGGGTTTTTTTTTATTTATTCAGATAGCTTGGCTAGAGGAAGTGTGACTGCAGTCTTTGAACTCATTATGTGGGAGGATGCAGATTCATTTTATTGCCAGTGGGGTTCATATACAATTTGAACTCTGCTGTGGGAGAAAAGTCAGGCCTTCCTTTGGGATTGTTTCTGTACCATAGGTGTTCAAAATTGGCAATGGATGCATTAGTTTTACTTACCTTATCTCAATACAACTGCAGCCAGCTCAGTGCAGTTCAAAGATTCTCCCATGTTTAAGTTCTTTAGTAAACAGATCAAGGGGTGGTCTCACACACTCCTGTGCAAGATGATTCTACCTGAGTTCAGAGAGAGTAACTAGTATCAAGAGAGGAGCGGAAGAGAAATAGTTGTTGGCTTGTAAATTGTCCTTGAACTTCTAACAAGCAAATGATAGGCAGCTTTCTTATTGGGAAAAATATATTCATCTTGTTTAAGGCTCTCTTTGTGTGTGTGTGTGTGTGTGTGTGTGTTTAGTATATACATATATATATATATATACACACTCTGATTTTTTTTTTGACAGGAATGTTTTGATCCTACTATGCAGTTGCATCTTGTTCATCAAGCTCCATGTACCATTCCTCCTTACATCTCAAAAAATGGATCAAGCCTTGGAGATTTGCTAATAGGCTTCTTCAAATATTATGCCACAGAATTTGAGTAAGTAATAAGCTTGTCTTTGTGGTTTGGAATATGCAAAACTTTGATTCCTTCTATTCAATATAGCAACACTTTCTAATGCTTGAAGAGAAAGAATTGCAGTAATGAAGGAATGGTAATTGACAGGGAGGAAAAGGGTGAAAAGGCTAAATGACAATAGGAATGTCGATAAGTATCTGACATCTTCTACTTAGCCAGGCATTCTGTCCTGTGAAATAGGTCTAGCCGAAAGCTAGAGACTTTTGTCCTTTAAAAATTGCTAGGGCTTGTTATATTATGCTATAGTATAATGTTGCTCCTGAGTACCTGTCTTTACATCTGGCAAGGTGATGTTTGGTAAAGAGGCAAATGAGAAGACACTGCTGAAGGATAACCTCAGGTTCATGATTTCTGTTGAGCACTAGATGAATCCTTTACTACTTGACTGAACAACAAACTGTTAATCTTCTCACATATGAAAGTAAATGTATTTTCCAATAAGGAAGAATTTTCTGGTTTGCCTGGGCAAAGTAATAGAGATGATCTTGTCTAAATGCAGGAAAAATGCCTAATTTGACTTTTCTGGTTTGAGCGCTTGTGAACATCGTCAGGACCAGATTTCTGCCTAGTTGGTGGCTGGTCCAGAAAGACTTTGGTTTTGTCTGCTGTTAGACAGGATACATTAAGATATATGAAGACTTCTGCAATATAGGTATTTGAAATGATGGTAATCCCTAAATATTATTTTTTGTGATGTTCATAAACCAGGAAAAAACGTTACCTAAATTTAATCACACAAGTGAACTGATTAAAACAAGGTTTGAAAAAGTAACATTGAAGACAGGATACTTGCTGATGTCAAAGGAAGAAAATGTTTTTAAAAAACAACTGGAAAAAAAGAATATCTGGCTGGTTTTTCCACTGTCCAGTATCTGTTAAGTATTTAAACATTTGACTCATGATATTCTGTTAAAAAAAAAAAACAAACCGCAAAAAACCTCCTGTAAAAATAGGCATTAGAATTCCTGTGTTGAAAATGTTACATAGCTGAGAAATCATTTGAGGAAATGATGCACTTACTGCAGCAGTTTTTTTAACTCTTTCTGCTACAGAATTAAAACTTAGCCAGGTGTACTGTTTAATTGACCATCTGTGTATCCCTGACAACTATAAATCATGTTTGAAAGGAATAGGGTTGATGTCTTGAAGGTGTAGTAAATTTCCATTTAGTTTCTTAAAACCTGGTAATTGCCTGGAGAAGACAAATTAGTGCCCATAGGGAGGAACATGATCATGTCTTAAAAGTTTTTTGTGTGTGAGGTAGCAAGCCAGTGAGAACCAAAGAACAGTGTCATGCTAGGCACAAATGTGTTATCTTTGCTTTGAAGTTGCTGATGGAAACAACAGTACAAGTGAGAATGACGATAAGAGTTAAATACGTAGAATCACAGAATATACTGAGTTTCTTCATATCTAAACTAAACCTCCCCTGACTCAGCTTCATGCCATTACCTCAAGTCCTGTCACTGGTTGTGAGAGTGAAGAGATTGGTGCCTGTCCATCCGCTGCCCCTTGTGAGGATGTTGAAGACCCCGATGGGGTCTCCCCATCTGAACAGACTGAACAGACCAAATGACCACAGCCGCTCCTCATAGGGCTTCCAGTCCAGACCCTTGACCATCCTCATGGCCCTCTTTTGGACACTCTAATAGCTCAATGTCTTTCTTATATTGTGGTGCCCAAAACTGCACACAATACTCAAGGTGAGGCCACCCCAATGCAGAGCAGAGCGGGACAATCCCCTCCCTTGACTGGCTGGCGATGCTTTGCCTGATGCCCCCCAGGACACAGTTGGCCCTCCTGGCTGCCAGGGCACTGCTGACTCATTAAGATTGTAAATACACACAACACAGGGCTCTCTTAGTTCTGCCTTTCATGGAAGAACTAGTATCTTACTCCAGAATGTGTTGAATATTTTCACTGCTGTAGCTAGTAATTTTTTAAGGGTTTACTTTCCCTGTGAAACATTTACTGGTGTTTTTATGCACTAAAATATTGAGATTATATTTCAGATACTGTGACTGTTAAACTGGGCCATATTTCAATGACCTAGCCAGTGAACTTTCACTATTGGGCTGTAATGTGCTTGATGAAAAGATTACTAAAGAGACTAAAATTGCTATTTCAGTTTTCATAAAAGTGATTGTTGTAGGTTTCTGTCTTTTGTAGGAGTAGAATACACTACCGGGTTTGATACACAGGAACTGTTTTGCTGAATGAATAGTATGCAATCAAGAATGATCAGATCATGTGTGAAGATCATAATTTTGAACAGAATGAGTCATTGAAGCCACCTGCCTAGAATGCTTAACTACTCATTTATTTTTCGTGTATTGGTCAGGAAGGTAGGAGAAAACAGGGATGTATTGTTTAAAACTTCTCCCTCACTCTAGCAAAGGCCATCAGGTATTTAATTTAAAATATGTAGTTTATTTTACTTTAGGTAGTGCCTAATATTTAAAGGCAGGGCCCAAAGAGTATGGCAAAGGAAGAAACAAAGCCACCTTGTGTGCTGTGCAGCCATGAATAAGTTCATCTCCTTGTGCTGTGGTTTTTTTCCCTTATACTTTTAACATGTTTGATTTATTTAGACTGTAAGATGTTTCAGAAAACTGCTTATTGCCATGTATTTATACAGCACTCTTTCCACAGTTCTGCTTTGGGGCTTTCAGTGTGTCCACAAGAAGTAACTTTTACAACCCTTCATCCCTATTCCCAAAGAAATGTGATTTGGAAATTGCTACATACATTGGACTAACACACTACATATGGCAGATCTTGTTTTGCCTTTGTGGTTGTATAATTATCTTGCTATAAGAGTTCAAGTCTGCATAATATTTGTTATGATAGAACTGGCTAAAAGCATGCTTGTGACTCCATTATTACTCTAATATTTAAAATTGTCAAAGGTCTGCTGATTATGCAGTGAATGTGATCAAGTAAAAAAATGCATTTAGATGTTGTCCAAACAAAGTATTTGGAAACTGGTCCATATTTACCAGTCCCTCCAAAGGAGGTGTCTGATTTAATTTCTGCAGCTGTGAGTGAAGGCAGCAGGTTTTCACTTGGCTGTCTCTTTCCAAACTGAGGCCTTGTTCCCCTGAATATGCTGTTACGGAACCTGGAATTGGTCCTTTATGACTACTTCTCTTAAATTTATTGTTGCAAGTTATGTAGCAGTTGTTTAAGATCATTCACTCATTAAGTTGTATTTGACATGACAAAAGATTGATTACATTTTAATGACAAAATAAAAATTACAGTGAGCAGTTGCTGGCAACTCTTTTCACAGTAGAATTGGTCAAGTAATAAAGGGATCATTTTTAATATCATATTGAATTATATATGCTTGCAATTTTTATCCATCTTAGTGTGTTTATATAAGTGGCTTTGATTTGTAAGAATGCTCTGGAAAAGATAAGCTTTTTATTTTATTTGTAGTGTCATTATACAGACACCTGAAATTGCCTGATCTTTCTTTCAAATACTTGTCTTCCCTCTGAAGATCATGTATCTAATGAAGGCAGTGACAACAGAAATGACTGATAATTGAAATAGCTGTTTAAATAGCCATCGTTAACTTACAGATTGCAAATCTGTATGTGGAGAATATTTGCTTTGTGTTGGTAACAGTGAAGTTACTGTATGCAAGCCAAAATGGTTAAAATTGGTACACAAATAATTTGCTGTTGGTAATTAATTTCTAATTCAGGATGATTTTGGTACTAAGACGGGTTTAGTGAGACTATCAGATAAAACAGTTATTTTCAAATTTAAATAGCTAGAAATGTCACTTTTTTGTTGCTTTTTTGCTTAACCTGTGTATTATAAATGTGTTTATTTTTTGCTGAGGCATCGAGTATAACTTAGAAAAAAGAGAATTCAAGAGAAGAATTACTGTTTCAAGTGAAACAGTACTGCCTGCTTAAATTAAATGCTGATCGAATACTTTGTTTTATGACTTTTTTTTTTCTCCCACTGGTCTGGATCACTCTGAGTTTTAAACAGGGCTTTTAGAAAAAGCAGATGAGTTGAACTGTCATCTTCTCCTCACAACCAGTGTCCTCAGGCTGCAGTTTAAACTTGTTCGATGCTCTGGGCATATACATTTTCCATTTTCTCTCTCTCTTTTTTTTTTTTTATTTGTTGGTTTGGTTTGGGTTTTGGTTTTTGTTTTGGTGGTTTTTTGTTTTGTTTTTCTTTTTGTGTTTTTTTTAATGTGTGTTCATGTTTGTTCTTTTTTGAGCAATTCATCTGAATTAAGCTTCTGTTGATGGTCATTTATTAAAAGACATGATAGGAAAGTATTTGATGCTTCACAATATCTGTAAATCTTGCAAAAGTAGTCTACTATGGGAATTAAGGAGAGGAAGGATGATGGGTTAGAATGAAAGCTTTAGTTTGCATTGAGTGCTAGGAATCGTCATCATCTGTACTAATTTTCTAAAGAATATATCAGGAGAAGTCTAAATATACACACTGAGGTATCCTAAACCTACTTCATGTGCTACATCCTGCACTTTTTGGAAATAAGCCCTATTCATATTTTTCAATATGAATATTCTTTTCAACAAAAGAATAATGCATATGTTCTGGCTAAGTACAGTTATTCAAACAACTGACTTTCATAAGTGGTTTTAATTATGAGCTGTATTCAAGATAATTTGTGGAATTACAGTCACTGATTTTTAGCTGTCTTAGCACCACTGACTTAATGGAGTTTCAGCAGCTGGTCTGTGGCCTAGGGAGCATGTGGTTCTTCCAAATGTAGCTGATGAATTATAGATGGTACTTTAATTTCCAGTTGATATTTACAGATTTACTGCAAGTGGTTGATGTACCCAGCCCAGCTCCTCTGTCTTTGCATTATGTCAAAAGACACGTCAGATATACATAACACCAGTACAGCTAGCAGCACATTAACCACCTATTTCTAAGCGCCATTTAGTCAGGATATATGGTGATACATTGTTGGTGATCCAGGCATTTTGGTGATAGAGTAGTTCCCTGGTTTACAGAATCTTCTGTTGGAAGAGACCTTTTTAATCTGGGCAGCTTTCCAGCCACCCCTCCCGGCCTATGGCGGTGCATGGGGTTGTTGTGACCTAAGGGCACTTTGCCTTATACGACATGCCTTGGCCCATCTATCCAGCCTGTCCAGATCCCTCTGCAGAGCCTTCTTGCCCTCCAGCAAATGAACGTTCCTGCCCAACTTGGTGTCACCCGTGAACTGTCTGAAGGTGCACTTGATCCCTGCATCCAGATCACGCCCTGGTACTAAATCCTGGGGAACACCACCTTGTGACCTGCTGCCAGCTGGAGGTAACCTCTCTCTCTGGGCCCATCCATCCAGCTCCTTTTTAACCCAGTGAGCAATGCACCCATCCAAGCCATGAGCAGTTGGTTTCTCCAGAATGCTGTGGGAAATAATGTGAAAAGCTTTACTAAAGTCTAGATAGACAATTTCCACAGCCCTTCCCTCATCCACTAAGTAGGTCACCCTGTCACAGAAAGAGATCTGGTTAGCTGAGCAGGATCTGCCTTTTACAAACCCATGCTGGCTGGGCCCAATCCCCCAGTTGCCCTGCATGTGCCTCATCATGGCACTGGGCATGAGCTGCTCTGTTTAGTTAAGAGCAGCTGAAAACTGGCTGGGTAGATAAGAACATAAAACTGAAAGTGGTTGTTTTGGCTTCCATTACGTTTGGCGTGTTGTTGTGCCAAGCATCATAAAGATGTTGACACATGATAAAGATTGCCCTGTAGATTGCCTGCTGTTCCTGTTTCAGTATAATTTCCTATGGTTTTGTTACCATAAAGTTATGTGCAGAAAGTGGTAGGGAGATGTTGCACTCGTAGATCTGAAATTCAGCTTATACAAAGTGTTGGTGCTTTCTAGTAATAGGTTCCTTGCACGAGGAATGCTGGCCTGTAAGCAAGCTGTCTCTGTGTATTTTTATACTATTGATTATTTTTTAATGGAATGCAGTATGTGACTTCATCTGCACTTACTCCTTGCCTTTCTCTTCTCCCCATAGCAAATTCTAAAAGATTTGAGTCTATAATTTCTTTTGAACTTAGAAATAAATGTAGGTGTCAATATTCAGTTTGACATTGCTAGTTGAAAAAGTCATTCTGTTGTGAATATATGTTACTCATGAATACCCATGATGCTCTATTTTGGATACACTTTTGTAATTAAACTTCTGTTTATGGAAAAAATTTCTTGTTTCCTACACACGATTCCTTATTCTTATATACTGAATTGTGAAGATTAGACTGTTAAATTTTTCATTATTATAAAATATAGTGTTAACCAGGATTATGACATAGCAATTTAACAATTTTTTTTAAATGTAAACTGATACTATTAATTTGGAATTAAGTTAAAAATTTTTGCAAATTGTTTTCTTTTTTTCTAGTTGGAGCCATCAAATGATTTCAGTTCGTGAAGCCAAAGCTATTCCAAGACCTGATGGTATTGAATGGAGAAACAAATTTATTTGTGTAGAAGGTAAAATGTGAAGCTTCAGTATAATTTTTAACTGTTAAGAAATTAAATACATAAATCTATCAATTAGACTTTACCTTGGTTGTGTTTTGAGAAATATATTATGTATGTGCGTTATGTAGGAAATGAAGTTTAACCAATGTAAATAGTTTGGAAACAGTCCTGTCAAAAACATTTGAGAAGAAAGTTTTAAGTTCTGTAGTGTTTAAAAATAGTACTCCTGACCTTTTCTTCAAGAGCAGTCATTGCCCTGTTACTTTGGATCAGGGATTAGGACTTTGATAAGGAATGGCCTTTATGCCGGTCGTGTGTTTTTCTGCTCCACAAAAATAGTCATCAGTTTTGCCAAGTTTGAACTTCTGAAAAAACACACCCGGCACATATTCAGATTACTCTCGAGGAATATTCTTTGTTCTAGAAATGCTCTGGCATTGCAAGTCCTAGCAGTAATGTGTATGCTGATCTTCTTGTGGCTACTGTTTTTGGCTAGCTTGTGAATGTAGACTTTGTACAGAACAGGAGGGTACAGCCAGGCTACCTGATAGAGTTGCAGATCTCAGCCAGGTCTCATGGCAGAAGTGGGCAGTAGCACTATCCAAGTAACCTGATCCGTGTACTTGTGATGCCTTACAACTGCTGTGGGGAGTGTACGTGGAGAAGATGAGTAGTAAAGCGTACACAGGAGATGAAGCTTGCACTAGGGAAAGAGGAGCTGATAGACCAAGAGAAGGACTGAGATGTTAGGAGAATGAAAAGAGAAGCAGGAAGGACTAAGAGGGGCTGTGTAACTGGAAACAGTTATCATATAGGGAGAGGTGGCCTGGGCCCTGGCTGCAAATTAGTGGAGGCTGTTAAGATCAGGATATCAAGGGCTGAAGTTTCAGGATAAAAGAGGAATAGAAGTTGAACAGGAGCCAAATGGTATGGAAAGAGTTGTTAGACACTGGGAAAATTTTGCTGGGGGAGGAGGGGAATAAGGCAGAAGTCCTGTGGCTGAACAGACATTCCTCAAGATTGCTGAGGGTAGGCATGCACCCATGTGTGTTAGTATGTAATTTCATGCTTTTGTGCTGCTCTGTGCAGAGAATAATTACCTGCTGGTGAAAGGGGTTATTCTGTGGCCTAGAGCTCACCAACTTGGCTGTAATCATATGAATGTCAGTGTGAATCCCACATGATGGGATTCCTGTTCTTTGTTTGACTTTTTGGGAAAAATCAACTAACACTCATAGGAGAAAAAAACCACACTGAAATATGATTGCACACTCGACTTCATAGTCTCAGAGTTGAGAAATGTGAGAATTAGAGTATCTGCACAGCTGAAATAATTCAGGATAGAATAGTGAGGCATTGCCAAGGCTCTGATCTGAATGTGGGAGGTGGGAATGCTGGGCAGCTGTGTCTGCTGCTGTCACATGATGTTGATCCACTGTGTTGCAGGGGACTGTGTATTTCAAGCTCTCAAATTTTTAGGACATTACAAAGTGGTTGAATAGTTAGGTTATCTTTCTGTCAGGTTGGAAAATAGAATATCAGCATACAAAAAACAACTCTAGATTTTGCATTTAATGACCTTGATTGCATACAACTTTTCCTTAAGAATGCATTTTCCATTTGAACTATTAAAAAAGCAGAATTATCTATAGGTGGCATATCTGATTCCTTCCTGTTACAGTATGGTTCAAGGCTTAGTGAGGTTTAGCCTCAGATAGCAAGGTTTTACTTCTAAATTGGAAGGGAAAAATAAAATTTTCTATTTCAACTCAAAGTAAGCTTCATGTTTATAACAGCTGTTAAACTGAACTACTCTCAAAAAGTATGTGTACCTTGAAAAGATTTCAAAAGCTAGCTAAACATGTCAACATATTCTGGTTTCCAAATCTTTGTCAAATTTTCCAGTTAGTGGACTAAAATTTCAGTAATTGTTATTATTGCATATATTTTTAAGATATCTAAAATATATATTTGTTTATAGATTACACAAGTCTATGCCTGCAAGTTTCCATAATTCTGCATGTAGCACTGTATTTAGGCTTGCTCAAGAAAAATTGTGGGTTTTTTTTAATTGTTATTGACCTTAAGGCTAATTCTCAGATGTATTTCTGCTGTTAGAGAAACAAATATACTAGAGATGCTCTCTGCAGACAGTTTAAAATCTGTCAGACTTTTACCATTATGGGAATACAGAGATACAGACAACACTGCTTTTAGATAATATTTTGAATGTTCCTTCTCAGAAATTCTAAATTGCTAGTGACTATTTTAGTTTCAGTTTAAATCTTGTCTATATCAGGTAATATTATACTCTCATATTGAAAAAGATACAGTTTGGAAAAGCTAGAAACATGACAGTTTTGTGAGATAATTAAATGGATAGTCATTTAGGGAAATTGAATTGGAAGCCATCTCAGCTGCACTTGATTCATGCTTTCAAATCTTTCAGATCTACATGTTAAAAATAATTCAAAAAAGAATTCCTCAGGGCTTGATTGGCAACAGTTTTGAAGTTGTGTGGTTTCTTGGATTTTCATTTGGAAAGATGATCCCCTTTAGCCTTTCCCTCAAGCATCAGTGTTAAAGTTGTGTTACTTTTTTTTTTTTTTAATATTCTTATCTCTCTGTGTGAACAAAATAACTTACAGTGAACTCTCTCTCTCGATGGTTAGAAAATGTAGTGGCGTTAAGAGTAGCTGATTGCAAAACTACTCTTGCTGTGCTCCAGGGAATGAGTTTGTCTTTTGACAGTAAATATGCAGGAAGAATAAAGGGAAGTCAGCTTTTTTCCACTGATGGTTTCAGAAGATTGTACAGTTCTGCTCTTGTTGCTTTAAGGTATAGATATATCTTGTTTCAATATAAAGTACATAAAGGTTACAGCATTAAAAAAGCAGTTACCATCACATTTAAGACAAAAGAAATTCTGTACTGCTTCATATAGTAAGGGACATGGAATTCTTAGTGGCACTAGATCACTCTGTCGGATTATGTGACTGATGTTAGAGGATTATGTACTTTTTTATTTCATTATGGCTTTTTGTTCGAACCTAAAGGTATGGTGCATCCTAAAATAAAATAAATCTGCCTGTCAATGTCCACTGAACTCTAGGTAGTTTGAAGAGAAGCCTTTTAGAAAACTGCCAAATATACAACATGAAAAAAGTTCTTTGTGCATTTAAATAGCAGAAATAAAAACCTAATGCCATGGAACATGTTCCAAATTTGAAATTCCAGTCTCCATAATGGCATAAGTCTTCTGGTGTCTGGTTAATGCTTTATTTTACTATGTGTCCCTAGCTGAAAAAAAAGCAATTCATAACCAACTAAACAAAAAAGCTACTTGATCTGGCAAATACTTTTGTGGTTCTGTGGCCCTTAAGGACATTTTGCCAGTGTGAAATATACAATGTTACTTAAGCAGTTCTCTTTTAAGGCAGAAGACTATACAATCAGTTTTGTAGCACAATGTAATGTGTAGTCCCTGCATCATCATTTTTTTAGTATCTATTGCTTTAGTGTTGGCAACCCTATTAGCAGCAAGGAGTACTTTTTTAATCTTGCAATTAAAAAAAGTTCCAAACTATTACATAAATTATGTTAGGAAAAAAGGGATAAAAACAGCACATAGATTTGTAGTCGGTTAGAAGGTAGAAGCCACAAATTGTTAACTTATGAACAGATACTGCAGAATAGGTGTGAAGTGATAAAATATATTTTTACAGCAGTTGATATGTGTTATATAAAAAAATTATAGTAAATACTTTGCTATATTCTTCATATTTCACTGAGAAGCTGTTGAATGAGATGAATCTGAAGTGAATAGTTCCAGAAGGCTCATGTGTAGTAAGTTTCAAAAGTCATATTCTGGTATAATATTCTGATATGTTATAGTCTGATATGTTATCACAGACTATTGAGCTGTAACAAATAATTACTGGTGCATAAATTCAGAACAATCATAGTATGCTTCAATAGATAATTATGACTTCATTATGGATTACATATCATTAGAGCATTCATAGAGTCATAGAACAGTTTAGGTTTGAAGTTACCTTAAAGGTTATCTCTTTCCAACCCCCTACCATGGGCAAGGACATTTTCCTCTAGACCAGGTTGCTCAGAGCCACATTCAACCAGACCTTGAATACTTCTAGGGATGGGGCAGCCACACCATTCCTGGGCAACCTGTGCCAGTGTCTCATCACCTTCATAGTAAAGAATTTCTTCCTCATATCTAATCTGAGGTTGCCCTTTTTCAGTTTGAAGTCATTCCCACTTGTCCTGTCGCTACATGCCCTCGTTAAAAGTCCCTCTCCAGTTCTCTTGTAGTCCCCCTTTAGGTTCTGGAAGGTGTTATGAGGGCTCTCCAGAGCCTTCTTTTCTCCAGGTTGAACAACCCTAACTCTCTGAGCCTTTCATCACAGGAGAGGTGCTCCGGTCCTCTGATCATTTTTCTGTCCCTCCTCTGGGCCTGCTCCAGCAGTCCATGTCTTTGCTGTGCTGAGGACCCCAGAGCTGAATGCAGTGCTTCGGTTGGGGTCTCATGAGGGCAGAGTAGAGGGGCAGAATCACAGAATCCCCTCCCTTGACCTGCTGGCCACGCTGCTTTTGATGCAGTCCAGGACACAGTTGGCTTTTGGGGCTGCAAATGCACGTTACCAGCTCATGTCCAGCCTCTCAACCACAAGAATCCCCAAAGTCCTTCTTGGCAGGGCTACTCTCGATCACTTCCTCTCCCAGTCTGTACTCATGTCTGGGATTGCCCTGACCCAGGTGCAGCACCTGGCACTTACACTTGTGGAACTTCCTGAGATCCTCGTGGCCCCACTTCTCAAGTTTGGCATCCCGTCCCTCTGTTGTGTCAACTGCACCACTCAGCTTTGTCTCCTCTGCAAACTCTCTGAGGATGCACTCCATTAGGGTCATTCAGAGCATTCAGGGTTTGGGACTTTTCTTTGCTTCTCTGTTTGGTTTTGTGTTTCATTTTGATAAATGTTATGTAGAAAGAAAGCTTGAGAACCAAAGTGGAATTGGCTATTCAAAACACTCTTGAGAAGCAATGATATGTTGACCCTACTGTTTTTTGTCTGATTACTTGCTTAGTGGAGACAACCTAGCTCTTTTTTTTTTTAACATTTTTAATGTTTGTGTTTGATCTTGCAGAACCATTTGATGGGACAAATACTGCTAGAGCTGTACATGAGAAACAGAAGTTTGATATGATCAGAGGTGAATTTGCACAGGTAAAAAGTACACCTCATTCGATTTTTCCAGTCACTTTGCTTTTCAATTTAGTATACAAATCCTAGTCATTAAACCTGCCAGTTTCTCATAGTTTCTGCTTTGCGCTGTATAAATAATAGAAATGTGGGTTTTTAAAAAGAATTTGGAAAATTATTTTTAAGAATATTTATTAATGTCTGCCATTAAGCATCAGGCTTCAGTTGAAATGGGTACTTGAAATAATAAACCCTTTGTCTTAGATTTTCTTGTGTGTATAGAATTCTAATGATTAATAGTTAATAGCTTTAGAATTACAACTTTGTCTTCATTAATTATTTATTCCTACATGAATTTGATTGGTAATAGACAATGTTTTATACTTCTTACTGTCCCATTTTTAATAAATATCACCACCAAATGATGGAGTTTTGCTGATTTTTGACAATTTAATGAAGTTGGTACTTTTCTTTAGGGAGACCATACTCATAATTTTTTAGAATATGAGTATTTCAAACTGGAGCTTTCACTGTCCCAGGCAGGGGAGGAAAAGATACTTTGAAGCAAGAAAAAATTTAGATCTTGGCTAAACAGCCTTTTTCTGAAAATCTTTACTGCCAGCTTTTGTTCTTGTCTCCTATCATAGGCATTGAATTTGGAATCACAATTCTGAGATCTCAGAAATATCAGTTTTCTGAGATCTCTCACTATTGAAAAGGTATGACTAGGAATTAGTGCACAGAACTTGCTTCCAGCTTTAACCAGTTAAGACTCCCCTATTATGCTGTCCTTGGAGACTCCTCTTTACTTCAGTTATTCAAGTCCTTAAATACCTTGAATACTTCTCCAACAAAAAGTAATTCAATGCCAGATACTTGAAATAGAACAAATGCTATAAGAGATTACCTTACTCAGAAAAGGATAACCTTTTCTTTGTAACTCTGTTCAGAAATGTCCATTAGTTTTCTTCTCTTTAACCATGTTAGCATAAAAAAACCTGGTTTACATACTTGTACATAAAAGAGTTGATTTTGTGAATCTGCTATAAGTCATGTATACAAAGTAGTTTAGGCTCTCTCACTGTTATGTGAAATCAGAATTAAACTTCTCTTTACAAGTTTTCAGTGAACAAAAACTGTTTCAAACCTGTGTAGTTTTCTGAAAAATATAAAAGCAGCTGTTTGTTTGTAGCTGTTTGGAAGCCATATACAAGAGTGATACAGCCCTGAAAAAATTTCCTATTTATTAGGCATTTATTTATTTATTCTTATGGAATCACAGTTGTTCTAAAAGTACAATACTTTTTAATATCCTACACTATTTTTTAAGAAGCTTAAGGAATCTATTTTGTCCTTGAGAGATTATTCTTCCTCTGGTTTTCACTACACATTGGGATTTAAATGAATTCTGTGTAAAAACAGGAGGACTATTACAGTTCTTTGCAGGCTCATGGCCTGACAGATGTCTTGAAATTCACACTAGAATACAGAAGAAAGTTGAAATAACCTATTTTAAAGACACAACTACATTTGGGAAATGGCAGCGTATAATATTGTTTATCAGGAACTTTGACATGTGTGTATTTGAGACAACTGTTTTGCAGCAGGAATATCAATGTAATACTTAAATATATAATAATATAATAAAATAAATCCACTGTCTTCTTGAAAGTCTCTACCTTCCTCATTAGTTCATTGTGTTTTATGTATCTTTTGGATTTTACTTCCCTTAAAAAACACCAAAAACCAGCCAACCAAGAAAAAAACAATCCACAAACTGTCTTTTCAAGAAGGGGAAGATATCAACCTTGTTTTTGTGTATCTGTGATGCTTATTGCTTATAGTGGTATTTAAGTTTTAATGGCAAAGATTATGTAGTCTTTTTTTTAAAACCTTGTGCTTTTTTTCCACAGGCTTGGCGGGTATTACGAGATAAGAAAGACCTGAAATGTATATTACCTTTAAGAGCAGACGAACTGAAAAGATAACCAACTTCTTTCACTTTCTTTTTTTTTTTTTTTTGATCCTGCTGAAACAAAGAACAGTATCAAAATCAGGAGGCATCTACCCCATGGCTCTTTACAACCTGTTTTTCTCTATAAACTTTTGTTAAGAAAATTGTTTATTATAAGGATGTGACATATTTTATTACTGACATTTGTTAATACCGCTGTTCATTCAAAGATATGTTTTCTGAAAATGCTTGTATTGCTGGCTTCTAGAAGAAACTCACAGCAAACAACAAGAATAAATCTATTTCAGGGAAAGTATGGGGATATACTGACTTGTTGTTTGCATAATCTGTGTAGCCATTAATTCAGACAGATTTAACAATGAAACACTAGACATTCAAAGTTAATCAGTGTGCAAATCTGACTCCATCCTTAAGGCACTGTGCACAGTACCCACTTCTTGGTGAACAGAGAACCCATGCTTTACATCTGCTTAATTTTAGTAAGCACTTTGGTTCAACTTGGCACTTTCCAGTTTTATTTCACTTGGAATAGCAAGTGACTGTTTATGAAAATGAAGCTAGATTATGATTGGTAGTGTTCTGGATATTAAGAACTGTAATCTAAACTGGAATTTTCCAGCAACATTTCTACTATGAAGAAGATGAAATAAAAAAGCTCAATTCAATATACATAAATGCTTCATATTCACACAGAGTAGGCAAAAAAAAATTTTGTGCTTCCTTTTACATATTTGAAGTAGTAGTGCTGCCTGCTTTGGAGAAAAAGAAAAAGACCAAATCAAAACACCTCTCAACCCTACCAATGCTACAATAAGCTGGACTTCTCATTTGATTTTGTGTAAATATTTGTAAATTGGTAGCCATTGTAAAATGAATTTAAATAAGTAATATTGAAAATTTGAGCTCTTCCAAAAAAATTGCACACCCTCTCTTAGACCTCCTGTAGCACAATTTCTGCCTCTCATGTATTTGCTATTGAAGACCAATTAGTTGTTAAAACTATACTTTCAAGTTCTAGTTTATTTCAAAGTTCTAGGAACTGTAAACTATTTGCCTGATGTGTGATTACTTCCTGCACACTTCATCACAGTCTAGTCTCTATAGGATTTGGCTTGCTTTTTAAAACACTTCCTTCTGTAATTTGAACAGTCTTTCACTTTTAATCTGACTCTATCAGACCACTGAAACATTTTCCCTCCATGTGGATGTTCCCTCTCTCAGCCCTTCCTCTAAAGGATGGTAGACTTGCATCTCAGTGAAACATTCACTCTGATCTGCTTTATGTAAAATTGAAGCACAAGATTTTAGGACAGGCTGATATCTGGAATCAAAGATGCTCTACAAGCCCTAGGTGGACTTTGGGGAAAGGGGAGGGCTGCTTCTTGTTTTAAAAATATGTTGGCTGTATCTTTGTCTAGAAAATTTAAAACTGTCCCAACGTAGGATAAGCAAGAAGGGACATACATGTTCAAACTTGGCAAAAATGTATTTTAAGTGGGCTGGATGTCAGGCACAAAATTTTGTGTTTCTTACAAGTTTCCGTTGCATTGCCTAATGTGTCAACATTTCTTACACCTTAAATTAATGCTCTGTGTTTGAAACCACTTCCCTCTAACTGTTTTTAAAAAGTTAGTTAAAAAAATTGTAATACCTACATGCAACTCTGTAAAAATTTACAAGTCAAGGTCTGTAACCACAATGGTCTGTGTCTTTCAAAAGAAATCTTTTGTGTTTTTCTCTGAAGTTGATGTACTTCTGATAAGCTACATCTGTAATCAGAAATATAAACTCTAGATGGTTGATTTCCCTAGTTGTTTGAGGAAAAGCCTGTTTATAGCATATTTGTTAAATGGTGGCTGCAACTTTTTTCTGAAAACTTCTAATATAATACCACAAAATAAATGGTTTGGGGAGAGTGGGTAGGAACTGAACTTTAACTTTGATTCAGTTCTGCTTAGTCTGAAGTTGTTCAGAGGTTTAATGACCTGGATTTTCATCTACTCTGGGCAAATATCCGGAGGGAGAAATTGGGTAATAGCTATCATAAATTTTAGTGTTAGTGTGAAGTTTTTCCTTCTCCTCAGCTTCAAAATAAAAACCTTCACCCACTTATCTCTTGGCATACACCCTAGCAGGAATATTTTTTTCTGAGAAATCTTTGGTAAAAGGTGTTTTTCATGGCTGACCAAGGTTTCACTGTGTGTGCAAGATGCTGTCTTTGAGGTTTGTAACTGCCTCAAAATAAAAATGCTTTAGTTCAACTCTTTGTTATTTTAGGACTGTTCTTTTCTACTCATTTTGGCATTGGGTTTGCTTGTCTTTTCTCACCTTATATGTCAGAAACCACTAGTGTCTTCTGTAGGAATTTAAGAACTCTCTTCAGTCCTCCAGGAGTACTTTTAATGAACAGGCTCAGAGGTGCATGGGAGGACCAAACGTTAACAAGAGCTTCCATTTTGGTGACAGAAATGCAGAACTGGCATAGGCTGTAAACTGTGAAACTTAAAAGTTTCTCTTCTAGCTCTTGTTCTCACTTTTCTTAAAATGTGAATGTGTAAGTGTACTCTCAGTACCTTAAGGTATTCTGGCAGTATAAGGGTTTATTTTTTTTGAAAAAAGAAATCAATATAAATAAATTTTAAGACTCACATTATGGGGTGACATGATAATTTGGGAGAAATGGGCAGCCATAATAAAAGGATGTAAGGTGATTTGTAGAAAATCTAAAGTTAGTATTTGTGAATAACATCCCAAGTGCTTCTTTGGAACCAGTGTTTTCCTTATACTTGGGTCATTGGACTGAATTCACAGTATATTTGGTGTTAAATTTAAGTCTATCAGTGAATGTCACTCTTGGTTTATTGGACTCTACTTGCACTGGGTTGTCTTGTATTTTGTAGGGGGTTTTTTGTTTGTGTTGTTCTCTGTAATTAATCCTTGTGTATTCTGATATAAATCTTTCCTTCATTGATTTTACAGAGTATGTTGCTTGTAGGAAAAGCTTGAAAAAATACACTATTTTTGGTCAATTTACAGGACAAATTAACTTGTGAGAAGTACAGAAGGGAGAGCACTAGGTCTGGAGATAATTTGAAGGGGTTCTGGTAAAAGAGTACTCACCTTTCTTTTACTGTGCTGAAGACTGAATCAAAACTTGTGCTTAATATATAAGCATTTCTAGAAAATTTGTAATGCTTTTGCCTTCCACTTGTAAAGAATGTGAAGTACTCTACCTTAAATTTCATTGTGCTGTGTACACTGTGCTCATGATAAAATGTAGTGTTTAATTTAGTTTAATATTCATTTCAAATACACTTTTCAAAAAAGTTACATTCTCACCTAGTAAATTGTGTATGTCAGTGGGTAGGTCAAGGGAGCACAAAGATTTTGCCTGTCTGTATTGTTTTGAAATGTCGGGGGGATTTTAATTTACCTTTGCAGAGATAGCTCGTACTCAGAAATACCTGGCTGGGTGTTTCTATACTTATAGCACAAGGAAGAATTTCCTGACTGATTTATAACCACCTATTTATTTGAAGAATGGTAAAAATAATGGGGGTGTTAGGGTTATGCTGTGTATACAGTGGTTTATACCTGAAATACCTTGGAAGTTTGTTATTTAGAATCAGAGGTGCTTTTCCTCCTCTTCTGAAAATATTTTTGTTTAATTTGTCACTAATTTGGCTGGTACATGTTGGAAATATTTTCATTTTGTTTGTGAAAAGCACTGCATTTTGTGTAAAATGCAGAATAATAAAGGGTAAACGTGGCTTAACCTAAATTCTCCGTGTTAGTATAGTTTGTCTTTGGTTTAAATTAAAATTGGTTCAAGTCCACTCAAAGAGGAAATTTTAGATGTTGTGTGATGAAAAACAGCAACAAATTTCGGTTCTAAATACATTCCTTTTGTATGGTTAAATGTCACAGTGCATCTGATACCCCTTACAGTATGGTATAAATTACTAAATGCATTTTTCTGAGGCTCATCCACTAGTTATTGTACTGGACCTTTCTAGGTCAAATTTGAGGCATTCTGGGTGTGCTCAAGTGTGGAACTTGCTAAATGCACCTTTTCTTGAGGCCACAGGAGAACTCTCCATCTGCCTCAAATGTGCTGTCCACCCCAAATTTGCTAGAGGTGGCTTTGGAAGGTCTGCTGGGGCCCCAGCCCCTTCCTCCCTCTGCTGCCTGGCTGCTCTGTCTGCTGTAGAAACAGCTCTGGCAGTGGTGGGAGGCGAAGGGGCCGAGCTGCTGGAGGGGTGGCCATTCGGTTTGGACACGTGTCCTGGCACCCGGTTGGTGCTACGGCCCAGGGTAGGAACAGCGGCCACTCTGCGCTGTAACTTGGCTGCATCTATTTAAGGACTGCCCTGAGTCAGGAGAAGTGAGTGCCACTGGGGATGACAGTTGCTTCAGGCAACCCTGTGGAGGACAGGGTTGGGGGTAAAAATCACCGGACAGGGCCTGAGCTGGGAAGGGAATGGAGGGCTCCCGTGGTGCCGACTGTGATAGGGCGTCTGAGACCTCGTCCTTCATAGAAGATGAAGAAGAAGAGGAAGAAGAGGAGGAGGAGGAAGAAGAAGAAGAAGAAGAGGAGGAGGAGGAGGAGGCTGTGGACCCAGAGGAAGCAGAGGAACTGACTAACAGGTACAGCGTCCCCAGAGATTCACAGCCTCAGGGGGAGCTGGCAGCTCCACCCCAAAGCACGAGCCCCAGAGGATGACAGGATTGGGGTCCTGTGCTGTCTTCAGTGGCTTTCCCCCTTCCCTTACCCAATTGCTGTGGATTACAAAAAAAAGGGGGGGTGAGGGGAGGCTGTAATATTTCTTTTTTTTCAAATGGTTATGGCTGTAATTAAGTTTTGTGCAGTAAGTGCCTACCCCGAGTTCCCTGGAAGCTTTTCTATTTAAAGACTCTCTGATGTGCCAGCTCAAGTGGCATCTCCTTCTACTCCTCCCTCTTTGGCTGACTCTTTGTCACATACAGATNTAAATGCTCTGCAGATATGCTTGTCAGGGAGAAAATGCTCAAAGATTATAATGGTGCATTACAATTTGTTCCTTTTTATGGCTCTTTCTTCCTTCCCACTTGTCCCTCCCTCTTCGGTCTCTTGTTTCTTAAAAAAGGAAAATCTTGTACATGCTTGCCATTGCCAGTAATGACTTGTGTGTGTGGCTGATTTTTGTGGTAGAATGGGAAATACTCTACCACTTTAAGATTTTTTTTTTAGTACTTCTGTTTTCTTAATAACTCTTGCACTGAAACAGTTTGTTGTCCTAATATTGTTCTCCTACCATCAAGAAAATAACAAGCAAGGCAGTGGCCCAGTGCCCTGCCCAGTATTCCTGTGCAGGATGTGGAGGTGTCTGCAACCTGATCCATGCGGGCAGACTCCTCTGGCTTTGCCAGCACAGTTGGTTTCATAAAGAGACTGTGAGGCTTGAGAGACCCCTGGCATATAGCAGGTCTCAAGAGTTCTTCCTTGTCTCAAGCAGAGTCCATCAGTTTTGAGTAGTTACTGTAGAAAGAAGCAATTTTTTAAGAAATGTGTGTCATATAGTTCCTCAGTGCTGTGAAACCATCCTGCATTTACCACCACTCTCTGTGTATCACAGTTCAAAGTGCTTTCTGACATTGCTGATGGTCACTGGGAGCAAAAAGATGGCAGAAGAGGGGTGGGGGACTCTGTGCAGCCTAACCCACCTGAAGCACTGCAGGAATGAAAGCCAAACAGGGAAATGTACTCCAGGACTGTAGGAAAACCTCCTTGCATGGGGAGCAGAGAGCTAGTTTTCAATGGTGGGGGGATGCCCAGTGGCAGCAGTGTAATGCTGCTTTACTGCCAAGGGAGATGTTCAGTTTCGAGTCTCATACTGGCACAGGGGTTATGTGCTGATAAACACTGCTCGCACTTGTCTGTAACTCTACAAGAAAACCAGCCAAAGTTAATGGAGTGGAGTTACTTACTGCAAACAGGTAAAACAACAGTCTAGGTAATTTTTAATGGAATCTGCAATTAAATGGCTAATAATAAAACTCTAATTGTAAAACATAAGTAGGAACAGCTAAAAAGGGAGGGAGCCTCACGGTTATTTACTACTTGTGCTGGGAGGATGACTTCTCCACAAGTGCCTGTTAGCAGCTCCTCTTCGAATCATAGAATCATCCAGAAAGGACCTCCGAGATCATCAAGTCCAACCCTTGATCCACTACTGCTCTGGTTACTAGACCATGGCACTAAGTGCCACATCCAGTCTCATCTTAAAAACCTCCAGGGATGGAGAATCCACCACTTCCCTGGGCAGCCC
>NW_016690202.1:1112360-1231398 GCF_001604755.1 Lepidothrix coronata | reverse complement strand
CTGCACAGAGTTCTTGAAATATTTTCTTGCCTTTGGGTATTTTACTATCTGAGATAGATGAATCGTGCCAGATGACTTCTGTTTCTAGCTCTACGTATCTAGTTAATCATCTTAACAGAGAAAGTGTGTATTGCTTTAAGGCAAGCATGAGTATGAAATTAATAGGTTTTCATTTTTGTGTTGGTAATGGTAAGATTTGTCTAACTATACAAAAATTGTTTACTGTTTAACTGGTTTACATACCTGCTGGAGTATCTGTATCTCTAACAACTACGTGATGGGTGAGCTGTTCTGGCACAATTCTGTCTCTCAGACTATTCTCAGCTGATTTCCTTTTGCAGTGTGAAGGCCTCCGGTCTCTGGATGTGTCTATGTACAGGGTTTACGTAAAAATGGCTCTACAGCCAATTTATAAGTGTTTGTAAATAGCTCATTTGCCTGGAATAGGTGTGGGGTTCATTTTATCTGCTCGTTTAGTGGTGACCTATAACCAGTAGATGGAGAGAAGTCCTGGAGTTCTGGAATTGTTTGGTTTTGGGGGTTTTTTTGTTTATTTTGATGGTGGTTGGTTGGTTGGTTGGTTGGTTGGTGGTTTTTGGTTGGTTTTGGTTGGTTTTTTTTGTTTTAAATGAAGCAGTCCTTCCACAAGATCAGAAGTGTGTAAGCTTTAGAGCCAGGTCTAGTTTGGAATGATTGGTGAAAACGGGTAGAAGAGGAAGCACAGTGGAGAAGGGGTCTCCCTGCCATGTGGGGGTTGCTGCAGCATCTAGGAGAGCAAAAGAGTGGAATGATAGTAAATGGGATATGGGAAAGAAGGGGTGGGAATTGGAGTGCTGGGGATTTGTCTTCCCAGGAAAAGATTTACCATTCTCTGCTGAAAGCAGAGAAAGATGTGGGGAAAGGTTGTGTGATTTTAGTTTCCCTGACAAGGCAGTGCCTGCCTTGGCCCAGGGTGGAAGGGGCTGGCTGGGCTGCTTTTCTGCCACATGCATCAGGCATGTGGGCAGGGAAGGTAAGGGTGCTGGGAAGCAGAGCTGTGCAAGCCATCTCAAGCATTTCGTGGCAGAGTCTTGAACAAAAGGTCACCGAGAGCAGCCAAATGGGGCAAAATGCTGAGGGGGGGGCATAGCAGAGGGGAGGGGTGCAGCCAGTGACGCCCCCACACACCCCGGCCCCTGCTGGGTCCTGCAACTGGGCACTCCATGTTTTCTTTCTCTTCAGCCTTTTGGATAATATTAACTGAATCCTTAATAAAGGTCTGCATTGCCATTGGGATCTAAAATAACACTCGGACTTCAAGAAGTTCCCCATTGGGTCTCAACAGAGTGATTAAATAACTGTGTAAGGGAAGTCGCCCATCCAGACTCGGGTGTTTGATTCCTGTGCTCCCTCCACAACATGTATGGTGGAGAATCCAGAATGCAGGAGCAGGGCAGATCTTTGGGGCATAGAGGTACTGCAGTTTCTCAAGCACCATCTGATCCCACAACAGGAAATGCCACTAGGACATACCACAACCTGGTGGCTGAAAAAGTGATCAGCACTGTGGTAGGTTGTGTTCCTTCTCAGACATTTCTAAGTGTTGGGAATGGAACAAAATATGTGAGACAGGCCCAGCTCCTGGCTCCCAGCTACTCATAATACAAATCAGCTTTGTGAAGCTGGACAAGCGGCTGTCTTACTTTTTTTTAGGATAATTATTCATTTGAATTTGGACAGATGCTTGAGCTACTCTGTTGCCAGAAGAGGCATCATCAACACTGAAGGAAATCAATAATATTAAAGTTAAAGGCTGGGTTTAAAATGGTGACTTTCTATAGCTCTTAATTCTCTTAGCCTGAAGAATGGGATGGATGAGCTATAACCCTGGGAAATGCAGAGCAGTAGGCAGAGACCTTGCTGAGCATACTGATTTCTGTAGGGGAAAAAGGGCAGCATGGTAAAGGCTGAAACTACAGGAATATTCAGAATAAAAATAAAAGCACAGCAAAATAAGTAGTTCCTTTCTCCTGGGAAAGCAATCTGGCCGCTACAAGTTTCCATGACCCCTGCATTGTTCCTGAAGTAGGAGCCCTCAGAGAATGAGATACCTTGTCAATGCAGCCCTAGGCTGACATCTTGGTCATTTTATCTACATTGTTTTCAGCTTGTGAGGTGCTATGCAGCAAACAGCAACAAATTTTGATGATAGCAGCAATGGCAAGGTCTGATGTGAAGAGGATAAAGGGAGGCTGTGGAGGATTTTAGAAAGATCATGGGCTGGCTGTGTCTCTTTGTGATAGTCGTGGTGTGCACAGATGTGCACACCTCACTCACCATGTGTCTAAACACGACTGCTCAGCAGCTGGGGAGGTGAAAACTCTTCCCTGGAATGATACATGAGGGAACATGACCCCAGCCTGACAGGCTGGATTAGAAACCTGAAATCCCATTGGACACAGCATGTGAGAAGAAGAAGGAGGCAATAAGATAAATCTGATTTGGAGCTATTTTGGCAGGAAGCACAAAACTGGTTGTCAGTGTCTCCAAGACTTATAAAAGGTTGAAGTTGATGTCCTAGCAGTGAAATAACAAACTGATAGCATATGTGCCAACAGGATTGGATGTGAAATATCTACATGGAAAAAAGACAGCACTGGCTTTTGTCCCTGGATATCAGTGGCTTCATATCTGTATTTATGGAGCTGAAACATTGCAAACATCTTTTTGCAATGGCAGACACTTCCTCTGACTAGAGAGAAGGGTCTTTTAGCTACTTCTGTGCAGCATACAAATTGTTCACAAAACTAGGACAGCATTTTGAATGTGTTGGAAGGAAATGCATGAGTTATGTGTCTTTCATTCTGGTCTTTAAAGTATAAAGCAGCATCTCATCACACTGTAGAGGAATATGAACTGTGACTGGTTTGTGACCATGAAAATGAGATAATGATGTGAATAATTCAAGCTTTTTGCATAGACAGGGCCAGGGCAACCCATTCGTATTCACTAATATCAGCTAAAGTGGGTGGGAGTGCTACTCTGTTCTGCATGAAGTTTTATTTAATAGTGCTAGGTACTGCACAAAAATAAGTTTAAAAATATGAGTGTGATTTAGATGTTGAAATATGTGGGGGAAAAAAAAGATTTGTCATCTTGTGGACTCAAATAACAGAAAGCTTTCTTAGTACTATTGCTATTCATTCCTATTTTTTTAATTTAATTTTATTTTGCTATGCCCCAGTCAACTTAATGCCAAACCATGGAAATGGCAAAGGAAAAGCTAGCAGAAAAATTAGTATAGATGTGTCTGCTGTGCCTCTTCCTCCAACCTGTAAGTTTCCTCTTATGGAACCAACCTTGATAGAGAGTACTACATCAAGGTAGAGAAAATGCTGCACATGCTGGGGTTTATATCTGTTTGAGAGCTAGGCTTGGTGGAGGAGGCATGGGGATTGGTTAACATGTGATTATTTAACATTGCACTGTCAGACTTACTTTGATTTGTAGACTTCAGTCTAACTTGTCCTGCTAGTCACTGTTTCCAGGCCAGCCCCATCACTACAATTGGCTTTAAGCCCCATTGCCAGAGTTTGATACTGTCCTCGCACCGAGGAAATCAGAGAAGAGACAATCTGAGCATGGGCCAGCCCAGGGTAGTCCCTCTTGTTACGCGCACCAGAAAGCAAATTCATGAAAGGTAAGGGCAGCACTGCTAGTAGCAGGATTACCTTTCTGTTTACATTAGCTACTGAGCAGTTTTGCTGAGTGACCTTTACAAAAAACTTACAGTTCAGAGAGTTTGCTTGATGGAGCAATTATGGTTCTCTGCAGGATTTCTTCTTCTCCTCCTTCAAAGACCTTTGCCTTCTTCCTGGTGCTCAGCACCCTCTGGAGCAAAGTCAACTGCTCTCTCAGGGTGTCTCTTTGTCTCCGTAGCCTGCAGGAATCTCTGGCACCTGTGTGGTGGTGAGTCACAGCCACATGTCAGATGGGTTCTCCTTCTCTGATCCCATGGTCAGGAGCTAGGTTTCTTCACTGTAGCTTGAGTGCTTTATCCTAGTCAACTGGCAAGTGAGCCTTCCCTCTGTTCAGTGGAAGACTGACATTTTGTGGGCATAGGTGTGAATTCTTCCGTGGGAGCGACAGACACTTCACCACTTCTGCTCTCCTGAAGGCGATGCCTTCTTGTCCAGCAGACGCTTTGTCTTTTTTTCCATCAGCTACAAATGTGATTTCCATAAATGAACTATTGTCTACTCAAGAAAATTCAGGGTTGAGTGTTTTGTTTATATTTTCTGTGCTTTTTTGAGGAGTATATCATAGAATCATAGAATCAGCTGGGTTGGAAGGGACCTCCGAGATCATCAAGTCCAGCCCTTGATCCACTACTGCTCTGGTTACTAGACCATGGTGCTAAGTGCTACATCCAGTCTCATCTTAAAAACCTCCAGGGATGGAGAATCCACCACTTCCCTGGGAAGCCCATTCCAATGTCTGATTACCCCCTCTGTAAAGAAATTCTTTCCAATATCTAACCTAAACCTCCCCTGGCACAACTTGAGACCCTACCCTCTTGTCTTGCTGGTAATTGCCTGGGAAAAGAGACCAACCCCCACCTGGCTACAACCTCCTTTCAGGGAGTTGTAGAGAGTGATGAGGTCTCCCCTGAGCCTCCTCTTCTCCAGGCTGAACAACCCCAGCTCCCTCAGCCTCTCCTCATAGGACTTGTGCTCCAGTCCCTTCGCCAGCCTTGTTGCTCTTCTCTGGACCTGCTCCAGCCCCTCAATATCCTTCCTGAACTGAGGGGCCCAGAACTGGACACAGTACTCAAGGTGTGGCCTTACCAGTGCTGAGTACAGGGGAAGATTGCTTCTGGCTGGCAACCTTTGCAATGCAAACTTGAGCACTGCATCTCACCACTTATTTACATCACAGCAAACAGTCCCTTAAACTGCTGTGTTTAAACAATGGAGCTAATCTCTATCCTTAAGTGTCTTACTAATAAAAAAGGTCAGAGTCTACCAGAGTAGATTTTAACAGCTATGCTGTATGGTAACTGAGCATATTTAAATCTATTTGGTTGGTTTAACTAAGTTCAAGAAGATGTGAAATTTTGAATTAGGCACAGATGTGGTAACCACACCAACTGCTCAGCAATAGTTTAGAGAAGTAAAATAAAACTGACTCTATCTGCTTGGGTGTTGCGCAAGTATCAGGAGGGCTGTTCAGCTTCAGGCCTCCTCTTGTGCTCAGTGCCTGGGAGACCTCCTGGCAAGAACAGCCAGGTTGAGCCCCTGTGACATATTTGCTCAGGCTGAACTAATTATCTGTTGACAAACAGGTTTTCAAGCCCCCATTGCAGAATAGCTTTTTTTGTGTGCATGCCCTATGAAAACTTAGCTTAGAGGAGGTGTAACTAATATGAAAACATGGCTGAAGATAGCCCATCTTGGACTCTGCTGTCATCAATTTATTTTTAACAACTCCAAGCTCTCTGTTGTTTCTGCTTTCCTCCCCTGCATGCAGTTGAACAGCACCTGTTGTGCAATGTTGCAGTCAGCAGGAAAGTCCCCACTGGCTCCTATTTCCACCTTTCCAACATGTTAAGTAGCCTTATACCCATTTTATATGAGTCATGCATCAAGATGGCTGGCCCAAGGTCAGGAAGCACCCATGTGAAAGAAGCAGACACCTCGGGGACACCAGCCTCTGAGCCCTGACCAAACAGCTCCAATTCCACACTGTGCAGCAGCTGCAGCAAATAAAATCCCAAAAGCTGCAGTGGAACTTATGACTTGTACCAAAATTACAATGCATGCACATTAAAGGCAGAAGAGTTTGGCGTTTGCAACTTTATTACCCTTTTCAATGTAATGTTTAAATAATGTGGTTTCCAGACACAGGTTTTTATACAAGTAATGAGACTAATATGCAGCATCAGAACCTATTAAAAAGATGGGATAAGGGCTTCATATCCTTGTCAGCATAAATAACCCACTGATCTGCACAGAGTTCTTGAAATATTTTCTTGCCTTTGGGTATTTTACTATCTGAGATAGATGAATNTCACTTCCTTGGACCTGCTGGCCACACTGTTCCTGATCCAGGCCAGGATGCCATTGGCCTTCTTGGCCACCTGGGCACACTGCTGGCTCATGTTCAGCTTCCTGTCAATCCAGACTCCCAGGTCTCTCTCTGTCTGGCTGCTCTCCAGCCACTCTGTGCCCAGCCTGTAGTGCTGCAGGGGGTTGTTGTGGCCAAAGTGCAGGCACTTGGCCTTGTTTAACCTCATCCCACTGGAATCGGCCCAACACTCCAACCTATCCAGGTCCCTCTGCAGAGCCCTCCTGTCTTCCAGCTGATCAACACTCCCCCCAGTTTAGTGTCATCTGCAAATTTACTGATGATGGACTCAATCCCCTCATCTAAATGATCAATAAAGATATTAAATAGAACTGGGCCCAACACCGATCCCTGGGGGACACCACTAGTGACTGACCGCCAACTGGATGCAGCCCCGTTCACCACCACTCTCTGGGCTCAGCCCTCCAGCCAGTTCCTAACCCAGCACAGCTTTTTCAGGAGTATGCTGTGGGAGACGGTGTCAAAGGTGTTGCTGAAGTCCAGACAGACCACATCCACAGCCTTCCCCTCATCCACCAGGCTGGTCACCTGATCATAAAAGGAGATCAGGTTGGTCAGGCAGGACCTGCCCTTCCTAAACCCGTGTTGGCTGGGTCTGATCTCTTGTCCATCCTGTAGGTGCTGTGTGATTGCACTGAGGATGATCTGCTCCATAACCTTGCCAGGCACTGAGGTCAGGCTGATGGGCCTGTAGTTTCCCGGGTCCTCCTTCCTGCCCTTTTTGTGGATCGGCGTGACATTCGCCAGCTTCCAATCATCTCTGACCTCCCCAGTGAGCCAGGACTGTTGGTAGATGATGGAGAGTGGCTTGGCGAGCTCTTCCACCAGCTCCCTCATCACCCTTGGGTGGATCCCATCTGGTCCCATAGACTTGTGGGGATCCAACTGGCTCAGTAGGTCACTAACTGTTTCCTTTTGGATTACAGGGGGGCTGTTCAGATTCTTTCTCTGAATAAGCTCCAGAGGCCAGCTGTCCCCAGGAGAACTACAGGTTCGTAACCACCCTCTGCTACCAAAAATGTCATGGTTTGAGAGCCCCAAAATCCAATTCTCTAGTCCAAGCCCCCTCCCACATCTCAACCCAGTGTGAGACGGGTTTTCCAGACACCACACGAGACTCAAAATGGGGGAAGGGATTATATATTACAATGACTGTACAAAATAAATACTACAATACATTATATACAATCTTAGCTATCTCTACCGTGACATAAAAGTATTTACAATGGATCAAATCTCTTCTCCCTTCCAAATAAAAGTCCAGGAGGGAAGAAGGAAAGATCCTTTCCACTTTCAGAGCAGCATTCTCTTCAGAGTAGCAGTCTATCTCTCTCTCTCTTCCATACAGCAGCTGTAGCTGGATCTCTGCCAGTACACACGAGGGGGTATCCAAGCCCTCTCGGCTACTCGTCTCCAAGCAAGAGTCTTATCTTCCATGGGCTACGTTCACCTGGACAAGGTTGTTTCACCCTGGTCATATCAACGAAGCTCAGGGGTCTTCATGACGGTCCGTATCTTCAGGGGAATCAAGCCCCTTTGCAGAACTCCTGTGCTCTACCTCAAACAGTGGGGAGGCCAAGGTCACCCCCTCCGCATTCCTTCTTGGAGCCTTTCAGCTCCTTTCTGCAGTTCTGTAGCACTTCAAGACTCTTTCAAGTAGGAGTTCATCATCCTCCTCTCTCTCGGAGGTCTCAGAGGGGTTTGGGGTTTTGTTTCAGTTCTTACCCCAACTTTCTCTCTCTCTCTGCAGAGCCTAATTCTCTCTCTGCTGCTGGCTCTCTTTCTCTTTCTCTCTCTCCTTCCAGGAGTTCTCTCTGTGTTGCTGCATGCCTGTTGTTGCTGCTTGGTCTTATTTCTTCTAGCTCTCTGCCACTTTCTCCGTCCACTGCTGTTCTGCTGCCGCTTTTCAGTATCTCTTGCTGTGGCTCACAGTGGAGAAACACCCCCTGGCTCAGCTACAGACACTTAGCCCAGTCTTACACTGTTCCAAGTCCCTGCAGCTCCCAACTGGGGCTGGGAGAGGGGCCTCAGCCCCCTGTGGGGCTGGGGGCCCCTTCTCCTCATGGCCTCAGAACATGGCCACCTCTCTCAACAACTACAACTACCTTTCTCTTCCGGTCTGCTTGTGATATGTTTATATTTTGCAAAAGCGTTCATTGGCTCAAAACTTCAAGGGTCACCACCCCCTGGGGATTTACCATTTTGTAACTTCAGGGGGAAAACTCTTTCCCCCCACCACACTGTCTTACTGTTGAAAACGGAGACAAAGAAGGGGTTAAATACCTCAGCCTTTTCCTCATCTTTGATAACTATATTTCCATCCATGTCCAGTAAAGAATGGAGGTTTTCCTTGCCCCTCCTTTTGCTATTGATGTATTTGTAGAAGGACTTTTTGTTATCCTTCACAGAGGTGGCGAGATTCAGTTCAAGTTGCGCCTTCGTCTCTCTAATTTTCTTTCTACATGACCTAACTATATTCTTAAATTCTTCCTGAGTAGTCAGCCCTTTTTTCCATAATCAGTAGGCTCTCTTCTTTACCCTAAGTTCTTTCAAAATCTCCCTGTTCAGCCATACTGGTCGTCTTCCCCGCTGGCTCGCCTTTCGGCAGACTGGGACAGCATGCTCCTGTGCTTTCAAAACTTGCTCCTTGAAGTATGTCCATCCCCCCTGGACCTCTTTGTTTTCAAGGGTTGTTTCCCAGGGTACCCTAAAAGTACTCCCCCTCCCCAGCCACATTATGTCTTCTAATTGCTTTTTCTCCCTGAAACATCAGAGAAAACCAGAATACAGAGAAGTAACTCAGTTTCAGGAGACTCTGAACAGTTCCTTGAAACATCAGTAAAAGAAAGATTGCAGAAGTTCAGTTCACACTTAGAAGCAACACGTCCAAAATCTTTTCAGGGAGCAAGAAGTAGAATTCTTCTAATTGCTTTTGCTAGTCTTTACACTCTTACTTTGAAGACCATTTTCCTTTCTAAAGCTTCCCTGAAAATTCTTTCTCCAGCCTTTTCTTTTAACTGAAAAATTTGATTGCAGCATATGATAGTGTATTGATTATACATCATAAAGTTTAAAGCTAGCTTTATGAAACTTTGCTATTTCATTTGGGGAGAGTTCAGGTTTTTTTAAATGTTGAATGTATTCTAAATTACTTTGTTAAATACTGAGGGTGCTTAGGGAATAAAACATATAAGACAGAATCAAACTAATGGATAGACTAGTATATATATATATATATATATATACTCCTTGTATCATGTATAATGATTCACACTTACGCAAAGCCAGTGTGGTGCTATTAAAACACTGACAGTATCTAAGTGTTTAATACAAGATTTAATTTATACTGTGAAATAAATATTTGCTGGAGACCAGCCCCAGAACCAGCTCAATCTCACACTGGCAAAACAAAGTTAGATCAAAGACTGTTTTTCCTGCTTTGTCAAAAGGATTTAAACACCTCCCCTTCATTGAACTAACCTTGCAATATGCAGTTTTACACAAATTCATCTAAAATATATTTGGCAGATGAAATAGGAGTTTTCTTATGCTTCTATTTCAAAATTTATGCTTGTGCAGTATTTTTACAACTCTGAAAAGTGTTTCTGCTGTAATGAAAAAAAATCAGGTTTTACAGCAATAATTTAATTTCTTGTGTGTTTTTACAGCTTTCTTTTTTTTCACTGTGTTCTTTTTTTATGCAGTTTAAAAGATCTTATCCAAAGTGAAGATGTGAAACCCAAGCTTCAGTACATCATGACTAACCCCTCCTTTTCTATGGTAACATGTCAAAGTGAAGACAGTGGAATAACCTGGGAAACCAGCTCGAGCAGATGTTCTACTCCCTGGACCTCAGAAACTAGTACAACTTCTGATCTTTACAGCATGGAAAGTTCACCAGTAGGTTCTCCTCCAGGAAAAGTTATCTTTGTTATGGATGAAGGTAAAATTGTTCGGAAAAGGACACGAAAATCTTCAAACAGGGTGCCGATGGCTACAAGCCGGAAGGGAGGCCAGAGCAGTAAAAAACGTGACTCATCTGGAATGCAGAGGCAAGAACCAAGAACTGTTCTAGGAGATCTGCAGGCCTCTGTGTTGAATGTTGAGCAGGTGGAAGTGCAAGACACAGATGAAGAAATGCTGGACAACAAAGAGGATCTAGAGAACATCACAGAAGAGCCGGTAAAACGTGCTCCTATAAGATCAATATTTAGGGAGAGCAGACTGAGAAAAGTTGGTCCGATCCTTGGAGGACCAGTACAAGCTAGAATCCAGCTGTTCAACTCAATTTTTGGAGGGAGTGGTCCACTCCCTGAAACATCGGAGAAAACCAGAATACGGAGAAGTAGCTCAGTTTCAGGAGACTCTGAACAGTTCCTTGAAACATCAGTAAAAGAAAGATTGCAGAAGATCAGTTCACACTTAGAAGCAACACGTCCAAAATCTTTTCAGGGAGCAAGAAGTAGAATTCTTGAAACACCATCAGAGAGAAGAAGGAAGCAAAGAGAACAACTCATAGGACACACAAATCAAAGCTTTTCTTCACCAACATCACCTCTTGAAAAACATCTTACTAAGAAAGATGAAGGTTCGTCTGAAAATATTCAACCTATTAAAATGAAAGAAGGAACTTTTCAACATGAGGAAAGAAAAGACAGACAACCTCTTCTGGAGAGTACAGATCAGATATCAGGACATTCCCTGAAGTCCTTCCCTCCTAAAGAAGCCAGGAAACAGCTAAGTCATTCACCTGTGGCCAAAACATCAGTTACAGAGCCAACAATCTCCAGGTCGTTAGAGTCTGATGAGAAACAAGTGCCCCTTCCCTCAGCTGAAAATACAGACCAATCCATGCTGACAGCATCAGGTCATCTGGAGGAACAAAAAAAGCAGGAATTTCAGCCCAATTCTGCAGATAGAAATACTCAGCATATTTTGCCTACAGTATCCATGTCAGAACATCTTGAGAGGGAAGGACAGAAGCCTTACTTATCTAGTGCTCCATCAGCTAAATCCAAATATTCCACTCTAACTGAAACAGGACAGGAAGATACTATTCCTCAGTCATCAGAAACTGCACAATCTGAGTCTGAAAATGTGCTTTTACCATATTCTGGAGGTGAAACGGAGAAGCAAGAAACTAAATGTCCCTTATCAACAACTGCACTGTCAGAATCTGAGAGTTCAGGTGTAATGCATTCTGCTGAAAGAAAAGAGGGTCAAGAGACCCCTCTCTCAAAAACTCAAAATATTCATCTGGAGAACCAAACAAAGTCTGAACAAGACTTTTTCTCATCCCATCAGGAAACAGATGAGCAGACAATTAAACTAAATCCACCAATTCCAGAAAATATAGATTCTAAATATTTTGGCATTTCATATCCTATTAATACAGGAACAGAAGAAACTCAGAAAAATTCAGCTATAGATAAAGCAGTAGATTTTGGTCAATCTGATTTTTCCATTGAAAAAACCAAACCAGCAGAAAGTGCACAAATGGAGATGGAACACCCTGATTTCTCATATTCCAGCGAAGAAATTGGGGAATCAGAGACAACACAGATGGAGACAGAGCATCTGGACTTCTCTTCTTCCAAGGGAAAAATAAAGGAATTGGAGAGTGCACAGCTGGAGATGGAGCATCCAGACTTTTCTTTTTCCAGGGAAGAAATGGAGGAACCAGCAAGTGCACAGCTGGAGGCAGAACACCCAGATTTCTTATATTCCAGGGGAGACACAGAGGAATCAGAGTGCGCAGTACTGGAAACAGAATATCCAGAATTGCTTTTTTCCACAAAAGAAGCAAAGAAATCAGGGAGTTCACAACTGGAGACAAAACATCAAGAATTTTTTTTCAAGGAAGAATCAAAAAAATCAGGGAGTGCACAGCTGGAGATGGAGCATCTAGACTCTTCTTTTTCCAGGGAAGAAATGGAGAAACCAGCAAGCACACAGCTGGAGACAGAACATCCAGATTCATCATATTTCACAGAAGAAATGGNAGACAGAACATCCAGATTCATCATATTTCACAGAAGAAATGGAGGAATCAGAGAGTGCACAGCTAGAGGGGGAACATCCAGACTCTTCTTTTTCCGGGGAAGAAATGGAGAAATTGGAGAGTGCACAGCTGGAAACAGAGCACCCAGATTTATCATATTGCACAGAAGAAATGGTGGAATCAGAGAGTGCACAGCTCAACATGGGTGATCCAGACTCTTCTTTAACTGAGGAAGTAGTGGAGCAATCAGAAAGTACACAGCTGGAAATGGAACATCAGGAATTTTTAATTTCCAGGCAAGAAACAGAAAAACAAACATCTGATCATTTTGATCTGGAACAGCCAGAATCTTATTTCCCTGAAGAAGGAGAATATGAAGAAAAAAAAGAGCTTGCTCTGCTACCTTCAGATTTACCATGTTTGATGAAGGAAGCAGAGAAAGGAAACACTACAGCACTCCAGTTGGTACATGCAGATATAATTGATTCCACCAGAAGAGCTGAGAAAGAGCAAACTGAGTATCTGGAAACAGCACTTTCAGATTTACCATATCCCATGAATAAAACAAAGCAGAAAGAATTGTTGCAAGCAGATCCAGACAATTCTCTTGATGTATATTTTAGTGACAAAGGAAAACAACCACAGCCTGTACAGCAGGATTCACGACATGGAGGTAAGCTGGATTCCAGTGACAAGGGAGTGCAAGGAGAAACTACTCAGTTTCAGCCAGAGCATCCAATTTGGTCATATCCTACTGGAAAAGAAGAGCAACATAAAACCTCACAAATGAGGGCGGAACAGCCAGAGACAACATACTCTCCTGGCAAAACAGAACAGCATCAAGTATTACAACCAAAGATGGAACAAACAGATTCCTCTTACTCCCAGGGAGAAACAGGACAGGAAGCTGTACGAAGAAACTTAGAAGGTCCAGAGCCAACACGTTTCATTAGTGAAGCAGAGCAACATGAAAATGTAGAACTAGTTTCAGAAAACAGGGATTTCTCATTTATCACTGGAAAAGTAATGCAAAAAGGAGTGGAGTCAGGCTTTCTGGAGTCACATTTGACTGACAAAGTAAAGCCCTGGGAAATGACACAAATGGAGCAGGAACAGTCTTTTCCCTCCTTTTCCACTGCTAGTACTCAACAACAAGAAACACCACCACTGAATGTGTCTAAGCAAGATGCATCATGTTCTGTTGGCAGAATGGAAAAAGAAGATACAGTACAAAGACAGCTGAAACAGCAGGAAAGAGATGAACAGAAAGCTGTGCTAATGGAAACAGAGCATTCAGATTTGTCAGAAAGCTGGTGTAAAGAGATGACACAGGTCATAGACCAAAGTAATTTGGCACAGCAAGAAATAGCTCAAGCAGGGCTAGTGCACCCATCTTTGCCATATTCTTTCAGTAAACAAATGCAAGAAGAAATGCAAACAGAGCCAGCATATCCAGAACAAACATCTTATGTAAGTATAGAAACACGGGAGGAAACAATGCAACGAAAATCTGAGCAACCATTTCTTTCCTGTTTTATTGGCAAAACAGAGCAACAAGAAATAGTACATCCAGAGCTGGAGCAAATGTTTTTGCCATCTTTCAGTGGAAAAGAAGCTCCACTGGAAATGGAAATGAGTTCAGAATATCCAGATTTGTCATATTCCTTTTATGAAACTGAACGAGAAAAAAAATTGAAAAATCCAACCTTACCAGTTCATTCAAAGCATCAAGAAGCTGAAGCAGTAGTGATGGAACATCCAGATTTTTCATGTGACAGTGGTGAGCCAAAACCAGGCAGCACTGTAGAGCAGGAGTCAGGACATCCAGAGCTCTCCTACTCCAAGGGAGAAATACAGCAACAATCAGAACATCTGTATTCACCAGGAACCCTGGGCAAAGCAGCACAAGATGCAAGTATGGAAGTAGAATCTCACTACCCAAATATCCTGTGTTCTGATGTCCAAGGAAATCAGCAAGAAACTTCACAATTGGATTCAAAATATTCAGGCAAAGAACAAGAAACTCAGAAGTTTGATTCTAAACATCAAGTATTGCCTAAAGTGGCCAAAAAAAGAGTTTCTCCAGCAACTGCACAAATAGAGTTGAAACATCCAGAAACTGCACCATGGGAAATGAAGCATCCTGATTTGTTACATTCCACTGATGAGACAAAACAGCAAGAAGCAGCACCATTGGATCAGAAACACAGAAAACTTTCTGTTGGCAGAGAAAAGCAGCAGCAAGCCACAAAGCAGCAGTTAGAACAAGAAAAGTTATCACATACTCCTGGTAAAATGCAGCATTTCAAACATGGCCAAGAGGGCTTGGAACAACGAGATTTATCATTTTCCATCAATAGGCCAGATGATGAAATGATGGCACCAGAGACAGAGCACACTGATGTGATATCTCCTCTGTACAACACGGAGGTGCAACGAAGAGTACAAAAAGAAATTGATCAAATTTACCCCTTTGGAAATGTAGAACACAAAATGGTTCAGCCAGAAGTGGAAATTTCACATTTGTCTCCTTCTGAATGTTCAACAGAAGCAAAAATGGCAGAACCAGGGCAGGGGCAGCCTGACTTGCTTTACTCTGTTTTCAAAGTAGAGGGGCTGCAAACACTACAGCCGAAATCTGAGCACCCTAGTCTACCATGTTCCATCGACAAAGTGCAGGAAATGATCCAGCCAGGGTTGGAAGAGCCAGGTGCATTGTATGATCATGACAAAATGGAGCAAATTCCACCTTCACAGCTGGAGCCGGGCCACCCAGACTTGGCATCCCTAGCTGCTGAAGTGGGACAAGAAGGGGTGGAGCACACAGCTGTGGAACGCCCTAATGAGGGACAGTTCGCCAGCAGAGCAGAGCATCTACAAGCTGCCAAAGAGAGACAGGGAACTCTGGATACATCATCTCATAGTGGAAAAGTGGAGCAAAGAGAAATGGTGAAAACAGACCCAAATCATCCTGATTTATCATATTCCTTTGCTAAAGCAAAACCTCAAGAAACTACACAACTGGCATCAGGAAAAACAGTTCTATTATCCTGGCCTGGCAAAACAGAGCAAGGACAGACTGCTCAAGAGGAGAAGCCACACTTCTTGCATTCTTACAAAAAAGCTGCACAAGGCGAGAAAGTACAGACAGAATTGAGACATCTAGAGTTATCTCATTCTGTTAGTGAGATAGAACAAGAAACTTTAAACGCAAAATCAAACCATTCAGATTTATCCGCTGGCAGATTAGAAGACCATGAAATCATACAGCCAGAGGAAGAAATAATGGATTTATCATGTTCTATTGGTGGAACACAGCAAACTCAAATGGCTGAAGAGGATTTGGAGTATCCAGATTTATTACATTCCACTGACACAGAACAGCAAGAGAAGATTCAGCCAGAGCAGGAACAAAGAGGTGATTTTTCATCATCTCTCAGCAAAGAAGAGCAATGTGAAGATGCAGGAATGCAGGCAAAACACCCTGAGTTTCAGTGCTCTATGGAGAAAAGAGAAGGACGGCCAAATTCCCAAGCAAAATCAGAATATGCAGATTTGTCCTTCTCTGTTGGCACAGCAGAACCTCATAAAACAACACAGCCAGAGTTGAAAGAACAGAGTTCATTGTATTCTTTTGTAAAAACAAAACCATCACAGGCTGGCTTACCAGAGTCTGAACATTCAGATGTCTTGGATGACATGGGCAAAGTACTGCGCACAAATTTGTCCTCGTCTATTAGTGAAGAAAAACAAAGTGCACAGCTGGAGGTCAAGCAGGAGAGGAGAAGCTATACATTACATCCAGAGGAAACAGTACAACTAAAATTGGAACAACCAGTGTTTTCAAGTCCTCATGGCACAGAAGAGGAACCAACTATATCCCCACTGGAAGGGGAATTTCCAGACTTCTATTCCTCTGATAAAACAGAAAATCAGGACACTGCACAAGCAGGGTTCATGCCTTCTGATATTTCACATTACACCAGAAAATCACAGCAGTTGCAACCAGAAGAACCAAAATCAAAACATCCAGATTGGTCATGCTCTCTTGACAAAGCAGAGACTCATGGAATGAAGCCACCAGATTCATGGTACTCCTACAGTGAGTCAGAGCAACCACAGAGTGCCCAGCTGGAGCATCCAGAGATACCATATTTCATGGGTGAAATAAAGCAGAGGGATAGGGCCCAACCTGAACTGCCATGTACTGATTTGCAGTACTCTGATGTTGAAACTCAACCAGAAGCACCTGCTGTATCATATCCCTTTGTCAGGACTGAGGAGCAAGGAACTGCACAACCAGACTTCAAACTATCAGATTTATTAAATCCTACTGACAAAGCAGAAAAGAGTGAAATGGCCCTGCTGAGAGCAGGACATTCTGAGAAGCGAGACACTGGGGCTACTTCATCTCTAACTACTCAGCTGGAAACTGAACAACAAGATTTATCATTTTCCACTGAGGAAGCAAAGAGAAAAAAAATTCAACCCTATTCATCTCTTACTGAAAAAACAGTGTCTGTACCTTTGGGTGCCTCACATGCTGTTTCTGAAACAAACCGAGAAGGAAACCTTAAGTCCTTACCTGTAACTGGAGGCCTGTCACCCAAACATTTAGATTTGTCTTACTCCTGCTGTAAAGCAGAGCATTCAGAAACTGTCCAGCCTGAGTCAGGGTCCTTTTTTCCAAGAAAAGAACCAGAGAATACAAAAAGTCTTCTACATTTGCCTGTGGCTGCAAAGTTAGAGGCTGAACATAAAATTTTACCTGAAGCAGAGAGAGAACCGACTCCACATTACTTCCACACAGCTACACAATTAGAATCTGAACAATCAAATTTATCACCTTCTACAGACAGAGTAGAAACTCTAGAAAGTCAGGATTACTTGACTGTACCTTCAAAATCGGATTCTGAACCTTCAGTTTCATTTTATTCAGGTGATGAAACATGTCAGCAAGAAATTCTACCTTATTCAAAACCAGACTCTAAATATTTGGTTCCCACATGGTCCCTTGCTGAACAAGAGAAGCAAAGTATGCAGCCACTTATTACCCAGCCTGTACAGTCAGAGTGTAAACATGTAATTCCACCACATGATGAAAAACAATTGCAAAAAATTCAGCTCAGTTTGCCTGAAACAGCAAGCTTGAAGACAGTGCAGTTAGAGAGTATGTCTCCAGTGCACACAGAAGATCAAGACAACCCAGAATCTTGTTTGCTGGACACAAAATATTTGTCACCAGAGCAGCTAAGAAGCTCCCCTAAATTCACTACTGAGCAAGATGAGCGAGAAATGCAACCTGATGTGCAGACAGTGCCAAGGTCAGTCAGAGTCTGCCACAGGTCTGCCACAGAGTCAGAAGTGACTGCTGTAGCAGACCAGCAGGCAGAGTCAGAGTCATTTGTACTTTTTCATATGTTACCTGGAAAGTCAGAACCTGTAAGGTCAGTATCAGTGGCTTTTACTGATGTCGAAGAGAAACAAAATATTCCATCATCTGTTTTTGATGTAGCAGGCATGCTTAGAAAGCAATCTAACATAGTTCCATGTGTTTATACTGAAGGAGAGCATAGACGTGAAATGCAACAACGTTTTGAAGACCAAAAGCATACAGCCTTGGAGCATCTGGAAGTTATTTCATCAGATCTTCTTTGTGAAACTGTGACACACAAAAATCAGCATTATTCTGGTGAAAAGGACAGGCTTTCTTCAGCAGAGATGCAGTCTGCTGGCTCTAGTTCCGATGAAAAGCAGAACCCAGATATGCCATCTTTTGGGCTAGCTAGCTGGCTGGTAGAAGAGGTGAAAGCTTGCTCAACTAGTCTGCTAAGGGCTGCAGATGTAGACAGGCAAGGAATTCAATTTTCTCCAAATGAAGCTTCTGATTTTGGGTCAAAACAATTCCCAGCTGAAAGCTGCACAGAACTTACAGTTGATGAGACTATAGAGAAAAAGGGACATACATTTAGAGTTTCTGAATCAGTGTCAAATGAATTTTCTCACAGGAAGTCCTCAGACACTAGTCCTGGAACACAAAGGTATGATTTACCATCTCGGGTAGGAGATAATCAAGGTCCAGATAATATTGTGGAGTATGAAACTAGTACTGTAAAACCTACAAAAATGGAAGTAAAGCAACATCTGGAGATAGGCAAAGTGTCTGAAGTGCCTGAACATTACCTGAGAGGAGAAGAGGAAGAAGTGGAACATGCAAGTGCTGTAGAAGACAGTCAGTGTGCCCTGGGGACTACTGAACAAAAAGATCTATTTAATATAATTTCAGAAGGTTATGAAATACTCAATATTCATGCTCCTACACATGTTTCTTCTGTTGATCAAGAAGAAAGTAAACAGATGCCAGATAAATTAGAATACTTGGAAACAAATCCTTTGTTTAAAAGAAAATTAGCTGATGATGGCCACAGAGCCCTAGCTTCTGGAAGAACCACAGAAATTTCAGAAGGCTCAGTGTGTGGAAAGACTGCAAGCGATGAAATACCAGAATTGGTAAAAAAAGATAATGTTGAGGAAACTGGGGAAACACAACAAGAAAATCCCTTTTTGCCAGAGAACAATAATTATGCAGTGCTGGATCCTAGTAACGGTACTGCTGATATGGATTATTTTGAAAAATATACATTGATTGATGACAAATCCCCAATTAAGCCACATTTTGAAAGACCAATTTCATTGTCTCCTGTGACAGAAGATCCCAATGAACCTGTCGAAGAAGGCAAATCTTTTAAAGAAAGCACTGAGGCAGATACTTTGGAAGAGTTTTCCTTACTTGAGGATTTGGATGAAGTCTTTTATGGTACCATGAAAGAAGAAAGCAAAATGCAGTCCTATGCAGATGCGTCAAAACCTTTACCTCTGCAGAAATCAATTGATTCGAGCAGTAAAAGCATTACAAACGTAGAAGATGAACGGAAGTCACCAGGGACCCCACTCTTTGACTCAGAAGAAGGAGTGCTAGAACGATCTCTCTTGTTCCCTACCACTGTTGCTGCAATTAATCCAGAGCTTCTAGAGGAGCCACCTGCTCTATCATTTTTATACAAGGACCTCTATGCAGAAGCAGTAGGAGAAAAGACAAAGGATGAGGCTCCCTCTGATGAGGAAAGTGGTAATTCTAATGCATCTTTCCCTAGTAGGAATTCAGACACAGATGATGGAACTGGAATATATTTTGAAAAATATATTCTTAAAGATGAAATTCCAAATAAGGCCATAGGGCCTCAAAAAGATCAGACACCAGAGGATGAGTCCTTCAGTGGAGGAATTTTGGGTTGGAATTCAGAGAACAAGCAGCAGGAGGGATCTGGTTATGTTCAATGTGTCAAAACTGAGGTTCTGCCAGAAACGGGTGTTATGGAGAGAGACAAAATCCAGGTTGACAGTGACATTCAGGTAACAATTTGTAAACCAATGCATGCCATTCCTTTTGGAAGCAGAACAATCCTTTCAGGTGCAAGAACTGATACCACAGAACAAAGAGAAGAAGAAAATGCACCTGTAGAAACAACTGAGGAGTTGCCAGAGCATTCAAGTCAGCAAGCGTATAGTCAGCTAGTGGATTATCAGGGAGCTGCATATCAAGAAGCTGGAAATAAGCAGGAAGAACAGCACAATATAGCAGCAGTTGCTCAAATGGAAAAATACATTCCATTTGTTGAAGACAGTGTAGATGATCAGTATACTCAGGAACATCTTTCCTGTGTCCCTACCATTCAGCAAATAGAGAATCCAGACTTCCAAAGAGAGGAGCAGCACCCTGATATTTATGAAGATCTCGCTGAATCAATGGACTATGATGTGATTACACAAGAAGAACTTTTACAAGATGAAATATCATCCCAATTTACACATGAGGAGCTATTATTTGAAGACAGGGACTCTTTTGAGCATGCTGTTGGTAGTTATGAATTTGTTAATGAGCCAGAACAAAGAACACTTGTTGAGCTTGAAGATTCAGGTTTTGTGGTGATGTACCCTGAAAAATCTGCAACAAACATTCCTCAAGTTGAGAGCCCCCAAAGAGAAATGAAGAAAGCACAAGTAGACACATATTGTTACCACTGCAAATGCCCAATATCTGCTATTGACAAGCTTTTCGGAGAGCACACAGACCATGAAGTCACAACACTAGATGATGCTTCAACCAAGGTGAAGGTAAGAATTAATTTGGGTAAGAAAAAGAGCTAAGGAGGTTAATTTCTCCAGTCCTCTTGTGTAGACAAGGGAAGAGGCTTTAAAGAGCAGTCTAGAAGCTAAGTTGCAGTATTTATGAAATAAAAACTATTCCTGGAGATCTATTCCTATGAGAGATCTTGAAGGGAGACTATCTTATTAAGGTATTTTCTAGAGTCCTAGGCTTGCTAAGCTGGTATTCTTATTTGTTCAGAAGTTTAAATAGCCTTGTTTATATGCAGCTGTTAAGAGAATTTCCAACTTTCAGCCTGTGTAAGTTTGTTCTGGTTTGGATATGTGAGGGAAGAAATGAGAAAAATATTTTTTCTGTTAAAAGAAAACTCAACTAACAGCAGCTCACTTCACTTTTAAAGGTACAGAAACCTCCATATGTGGACACCACTGTCATCATAAAGTATTCCCTGTCCTGCTTACACGTGTTGATTGCTTGGAGATGTTATACAAAGTACACAGTTTACACTACACAGTTTTGTCGAAATGCAACTTATTTTCTGTTCAATTCATCTTCAAGATGGCCCTAAACGGGAAAAGGACTTTTTACAAGGGCACATAGAGACCGGACAAGGGGTAATGGCTTTGAACTGAAAAAAGCAGGTTTAGATTAGACATTAGGAAGAAATTCTTCACTGTGAGAGTGGTGAGACCCAGAAACAGATAGTCCCAGGAAGCTGTGGTTGCCCAATCCCTAGAAGTGTTCAGGGTCAGGTTAGATGGGGCTTTGAGCAACTTGATCTAGTGGAAAGTGTCCCTGCCCATGGCAGGGGGGTTAAAGCTAAGTGGTCTTTAAGGTCCCTTCCAACCCAAACCATTCATTGACCTCTGGCCAATATTTTAGCTGTAGCACAGGTAAGAGTTTATCAGGTCCTACTTCTTTGCATTATCTCTAACCTGTACCACTCCAAAAGACAGATAAAATGCCCTCCATTTCAGTAGCCTCGTCCTTTGCTATCAATACTAGTGAAAATGCTTTCAGTTTTGTGGAATTTGCAGTTCTGTTTGTGAAAACAGCATACACATGACATCTCACTTCTCCCATATCAAACCTGTTCATGTACAAGTATACAGATGTTCCAGCTATTTACTCTCACTTCTCTGAGGGGTGAGGTCTCTTTCTTGGCACATTCTCATCTGACAGAAATACAGATTTTGTGTCATTTCACTGAAATTCCAGAAGGGCTTATATTGATGGTATTTATGTTATCTTTATGTCAAGTCATATGCATAAAAGAGAAATCAAAAGTAGGAGGAGTCCATGTGATAGTTTGAAATATCAAGGTTTACAAACTATCTCCATGGTATGCAGATGTATGATATCTGAACTACTTTTTGTGTATGGCCATTCATGCTTGACTTAGCAGTGATAGTTAGCCACTAGTAAGTAGTAAAGTCACAGACCCCAGCCATCCCTCAAATGTACCTGCATTACAACAAGTCAAGTTGCAAGCTGCAAATAAACATCCCATGATATCACTCCCTGGCTGTGGAGCATGGATATGAAGCCAATATTAAATCTGCCCATAGCACAGGCTTAGCTTCACATGATTTCTAACCCTCAGGGCTTAGGTTACTCAGAGACTGCATTTGGATGTTTCTTGTTACTTTTGTATAATTACTGAGAAAACATTAAGATAGCAAAATGCTTGTAGCCTGAATTTTTTGTTGCATGAAAACTGTAAGATCATAGCCTCACAGTAAATGAAATGAGCTATGGATGGCATCTGTCAGATTTTATAGGTTATCTTGACAAACAGAAATTTGTCTCCAAATCTTGGTGATTAGCCCTAAATATTTATGAAGTGAGCTTTTAATTTTACTGTCCAATGTGACATTTACAACTAATGAAAACTCACGTTTGTTTTCTACAGATCTAACCATAACATTTTGCCATAATAAGAAGCTGTTACAAAAGAAGCTAACATTTCTTTTAGATTTATGCCATCTAATTAAAACTAAGCATTTTTACAAATTATGAATTGCACCTGAACAGATGGACAGCTTGCTTTCATAAAAGGTCAAGAAGGACTACGAAAAAGTTCTGAGTTGTCTCTGATGCCTGTTGTCCCTTGGACTGTGTTTGTTTCCACGTCTAATTCAACCAGTGATTTTGATGTATTCTTGTTCGTAGGAAATATCTTTAAAATTCTAATTAAAAAAAAAAAAAAAACCACAACATGATACTGCATAATTTATCACCCTCATAATTACTCTTGTTATATTCCTTTTAATGGGCTTCTTCCTCTGATCTCTCCAGGACCCTCATGAGAGTCTAAGTACTCTCACTCTCAGCAAAGCTGCATTGAAATTCATTATGTTCAAAAACTGGTATAGATACTCAGCATCTTGTTGAACTGAATTCCCTTTTTTTGTTTGGAAACAGTTTCTATGACTGTTCCAGTTGCTTTTTCTGTGCTTGCAGCCAGAGTGATACTTGAACTTATTTATCTATTGTTCCAAGGGTGGCTCATGGCTAAAGGAAAATATTCACCTAAAATAAGTTCTGTGTAAAAGCTTTGTAAAATAACCTGCCTAAGTTTCGATTTTAAATTTCAGAGTCATTTAAGTGAATTGCTGATAGCACTGGAAGAAAAGTCAATAAAGATCGAGGAGTTTGTGAGTGATATTGAATTGCGATTTAACTCAGTCGAGGTAAGTCCAGTGTTTTATCACACTTTCTCTCCCTCTACTTCTAAGATATGTTTGCCTTATTTTATAGCATCATTGCTTTCACCAAAACGGGCTGTTTCTCCAGTCCTCAAATTGATTTCTCCCACTGGAAGGTGTTAACGTTAGAGGAAGAAAAAGACTGCTTTTTTGCACATCATTGCAAAGTGAAATATGTAACTGTCAAGCACTGAAAGAAAAAGTTCCCTTAATTTTGTTTAAGCCTATAAAAAGCTCATACTGTGTCTTTATTTAGAATCCTGTGTGAAGCATATAAATTAGTTGCCCAGTGTCTTAAGTTCTGATTACCCAAGTCCTTAAGCCTTTAGAACTGTATTAATTTCAGTTGTAAGTATGAATTTTTAGCTATTTTGTAGTCAGATTTCCTGTCTCAGTGCTTAAATATGAAAGTTTAGTTTTAAACACTAACAGTAAAAAAACACCTCTCATTGTTTTAAATGTATTTCTCTAGTGATATTTCTCACAGAGGAGTTTGACTGCAAAAAGAAAATTATCTTATTTTCAGTATGCCAGAATGAATCTGTAGATGGGTAATTGAGAATTTCTGTGTATTCATTAAATGTTATGATTTTATTCTGCAGATCGATTAACATCTGTTTTTATTTTGCAGGAAAATTGTAAGAAAAATGCAGACTTATTGGAAAAGCAGAATGAAGAGATGCTTAAGAAAGTGGTAGCACAATATGATGAGAAATCAGAGAACTTTGAGGAAGTGAAGAAGATGAAAATGGAGTACCTGTATGAGCAGATGGTTAATTTCCAGCAAACTGTTGATTCAGCAAAGGAGACTTTGGAGACAACAGTTAAAGAAGTGGATGAAGTGGAAGGATTTGTTTTCCTAAACGTAAGTAAAAATGGCTTTCATGCTGCAGTTTTTATAATGTTAGTTAGGGAAGGAGTTCTGTATCTAGGCTGGCAATGAGTTATTTACCTTTTTTTTTTTTTTTTAAGTTAGCAAAATCCTACTAGCTCAGCTATTCCACTCTGAAACTGCTGGATCATTTGCATTTGTTGTGGGAATTCTCAGAGAGAATTGCAGAGATGATGCACAAGATGAAAACGTGACATGCTATTAAAATGGTTCTCATTTGTTTTATAAAGAGGAGGTAAAAAGACGGTTTGATAATTTTTCTAAAATTAATTATTTACTGAGGAATAAAAAATGTTACAGGATTTAGGTATTTTACTGTATAAAAATAAAATACATATTTTATTTGTCTAATAGCAACAACAAAGCGATTTCTGAAACGAGAAAAGTATCTGAAGTAGAATTGTTTCTGGATTGTGGGGTTTCTTTGTTTGGTTGTTGTTGTTTTGGGATTTTACAATAAGCAGACGCAGACAGTATTTATGCACTTAAATTGCTTAGGCTGTGGTAAATATTTACTGCTGAAAAGCAGTGAGAGGCTGTGTGGTACTTGGTTGCTGGCTGGGGTGAAACCACAACAATGGGGTTGGCTTAGGGATATGCATTTGAAGTGCTTGTCTATGGTGGTCCTTTCTGGATGTAAAAAACATCTCCAGTGAATCTGCAGGACTGGATCTACCTAGCTTGTACAGTCTACAGTCATTAGTCTTAAACTTTATTCACAGGGTGTTGCAGGTCCTGGGTCCTCCAATACTGTTCTTGTGCTGCAAGACTTGTCCATAAGTGAGCCATGGTACTTTCTCCTCTACAAAAGTATATATATTTACACAAGTAAAAATACTCTACAAGTATTAACAATCTTGAAGAGGATGGATTTTCTGGAATAATAAACTCCTGTTATGGAATGAGCATGTAGTTTAGAAGTTGCAGTGAAACTATCCTGGGATGCTAGAAATAAAAAGGTCAAATTACTGTCTAAAGACTGATCATTCATGCAAAATAAACCACCTTCCAAATGCAAGAACCCAGCCCATGTATGCTCTGGCAATTATAGAAACGATGGACCAGTATTTGGCTTTCTTCCCTACTCCAAGCTGCACTATGTCCTGTAATCAAGTGAATATTGTAGTAGATTAGCTATTATGGGATGGACAAAAAATCTGGATTATTTTCCTGACCTTTGTGAGGTATGGGATCAGTGCTTTGGCAAAAAGATAGTTTTGTAATCTGTAATTTTTTTCTGGGGTGTGAAAATCATTGGATTCCCTGCTCCTTTCTGTTAGTGAAAGCAGACAAGAACTTTTTTGTCCCTATGCCAGGAAACATTAACTCAAGATTCATGGAGCATGGGCTAAACTCTCACTCCAAAAGTAAAAATCTCACCCAGCTTCTAGTAATAAGAAGTTACAAGGCAGATTTTAGCCAGAGATAGAATTTAACTGTTCTTACTGTGTGAGTGATTTCTTTCTCTAAAAGCCTTCGTTTAAGAAAGTACTTGACTATGCTCGAGTCTTTAAACCTAGGTTTTGAATACTGACCCCTCAGGCACTTGAAACAAGATTTATACTCTAATACCCTGCTGAGTCAGAGCTTTGAAATGAAATATTCCTAAAGAAATAAATCCCCTGCTAGTGTGAACGCACAGCATTCCAAGCAGCATCAAGTCAATAAAGCCATGTGTATTTTATGTCCAAAGAGGGTAGAAAGACTGTTAGATGATTGGCTTTTCAACATTTTGGTGGTTTTGAAAACTATTAATACTTTTTTTTTCCTCTTCTAGTCATGTAAAGAGTTGAATAAAAGGTATATGAAATATGGGTTAAGTGCACTGTAGTGAGTACTAGGCCTAGCATGCTGGATGTTTCATTTAGTATTTGCAAGCTTTGAAAACACACTGCTAATATTCAGAGCTACTTTTATAAACCTTGCAAATAATGAAATTAAGACAAGAGGTTTTATACTTGTTGCTGTAACTGAGTGGTTTTCGAGTATTTTGCACATGTTCTGTAAGACATTAGTTAAACAAATAGCATTGTAAAACATCAGCTCAATTTTAAATCTCTACCCAGACATTTCTAAACTGATGTTCCTTGTAGTTATTATTATACACACATATACTAAAAACCATTTTAACCCTGGTTCCATCTGTTAGACATCACTGGTATATTCCTTTTTTTCAGTAGTCTGGTTCTGTGTCTCTGAAAGATTATAATATGAAGCATCACTTAGATGTTGTTGGACTATGCTTCTGAACACAGTTCCAGAAAAAAAATGAGATTAAATAGATTTCAAAACGTTACTAGGAGACTATGGGCTGATGTTTTCCCATGCCTCTTCACTGGCACTGCCTGATGCAGAGTGTGTCATCGGGCTGGTGCCTCATCACGGCTGCATCACAGTCTACCTGCACATCCCAGTAAATGCATATAATCACAAACAGTTCTCTGCCATGTGGGATTTTTTCAAAGCAGTCATTTTAATGAGTTTCATCCTTAATGAAAAAAATGTTCAATTATAAGCCCATATTCCTCAAATAAATTTTCCAGGGTGAACTAAAAATATTCAGAGTGGTTGGCTGCAGGCTTGTCCTATGCAAGTCCTCAAAACTGCATAGCCCACCCCACCACCCCGATCTTCCCAAAAGGCCTGGGCATTATGCAGTGCGTATCAAACATACCCTTGCCAGTGCTTCCTCAGCCATGGCAGTGGTATGTGTGCTGACACAGACTGGGATATAACAGTGACACCACGGTTTCAGTGTGCGGTCAAATTACAACCCCAGGAGAGTAGTTTGAAAAGAATGTGCCAAACACCCCTTCAAGGTTTCCAATCATCTTTAGAACTGGACTATAAATTTGGACTCACTTCTTGCAAGTGAAACTGTTTGGCCACATATCTGCATTTAGTTTATTGCAGGTAAAATAAGACAAAACGATTTTCCAAGGCTTTATCTCCACTTTGTTTACTTACACAATAAACTTAAAACTTATTCTGTTTTGTGCATGAGCTTGCTGTTACTTTAGTTTGATAGTACCTGACTAGCTAAGAAAAGGTTAAGAACAAGCCTATTTAACAATGCATGTTTTTTTAAAGAAAGTGTATTTTATATTTGTTGTGCTTCGTTAAAATTATGCACAATGAACTACTTCAGTGACTGAAAAAAAATGCAGGGGAGAAAGATAAAATTCAGTTGCCTTAAAAAAAAAATTCTTTTATTTTCTTGGAGCTACTTCTGTCCCAGAATTAAAAATATGTTGGGGTTTTTTTTCCTCTAATGAACTCAGCAAATACAGGCTAATTAAGTGGAATCTATCTTCCCTGTCATGTTTTTTTGACTTGCCACAAGCAGCTGCTTTACGTTACATCTTTGGATTCAGCTGCTGAAGTTAGCTCTAAGGTTTGTAACCTTTAAAGGCACTGCATTAGCAAGCCCAAACCCCTGTGCTCTTGGGAGTCTTTCTGTGAACTTCAAATCTTCATATTCTCATGGATTAAGTGTACACAGACCATGTGCGCTCTGACTGTGCTCCTGATCTGAAATTGCAGCATGGTCTAAAAGTTCAAAAGCAGGGAAACAACTTCTCCATGCATGTTGTCCTCAAGTTCATGGGAAATTTTTACAGAAGCATGTCACATGGTCTTTGCTTCTGGCCTTTGGAAAACTATGCAGTGACACAAATGATTTATATATGTTTTCTTCCAAATAGGTTACTTTCTGCAATGGATACCACCCTCTCTTTAGAGAAGGTGCCCAGTGCTTTTTCACTGTTTGAGCACTATGCAGACAACCCAGGACAAAGCAACCAGCAGTCCTTACAACGTGTTGCTGGTAAGAATCTCTAAATATCATTTTTACAAAAGCTAACAGTTTGGCATTGCTTTGGACATTTTAAGAATCTAAAAACAGAATCTATCTGAGAAGTATAAATTTGAAAACCATGTAAATAGGAATCAGAGTTGAATGTAAAATGAAGTTTAATTATGCACAAGTGTTTGGCTTATAGTAAGTACAGTAAGATGAGCAACAGAGATAGAAGTGCTAAACTGGGGGATTCTTGCATCACTTCAAACATCTGTACCTCAGATTAGCTGAGGGTCTTGATCTGTAAATCTCCCAGGGCTAAAGAAATTGGTCTTCCTTGCAGGCAGGGACAGAAGAAGCAACTGAATGATATCCTGAGCTCTATTCCTCTAAGGGTGGCAGTCCCGCCATGCCTAGTATGGGGAAGAGGGTGTGGGGCTGGTTGATGGCTGAGGTCCCTGAACTTGTGACAAAAGAATGGAGGCACCTGAAATCCCCAAGGGATGTGAAGAGAAAGTGGTTAACTATAGCTGGAAACAACAACGGCTTGTCAGGGTAGTAGTGAAAATTGCACGTGATATTTCATGTCCTGTAAAAAGCTTGTCTGTGTGGACTTTCTGCTCTGTCTGCATATATAAGTGTATTATTTAGATCCGGACAGCTATCAGTGAAGATCTTGTCAGCACCAATTTGTGGATTCATCTTCTTCATTTCCTTTTCAAGGGAACATTTGTTTAGAGCCTTGCATCTCGCTGTCATGTTTTGGGGCCTCCCATTCACCATTCACATGCACCACTGCCATCATAGTCACTCCTCCGGCTTTCCAAGCGAAGCCTCTTTCTCATGTGTTTGGTCCCTGAGCACTGACCTAGAGCATCAAATTCCCTAAGGTGCTTTGATTCCTGGCTGAATTTTCAGGTGACTAATGGGACATTGGAGAAATGCCACTTCCTGGAGACTCTCCAGTGTCTAGTAAGGTTGAGTGCACTTAGCAGTGTTACTGTAGAAAGATTGTCTCTCTTCTCCACACCACTACTTTCATTAGACCTAGAGGAACTTGAATATATCTTAGACCTTAAAATCCTCATCAGATTTGTATGAATTTGCCTGTGGCATTGGAAGCTTCTCAGGTGAATTTGATTTGGAATTGAATAGCTTGAACACTTAATTTATCACATACTGGAGAGCTTTGTTAGCCACTCTAAGTATTTTATTTGACTGAAGCCGTATGATGAAATACATATGAATTTTCTCCAATCCATGTATTTTTCCTTCAGAAAGTACGGTGTTTTACTGAACAATTTCATAAAACCTAATTTTCACCTCTTCAGAAACCTATTTCCTTCAAAATACCTTCTATTTCCAAATTTTCCATATTCTCTAGTGTAAAGCTGTTTTCCCTCAAATTCTTCCTCCTTTCATGTAAGCCATCCCCATTCACAAATGCATTAGCATAAAAAAACCCTAGCAGCATGCTCTTGGGCATATTGGAACCCAGGTTCTGCCACAAGAAGAGTGGGAATAATTTAAAAATTTAAAAATTATCATTTCCAAAGCCATCTGGTAAGGCAAGGACCTTTGCTGATTGTAAAGCTCTTCCAATAGAGTCACAGAGGACTCCTCTTTCAAGTCCACAAAGACAAGGGAGTGTTATTTCTCATTACATCGGAAAACATTTGAGATTATTATTTTTCTTCCAGGGGCTGTGGGGATTAGGTAGCAAGAAGGAAAACTTCCTTACACCACAACACTTCAATGAAAACTGAACAGAAAAGAATATTTCCCACTTTTCTGTTGAAAAATATCATTTATTCAAACTTGTGTTGCAAATATTTTTTTTATTAAAATACACTATAAAAGGGACCAGTACTTTGACAACACATTAATGTTCTGTTTGTAAAGAGAATAGTTCAACTTCTTGCTTTGAGATTGCTTCCTTTCAAATTGTTTGGTATTATGCAAAAGGAAATTAAAAATCAAATGTTTCTCAATGTTGCTGAACTGAATTTTGATCTGTCATTCTTTTTCCTTTTTTTTTTTTTCAGAACTTTCATTCAGTAAACTAGCCTCTGTTTAGATTTGGCATAATAATAAATCTTGCAACTCTGAGGTTTCTGTGATCATAAATAGTGGTTTCTAGGCAAAATCATGAGGAAAAAAACTGGTTTCCCCATTATGTCCATTGAAAGGAAGTATTTTCCTAAGGACGATAAATTTTTTAATTGCCAACTCTAGTTACAGTCAAAAGACAAAATGAGGATTGTTTTTAGCAATGAGAAGGATAATTTTTTTTTCAATGGGCAGCAGATGTAATCTTACTGTACTGGTAGCTCTCTGTATAAGTGATAAGGAAACAGCCAGCATCTGCATTTGCCTTGTTCATGCCACAGGGGATCATCATCATTACTGTAGAGATAACTGGAAAGAAAGCAAAAGCTTTCTGCTGAGATTTTAAGAAAATTCATGCAGTATGGAAATTTACTGGGTGAAGAAATAGAACCATGTATTTTCATTCCCTGCAATCATTTTAACAATTAACATCTTTTAGGGCTTTTTGCTTCTTTCTTTCCCCTCTCTCTCTTTTAAGACATAATCACAGAGAGGAACAATATCTCATCTGGGGTGGATCTGTGTCAATCAGGAGACAAAGTTTATGTTAAATCTGGGGAGCCTTGAAAGTCTTCGAAGCACTCTTCGTAACGAATGATACTGGTTGTCCTATGGGTTCAAGTGCTTTGGTAGAGTTCAGATTCACCTGCACACCAAGGATTCTCGGTCCCTTGGGTCTGTGGAAAAATGACTATGCCAGGAAGGAGTGCTGAGTTGTGCATGTGCTGTAGGAGTCCACCTCAGGGCAGGGGTTGACCCAAGGCTTCAGGGAGCCTCCTGCTCCCCAGTGCTGTTAGAGTCTTCCTCTGCCTAAAGCACATTCCTGCTGCTGTCAATATCTGTAATACTGACATACTGGATCAATCCCTTTCTAGTGTGCCAGGTCCTTTCCCCTGCCCACATTTCTGGGATCAGTTCATACATCTGTCTCTGGAGGAGGGTGTGGGCACACACTTTATGCTGGGTTTGGGTGGTCCCAGTACTAGGACTAGATCTTATTTTGTCCAGACTGTGAGAGAAATGGAAAGCTCTCAGTGTTGAGCAGATACTTTTTTCTGCTCCTAGTTTAGGAGGACCTGTTGTTCTAAAACTGCGCTAGTATTCTGTATTTCCTGCTGTACTTGCCCTGTGGAAATAAGCCATCTCAATGAAAATAAGCAGCTGGGTTGCCTCACAAATCTTTTGGTAATGTGGCTGAAAACACAGGGGCATGTATAACAATGGGAAACTTTCCTCTCAGTCCCACAGACACCGAATGTAGTACCCCAGGAGCCAAACTCAGCCACCAGCACTTCCATTGCTGTCTACTGGTCCGTGAATGATGGGGATGCCATCGACTGCTTCCAGGTCTATTGTATGGAGGAGCCGCAAGCCAGCAAAGATGCAGGGGGTGTGTAAAGTCTTGCCTTCTCAATTGCATGAGTTCTTTCTGCCCTGGTCTTGGATAAACGGATGGGGATGTGAGCTGCAGGGGCATGAAAAGGACACAGAAAAGCGGCTGTGAAGACATCATGTGTAGGACTAAGGATGGGCAATGATGTTTCTCCTCTTCCCCTTTGTCCTCCAAAATGCAAGATAAATATCATGGTCTGTAAAGTGAAGGGCAGTTGTTTTCACATGTTGAGGTGCCCTTTTACAAAATGGCTTGACGTCCAGGGAGGATGTGTTCATGTTGCCCCTGGATACTCATGGGGACTGCAGATATGACTCCCAAGGGGACAGCCTTCATTAGCTTTTCAGGGCCCTGCATGTGCTTCAGAAATATGTATTCACTAAAAAAGCAGCAGGAAAAGGTAATCAGTATTTCCACATATAGATGATTTTTTTCAAAATATTTCAAATGTTAAATGTGAAGTTGAATAAAAGGAATTGAAAGGTTCATTCATTAAAAAGCTCAGACTGATCATAAAGTCACCTTTAGCAACCAGGCTCTGCACAAATCCATGCGTGCATGTGTGTGCAGGCTAACAGATGCTAAGGACTTTTCACAATAGGTAATTTATAGCTAAGTCCTATATAGTTCATTATGAGAAATTATTATGTTATAGAGCCTGTTATAAACCAGGGTTGGTAACTTCTGATTGTGCATCCCAAACTTGCAGTCTAGTCCTCAGTAGGACTGGGGGCCATAATCTCCTCTTGCCATCAATGGCATTTGTGTACACTCAATTCAAGGGCACATCAAAAACTTTCTGTCAGAACCGAGTCAGTGTAAGATACGGAGAACTCAACTACTAATGCTTTCTGGATTTTCTTAATTGACTGTTTTTAATATGTTAGTTGAGAGGCTGAACTGTAAGCCCTACCAGTGCAACACGAGTTGTGATGTTCCATGCTTGTGTGTGTTTCTCTTAGCCCTAGTGGAGGAGTACAGAGTGACAGTGAAAGAGAGTCACTGCATTTTGGAGGACCTGGAGCCAGATCACTGCTACAGTGTGTGGGTCATGGCCGTGAATGGCACAGGCTGTAGCTTACCCAGTGAAAAAGCCATTTTTAAAACAGGTATGTATTTATTTTGGCATTTGATTATTATTTTGACATTTGATTATTACGAGCCTCAGGTTCTCAGACAAATTCTAGTCCATAGTGTTATTGAAACAGAGGAATGCTTCATTCAGCCCATCTGGCAGATAGCAGGCAGCTCACAGTCATTTCCCTTTTGCTAAGACGATAGAGGCATAATTGCTCCTGAGAGGAAACTTGAAGGCATTCAGTTTTGAAGATGTTTCTGGTCTCAGGCCGTATGGCTGGGGCACTGGGGCAACACATTATGTATTTCTCTTCAGTTGTGTTGCAGTGCTCCAGGGAAGCTCTGGGAAAGCCACCTGCCTATACCCTGCTGCTGCTCCTTTTCTTGCACACAGTGTGCACCAGTGTGTGCTGTGTGTTTTACCTCTCTGCCATCCTCCTGAATACATCTATGTTGCATTGATTTAAGTTATTAATTTTGCAAGGGAAGGCCTGATTTACCAAGGTTACATGCTGTGTCTTGCTCAGTGGGACACAAATCTCAAGTATGGCTGAGAGGCTCTGCTGTTGTTTAAACAGTATAAATTAAGATGAGTAATTAGACAAGTATTTCTTATGAGCTTCACTTGACTGATTCACTTTTCTGAGCATTAATTTCTTTAATAATTTGTATTGACAAAACTATTACTTCTTAAATTACGAACAAGGTAAAGCATCCTTGTATCTGAGGCCCTCATGATAGACAATTTTTTCAGTGCTACAGGATAAAAACAATTATTCCATTCTTGCAGTCACAAATACAGGGAAGGATATTTAACAATTTCATAATGGAAAAATTCTGAGAGTATTGTTGAAATCACTTGATAACACCCACAGCTTCAAGCTGTTTGCTTAATTTACTAGACTTCAAATTTGTTGATAATTCTCTTTAATACTTAATTTGTGATTCATATTTTAAGAAAGTTTATTTTTTTAATAATTCAAAGTGGAAATTCAAATTTTATGGCCTCAACAATGCAATTGTGAATATGGTGTACACTTTCTGCCCAAATAATGATGAGTTGTTGCTATTAGCTAATAAATTATGATTTTTAAAAAAGGTTTCCACCTCCCTGAAGCCATTATTTTTAAGAACTCTCTTTGTCTCTTGGCATCAAGATCACCATACTTTTTCCCAAAATGGAAGCCTTCTAAAAAAAAGTTAATTTCCATGAGTCTTTAATTGCTTCCTTTGGCCTGTTTCTTTAAGAAAACAAATAAACTAGATAAATATGGGCTTATTAAACACTTTTTCTCAAAGCTGAATTGAACTCCCTCTGGAGTGCACTGAACCCCAGATGGACTTGTGGGGACACTGCTGAACACTAACTGATACAAAATTGCTGCATCTCCTCAACACCAAATCCAGAAAGATAAGCACCAGTAATGGAAAACAGTTCTTCTAAAGGAGTCCAGCTGCTTTGATATAAAGAAAAATATTTCAATTCTTCAAGTAGCCTGATGAACTCAGAAGCAAGAATTTAGAGTTTATTTTTAGTAATTGAGATTAAAAGTTGGCACATAGAAGACAATTTGCAGGTATAGGAAAACACACAGCAATACTTGAACAAAGCTGTGACTCTTCCAGGTGCTGGGAATCCTCGCAAAGTTTCTCTGTTGGCATTGTACCCATGGAGGTAACAGTGGGTCTGGGAAGTTGTGGGCAGTGCAGGGATTGCTGCTGAGGCATTCCCCCAGCACCTCCTGGCTCGTGCTCCTCCACTTCCCAAACTCACATCTTGTCTTTCCCCACACTGAGGAACATCCTGTTTCCAAGCTGTATTTTCTGTGAGGGAATGATGCTGAAGGCAGGAAGAATCCCTCTACCCTCTAACCCCTCCCCTACAACTGATCTCCTCATGAAGGCTCTTTGCCATCCTAAAGACATAGAAGTGAGCCTATCTTCTGCTGTTGCTCAAAACCCGTGTGATTCTCAGGTTATTTGGCTCTTTCTCTCTTATAAAAACACTTAAATGAGTTCCGAAATATTATGATGAAATTAGATATGCATTCCAGCTACAGCTAATTTGTTAAAAAAATCCCAGAAGCACAGTAACATCTTTTCTGTATGCTCATTCCAGTTAATCTTTAGATGGATATTTTCAAATTAAAATAAAAAAAGAGCTTCATGTCTTGTAACACGCTGTTTACACATACATAGATGTGGGTATACGTGTGAGTTGCTGAATGCAGGTATTAGGGAATTCAGCTATTAATTTTTCATTCTTTAGGAACAGATGCATTTAGAAACAGATGATAATCAAATATATCTGAGGAGAACAAAGGGACTATTGCTAAGGGAGCTACAAAGAGGTATTAGCAGATGAGACTCTGAACTACTAGCCTTCTGATTTTCACTACCCAGGAAATTGTTACATACTTCTGGGTGTTTTTCTTTCCTTTTCTACTAACAACAAATTATTTTTCTTAAAAGACAAAATGCATCTAGAATGTTTGTTGCAGTTCTTTTAGATTATCTTGTCATAAAATCGTCTAATCTCTACTTTTGTCTTAAGCCTCCTATTTGGAACCTTGTGTCTTTAAAAGTAAAATTACTTTTTACAACTTTTTTTTTTTAATAATAATCTTTCTTTCATAATTGGTATTAAGACTGTTTATGTGAGTTTCACAACAGGTTGTAAGGTGTTTCAAATTACTATTTCCCAGAAAGTGAAAAAACAAGAGAATACAACTGATCCATTCTTGTCTCACAATGTTGAATGTGCAATTATACACAATAGCTTTTGATTACTTGCATCTAGTGCACTATTTTACATTCCATTTTCTGTCTTGCAGTTGGCCCTGTAGTTCTTAAACTGAGTCTCTAAAAAAGAGAAATTACAGGACCAAATTTTAGCTTTTCAAAAATAACCAAGACACAACTAAACAGAAAGTCAGCATTTCCCTGCAGCAGCACATTTTTTTCTGATGCAACTCATGCAGGCACTGCTGAGGACAGGATTGAGGTGATGCAGGGGGAGCCGTAGGCAGTGCTGCCTCTGTGCTCTGCTTCTTGGAGATTGGCAGAAATGAGGAAAACGTGCTTAAGGAAAGGCATAAATTTAAACTGCCTTTCTAACGATGTGTAGAAATGCACAGATCTTCACACGGACTTTCCCAGCATGTTTATATTTTTTACCTGTAATACCCCTCTGCTATTGACACACCAGCGAAAGATGGATGGGAAAATGGATGGGGAAAATTAACTATTAACTATCCTGTGGGTTTTCGAGGAGCTGACTCTTGCTTTCCCTTGCAAACATTCCCCTCCAGCCGCTGGCACCCTCTTCGGAGTACAGCTAACGTGTTCTTGTGTCCCCCAGCACCCGCTGTCCCCACCATCAAGGCCGAGGACTGCACTGTGTGTTGGGACACGGCCACTGTCCGCTGGCGTGCCGGCTCCGTGTCAGCGGAGTCCTTCATCCTGGAGTACTGCCGACAGCACTCGCCGGAAGGAGAAGGTCTCAGGTCAGTGCCGCGGTCACAAAAGCCCCTTGGTCAGATTAGGCAGCCGCTGATGACCATCCCCCAGGCCGTGGTTCGTTACGCAAGAGATTATTCTGCCTTCAGCCACGCGAGGAAGAAATCTGCTTCTGTGTGCTGAGGAATTTAAGGGACAGACGCTAATCCATGAGATTAGGCTGAGACACAAAATACTTCCTTTTTATTCTGCTTAACTGGACAATCCCTTTCAGTTGGAGCCAAAACCCTGGAGATGTTGTGCTGTTTGCAATCAACTAGAAATTTTAGGGCTATGCTGGCCAGGGAAGCAATCGCTGACCTGCAGCTGCTGGAGCCTGGGGCAGGGCAGAGGAGGGCAGCTCAGCTCCATGGAGAGCCGTGTGATGGGGTAGCCTGGACCAGTTTGCTCTCTGCTTTGTGGAGAACAACATAGGAGTCACCTCTGGGCTTAGCAAAGGTGATACAGATGTCCCAGTAATATTGGTGACCCATCTGTGCTGTCTGGATGTGCATGCAGATGCCCCCTCAAAGCACAGATGAGCTCAGTCCTGCCAGGCTGTGCAGGCGTGCCACAGGGATCTGAGAGTAGCTTTGAAATTCGAGGTAATGTCTGTTTATGCCAGACTCTCTCTGGTTTCTCCAGCCTGTGCTGCATAGAGGAGAGGGTGAGGAGGGATGCAGGCACCACTGAGCCATGAAATAGTGCACTGCTAAAATGCAGAGAAAATTATCCTAGAATCATAGAATCCTAGAATAGCCTGGATCAGAAGGGACCTTAAAGATCATAAAGTTCCAACCCCTCTGCTGTGGGCAGGGAAATATATTATTGTCTGTATGTTCCTGGGGCCTGGGGTTTTTTGTTTGTTTGCTTTCTTAAAACAGTGGCAATATTCCAGGAAACTTCAGTTGCAAAGGTCTGAGAAGTTTTGGGAAAGGGAGAGGGGTGACTGGCCACAGGACCCTGTGGAAGAGCCTCAGCTCAGCTGAGCTTGTCTTCACTTCCTGAGGAGCCTGAGTAAGGTCTTCACCTAGGGGCTAATTCGTGTGGCCATTATGGAGATGTGGCAGAGAGGGAAGAGCCACAGTCCCTACAGTCAAAATTACTTAACTGGACTAAGAGTTTACAGGTTTGTAGTAATTTACAACAGTGAAATTGTGCATGCCTTACGCCTTACAAAAAGTAGGTTGAAAACCGAAATAAAATTTCTCTGTGGGTAGAAGACTTCATGCAGTACCAGTGTGCTGCCTTAATGCAACCAAGAAGAAGTCTTCTCCAGCTCTCCTGCCTCTTGGAGACCAGCTGTGACCTGCTCTGCTTCATACATATTTCATGAGGCCATCAGGTTCCTGTCAGCCTGCTAAAGTTGCTGTTGTTCAGGGATCACAGAATCACAGAATATGCTGAGTTGGAAGGGACCAACAAGTGTTATCAAGTCCAACTCCTGCTTCTGAACAGAACCATCCCCAAGAGTCACAACATGTGCCTGACAGTATCATCCAAACACTTCTTGAACTCTTTCAGGCCTGGTGCTGTGACCACTTCCCTGGGGAGCCTGTTCCAGTGGCCAACCACCCTCTGGGTGAAGAATCTTTTTCTAATGTCTAACCTAAACCTCTCTTGACAAAACTTTAGGCCATTCCCTTGGATTCTGTCACTGGTCACCACAGAGAAGATATCAGTGCTTGCCCCTCTTCCTCTCACGAGGAAATTGTAGATTACTATGGGTCTCCCTTCAGTCTCCTCCTCTTCAGTCTGAACACACTAAGTGACCTCAGCTGCTCCTCATACAGCTTCCCCTCAAGGCCCTTCACCATATTTGTTGCCCTCCTTTGAACACTCTCTGAGAGCTTAATATCTTTCCCATATTGTGGTGCCCAAAACTGCACACAGTATTCAAGGTGAGGCCACACCAGTGCAGAGCAGAGCGGGACAATCCCCTCCCTCAACTGGCTGGCGATGCTTTGCCTGATGCCCCCCGGGACATGGTTGTTCCTTCTGGCTGCCAAGGCTCTGCTGACTCATATTCAACTTGCCATTGACCAAAACCCCCAGGTCCCTTTCCATGGCACTACTTTCCAGCATCTCATTCCCCAGTCTGTAGGTACATCTAGGGTTGCCCCACCCAACGCGCAAAATCCAACACTTTCCCTTGTTGAACTTCATATGGTTGGTGATTGCCCAGTCCTCTAATTTGTTGAGGTCTGTCTGCAGGGCCTCCCTGTCTTTGAGAGAGTCAACAACTCCTCCCAGTTTTGTGTCATCTGCAAACATGCTTAGTATCCCTTCCAGTCCTGTGTCCAAGTCACTTAGGAAGATGTTGAAGAGAACAGGGCCTACGAAAATGTAACTGCTCCCAAAACCTGTGCTGTTTGTTCACTCTCAAGTTTCTGTGCTGTTAACTGAAACTGACTCTTTTTCTCAAAGAATCAGAGAGTGTGCTGATTCCTGTAATCCATGAGCAAGGTGTTGATAACACCAAGCAGTTCGCGAGATGATAACTGTGACAAAAAGCTTCCAGGACTGACCCATTCACTTTCTCAAGTGACCTTATGCAAAATCTACCATGTTTATAATTATACTGATTCACATTTGACTTTTTGGCCTCCCTGTGGGCAGAAGCTGGCCTTTTACTGTGACAAGTGTGAAAACTTCCCACAGGACAAAATCACAATTTTTCTCAGAACTGCTGTAGTTTAAAATTCTCTATTTACATAAGGGCTCTGACCTCTTTTTGCATGTCAAAGCTAATGCTTTGCCACTTATTTTTCCTGAAAACTATTCATCTCTTTCCTTTTCTGAAATCAATTCCCTGAGAATAATGTGGAAATTTTCTGTAATGTCACAGCTTGTGTCAGTGATGGAGAATTTTTTTTTTTAAGATTTCTGTTTAAGATTTTGTATAAAACTGAGGAAAAAAGAACTTACTGGTAGATGGAGCACACTGCCTGTATCTCTCCTATCCAAAGCCCCTAATGTGAAACTGAGGTCTAGAAATCAATCAACTTGGCTAGAAGCCAATATCAGGTGAAATAAAACAATCTCTATGCACATCCAGAATTTTGGCCTGAAATGCTGTCATTTCTTCTGTCTTCTTTCCTTGAAATCTTGGAGTTAGTCCTTCACAGATTTCCTGAGCAATATTCATTTTGGGGACTAGCCAAATGTGGAGCCCCTTCACAGACAACCTGTGCCTTTTGTGCTTGAGGGAGCCCTGTAGCTAAGCAATTTCCTAGTTCCTGGATGGAAGTTCAAACACATTTCTCAGCAACCATGGAAGGTTCATACAGCTGCTGCTGGAAGCACAGCTTGAAAGCAGAGGTCAGGGAGGAACATCCAAGAGAAGTCCTGGAGAAAGCAGCATAGTCCCATCCCACAATGCTGCTTTCAGAGGTATCACTTTGGGAGCTCAACCAAGGTAAAGAAGCCTGCCAAGGGAGCAGGCAGGGAAAAATGTCCCCACTAAACAGCTGGAGACATGCGTGGAGTCCCTGATCTGAGCCAGCCCCCTGTAACCTTCAGTATGTCACAGAACCACAGGATGCTTGAGGTTGGAAGGGACCTTTGCAGATCACCTGGAGCAACACCCCTGATCAAGCAGGGCCACTGAGAGCCAGTTGTTCAGAAGGCTTTTGAACATCTCAGAAGAGGTCCTTGGAGCAGTCCCAGCTCCCCAGGGAGAGAATTTTAAGCACATCTGGCAATGAAATTTCACTAAAGTTTCCTTTCAAATATTGTGAAAAAAATACCACCCAACCCCTCCAAACAAACACATGCACACACACATAGAAACCCGAACCAATAAAAACAAACAAACAAAACCCCAAAGCAAAGCAAACCAACCAAACAACCCTCCCACACCAAACAAACAAAACCCCACCCAAATCTATGTTTTTCCTTCTCCATGCTTTCTCCTTGCCAGCTTGCCATCTGAGGGACATACTTTCATATAAAATCATCTTAAATCTTTGGCAACAATGAATCCCTGGCCTGCTGCTGTGGTTTTAAAGCTCCCTCCCAGGTTGAATCTTTTTCCAGAATCTTTATGAGTGAGGTTTTGAAATCTTTCTTTCAGTTTCCAGAGCTCTGCTATTTTCTTATTGTTCATCCTCTTTGTATTGAGAAGTCAATGGAGTTGTGGGTGGAAGATGGAAAGCTGTGAGAAATGTAGTCCAGCGATATGTGGGCTGTTCAGATGGAAAGCTTGTATCATATCATGAAAAATCTGTAAGACTCAGGGAGGCAGAAATTAGTGCAGTATATGGTGGGCTTGTAGAAGTGGAAGTGCCTGAGTGTCTTCCTCTCCAATAATGCAAGACTGGCATTTCTAGCAACTGAAAATTTCAGTCTCCTCGTGGAGCAGGTCTAATGTTGGAACAAGAGGAACAAGCCTCCCTCCTCTTGCATTGCCCCCATGATTGTCCTGCTAGCTCAGAAAACAGGGTACGGGAAATACAGAATCTTCCTTTCCTCTGGCTCTGCCATCACAGATAGCACCAAGTACCGTTGCCAGGTGGTGTTTTGGTGTCCTAAACCCAAAACAGCCAGAGCTGGAACAGAGGAGGGGAGAGGAAGCATGTGGAAGAGCTGGGAGCCAACTCAGGGCTATTTGCTCATCATTTTTAAATTCAAGAGCTTTTTTTCCACTCATGGTGCACCCCTGTTCTTTGCTTCTACATGTATCTTGAGAAGCTTGCATACTTTCAGCTCTAGTTCCACCTCAGTGGTACCAGCACAGCTCTGGAGGTATTGTTTCAGTGGGATCTTGGTGGTGGAAACGACAATTACAGCACAGAGGGTGTTGTGAATCCCTGCAAGGCATATAATTTGCTGGGTTCATGCAAAAAAATCCCCCTAGATGTTGTTTCCTTGAAATAAATGAGGATACTGATGAGAGAAATGTACATCAAAACACAGCATCAGATTTCTCTAAAATCAGGGAAATCACAGATTTAACAGACAGCTGCTACTATAGCAATTAAGAGGTGAAGAAACATGCAATTTTTGTTCTGCTTTGAATAGCACATGCCTGAAATTTGGAGATTGTATTTTCAGATTTAAAGATTCCTCTTATAATGAGAGGGATTGAGAGGAGATATTTAAAATATATGACTTCAAATATTTCTTAAATTTCTCTGCACTATTTTTTGTAGTGAGAAACTGAGAGGACAGTACAAATAAGATAACATATAATCTAAAGGCCAGGATGCCTCATGGTTTGATAATAACATTATTGCATTTCCAATCTTCTATAAAGTGGGCAGGTGTAGATAAAGTAGAAAATAGCTGACATTAGAAATGTTGTAGGTGGATTTCTTTTTCTTTCAAAATTACAGTTTAGTGCTTAAGGTGAGCTTGAGTAAGGTCTAGCTACAGTGTTTGTTAGAAGAACTCAGAAATGAAACAGGCTTCCACCAACACTGCCAGGATGCATTTTCCCTCACCTTCTCCTACACATAACCTGGATGCTGTAAGCTACCCTCTCCTCATCCTTTTTTTTTTTTCAGGGTTAACCTGAAGCATGACAAACTACAGTGATTGCTGGGGAGCCCTCAGTATTCACTCCTCCAATTCCCTACCCTCTAGACAAGGCAATAGATAGCAAGACCTATTTCTTCTTTGCATGCAGCTTCTTTGAGCTTGGACCTGGCTCAGAATGTATCAAAAGAAATTCCTTTTTGTCAGCATATTCTGTTTCATTATTTGGCAGCAGCAGGACTGTTTTTAAGCCTTAATCGTAGCAAAAATTGATGAGCTCTTATTCTTAGGCAGCTTAAAGCTTGCTGAAATAGATTACCAAGCAGAGAATGCTATTTGAAAATCTGATCACTGTTTTACAGACCAGATCTGCTTAAAGTCATGATTTTTCTGTCTCAGTCATTATTACAAACAAAAAGAGGCATTCTATTGGTCTCTGATGTAAACATGAATTCAAATTCCTCTTTGAATAATTTCATATTTGTAAGAGACCCAAGTCTGAACTTTGATGGTTGACCCTATTCGTCAAGTGGTTGGATCCAAAATGTTCTCTAAATACCAAGTCTCTGGGATCCAGTTCCAGAATATGAATACCCCATGTCTATTCTTTACATAAGAACATAACTCTCTAGTTGAATTTAGAATTTTTCATTTTGTTAATTAATCATCAGATAAATAGCACGTAATGAAAAAGATCTAGTTTCTTTGGAAGGATACTGACTTACATGTCATTTTTTAGAAGACAGAAGAAGGAGCCATTTACAGGGCATTACTGTGCTGTACTACGTATTGCCACAAACAACTTTCGAGGAATAGCTTAGTGTGTCTCCCTTCATCTCACTTGTAAGTATTTGCTCAAGACTCCTTTCTGGTGGTTTGTCCTTCAGATTTGCATCAAAGATGTCACTATGGTCCTTTTAAGGATTGGGTGAGTCTTGCCTAGAAAGTGTGGGCAAATTTCTTCAAAACTTAGGCGCCTATTTCTTTTCCCCTACTTCTGCTCTATCCTGTTTTTCTTTTCTCTCATTTATTTCATATTTGCCTCTCTTCTCAGTTCCCATCTTATTCTTCAACTCATCTTCCCTTTTTCTCCTGCCCTCTGTAATCAGACGAGCCTTTTTCCTCTTTCAAGTCTAAAGAGCTCAGGTTCCTCATCAGGCAATTTATCAGGTTGCATCTCTTCCCTAAACCTTCTAGTAAGAACCTACCAGTCTGCTGGACTCCCAGTGCCTTGTTGAAGTGCTCCTGTGGTCAGGGCTTTAGAGAGTCACGAGTGTGAAGTGAACCATGCAATTTCTACCATGTTTGCAACCACTTCTTTTTACTGCCTCAGTTCCAGCATTAATATAACACTTTCCCCAAAGGTAACATAGTCCTGTGCTGATCACACAGGAGCCCTGAAAGCCCTGGAATTCTTTTCATTTGAAAGAATATATCACAGGAGCACCCAGTGCTTTTTTTCGATGCTTTCAACCACTTTTAGTGACAATTGACAGTGTAAAATACCTGTTACAGACTAATAAGTATGATGCACCAGACTTTTCCCAATATGTCATCCTCCTAGAAAGAGATCTGTGTGGTGTTAGGAGGAAATTGGTGCGTTAACAGCTGTGAGATTTTACATTGAGGTGACAAATGCGGCAGAAGCAGGCATATGAAAAATCCCAAAGGATGAGCACTGATTATACTTCAGTTTGTACTGCCCTCTGGTGGGATATATGGGGAAAAACAGCAATTCCAAATGAATAGCAACCATTCGGTCTGACTGATGACTCCCCTGCCTTACCTCTTCTGGGGTCACAAAAATTTGCGCTGGGAAAGGTAATTTGTTTAATCCAGCTTCTCACGGAGGCATTGTCTGCGGGGGGCAGACCATCGTGGGCTCCACTCTCAGAGCTGACGTGGAAGGGAAAGTGCCTTGCACACTCTCCAAAGGCAGGTCTCCAGTTTGTGAATGTAAATACTTGCCTTGAAAATTTCTAAAAGCATTTTTGGAGGAAATTAGGTACTTTATACACGGTCTTTACCTGCAGGGATACAATGCAGTGCGTATATACTGTCTGGCTTGGCTCTTACCATATGAGACAAAAATGAGGAAAATTAAGATCCAGTGCATGAGAATTTGTTAAGCCAATCTTTCATATTCCTGACAAAACAGAAAATATAATTGGCATCTTTCTAGCCATCCAAAATCCTTTCGCTGGTACTTCAAAGCACCTGTGAAGCAGATTGAGTGGGTGCTGACGTTTGTTTTCCAGTAATATGTGAAGACACCAATGGTTTAGGATGTGAGGTCTGAAGCTTTTGAGGTTCCACGACGGGGAGACTTAGTCAAAGCTGGGTGCTGTACGAAGGCAACTCCTCTGCTGCTGCCTTCTACAAAATGCCCAGTTGAGTGTACAGCAGCATGAGGGAGACAGCGCCCAGACTTAGCTGGTGAAGGATTTGTGAGCAAGGAGTTCATGATAAGAAAGTGAATCGCTATTTTATGATAATTCTATAATGACGTACATGATCTCTCTGTGGCCTCAGATAAGGGTAGCCATTCTTTCGGACTTGCAGCGTATGCCCAGACAGTAAAAACACAAGTGCATTCATTGTCATGCAACTGAATTAATTAAAGAGTGGGTTTTTTCTTCAGAAACTTCTTCATTTTGTAAAGCAGACTTTTCACAAGAGGCAGATGAGGATTTGACTCTGTGCTACTTGAAATTTATGTGATGATTATGCTGCCAAACAAACATAAAGTGATCATTACACCAGAGAATTGCACTGAGTGAGAAGGTGGTACAGAAAGGGCCTGAAAATTTGTCAAACTAAGTGAGAACAATCCCTCAAGTTACACATTGAAGCTCCTACATAACCCAGTTGTTTGAAAAAACAGTGTTCACTTTTCTGATTTGGAGTTTCTGTGTGGTGCCTTATGTTTCAGTAGTCAACAATACTGTTAGGAAGCTTAGCTCTTTGCTTATATTAATCTTTCCTAGTTTGGGTAAGTGCATACCTTTTCATGTATGTTCAAAATTTGCAGATCTTTTGCTGGTATAAAGAAACCTGAACTGAAAGTACCCCTGGAGCCCAATGTGAACTATTTCTTCTACTTGAGGGCTGTCAACTCATTCGGGACAAGTGAACAAAGTGAAGCAGCTCTCATCTCAACTAAAGGTAGATCGTAATTTCCTGATGTCAAAACAATGGGATGGAGGGGCAAAGCAGTCAAACATTTTTCTTTGAAAATCATATCTGAAGTTCCCAATTTGGGAGTGAACAAGTTATTGAATTTTTTATTTCAATAACTCAAACATATATCAGTTTTTTTCTGCTTAAAATTAGCATAATCAGGACTACTTCACTTGAAGTTTATATATTTATGTAAATGTAAAGCTGGTGTGACCTCAGAAACAAAAATATTGAATTCTGTCAGATATGAAGTGATTAAATATTTTTCAGGCAATCTCGTGAGTCTGACAGAACACATTCAGATAAAAGTTCCAGTGACATTAAAAAAACCGCTCTCACAATTAAAACCTTATGGACTTCGAGTTTCAGTGATGAGGAAGTATGCAAAGCAATCTTAAAATGTAATAGATGATTTAAACTCTAAGATTCCCAGATAAATAATATATTGGTCTTCCAAATCAACCTCAAAATTAAAATTTGCTATTTTGAAAAAACAAATTATTGAAAATTATTCAACCTTTTTAAATACTGAAGACCTCTTTATCACCTAGCTGCATTTCTGAATGTTAGACTTCTGTCCCAATTGGGCAGAGATTGGAAGACTCCTTGCATTTGTACCCAATTTTCTGTCACTCCTACCTGCCACTAGACACAACCGTGTCCAGCTAAGGTAGCAGTTATTGTTGCTTAACATTTTATGATTTGTCTCATGTTAAAGTAGCCAGCTTCTCATATATAGTGTTTTGTTGTCACCAGGAACTCGATTTCGCCTCCTGAGTGACACAGCCCATCCTGCTTTGCAAATCTCCTCCAATGCAACGGTGATCCACCTTCCTGAGAAAACTAAACTCACTGGGTAAGCAGCAGCATAATGAGTGTGACTACTCTGTGAGGTTTAGGATAGATCCTTCACTTTTATTTTTTCCTATAGGCAGCTTTCACATGATACCAGTTGTGTAGAAGAACTGAATCACTGTCATGCAGCCCCTGGCCTTTGTGCAAACTACCCTGTCCCCCTTTCAAGCACTGCAATATTTCAATAAAGACAGTGGTAGCATTGATGTAGGTGCTGGGAAGAGTTCAGTGCCACACTCTGGTATGTCCAGGAAGTCTAAGGCAGTGGTATCTCTGGCACTGCTTGATTTGCTTCAGCCCATGGTCACTGCTTAATCCATCAGAGCACTTCAGTCTCAAAGCAATTTTTGCTGCCCTGAAAAGATCAGATTTGTGGGCTTATTTTTTAATATATTGTGGATAGAAGTAATCCATCTTGCATACTTTGCTCCTCTCCTGAGGGCATTATTGGTAATGTTTTCCAAAGTATTTGTGGCTTCAGAGAACTAGGAAGTGCTTTTGGGATATGTTTAGCATGGTTGTACCAGACTAGCTGTATACATTGTGAATCGAGGGATTTTTTGACATATTGACATCAGTCCTGTCATAAGCACAGGTCCACTTGTAAAAGTTGTGGCATACTGATACAGCTTCTTGAAAGGTGATGAGGATTTAGTGGTTTAAGCATATTTTTTACTGTTACAACTGAATGTACACAAGATGTTTGTCACTGTGACTACTCAAACAACTATGCTTTCTAGTTTGAACAAGCCTTCAAAATCTGATATCTTTTAGATGAGACCATCTCAGTGCAAAGATGAAAGACTCTCAGTGAAAACATTTAAATCTTTGATAAAACCCTGCAGTTGGAACAGCAGAGTGCAATTCATTAGTAATTTTAGATGATCCTTCATGATGTGACTGAAAGAAATATCACAATATGGTTCATCTACCACCACACACATTTTACTGCATGTTTCTTTCACAAACAGGTTTCCTTCAGTCCTGGGTGAACTGCTACCTGCTCAAGGATGTCATTACTGGGAAATTGTTGTCTCTGCCTGCAGAAGCTACAGGATTGGGATTTGCTATGAGTCAATAACAGAGAGCAGTGTCCTGGGGCTGAGTGATACCTCCTGGTGCATGCGGTGCTGTCCTACACAAACCAGGTAAAGAAAAGTCAGTCTAGCTGCTTGGGAAGCTACTTGTCCTTCATGAAAAAAAGCTGGACCTCTTCAAGAACCATAAGAGCAGAAAAAATTCTACTTTCTTTATGCAAATTTGAATAATAAGAAAAGAACAACTACAAAAGGTCTTTAGACCTCCTTAACAAATACTTTAAATATACCTCCGTAGAAAAGCACCTTAAAAATAAAATTAATCTCAAACAGAGAGTTTATCACCCTTTATTCACTCAACCAGTGAATAAAACTTAAAGAACTAGTTTGCTGCTGCTTTGTCATTCCAGGCTCATATCCTGAACTGACTCACTAAACCCCAGCAAGTGTATTTATTTCCAAAAAGGCAGTCTTTTTATAATCTCTTTCCTTCTGCAAGAGATGTCAAGCCTCAATAGAGAATGCTTTCTCCTGCCTTGTCCTTCATGGTGATAGGCACTCACCTGCCTATCACCTGCCTATCACCTGCGGCAGGGCTGCAGGGTGCTGGAATACTCTGTGGTAGCAGGCCAGTGCCAGGCTGCTTGAAGGTTTGTAAGGTATTACCCTGCTAACGATGTAAAGGTGATCTTGATCTAAACAAGTGTGCTTTTTTCAGTATGAAATCATACGGATGTATGAACACAACTAGCTAAATGAAACATCCAAGATGCTTTTATTCCAAGAGTCCAGAGATGCGACGTGAAAAGGCTCATCAGCATGCCAGGCAGGGCTTTGAAGGGATGCCACATTTGCTTTGCCTAAATACTGAGCAAATGCTGTTGCCATGTGGTAATCTGATGTATGCAGCCACCTGTTAATAGATTGGAATTAAACCACAGGTTATTTCTGGTAAATTGTCATGAGGAGGCTTTACTGTGTTCTGGTTTCCATTTTCCCACAGCTTTCTTTACAGATTTCTTCACACTGGTGTGATGAGTGATATCCATGTGACAGAACACCTGGCCAAGATTGGCATCCTGTTGGATTACAATAGTGGGAGACTATTGTTCTTCAATGCAGAGAGAGGACTTGTGCTGTTTGGCATGAGGCACAAATTCACCGATGCTGCTCACCCAGCCTTTGCCCTGGAGAAGGCAGGAGTGCTTACCCTGTGCACAGGAATGGAGCTGCCAGAGTTCGTGAAGCACAGCTGATATCCTTCTTCACACTTTCCGTAAAATTGACAATTATAACATCAGAGGATAGAGAGGGGAAGAGGGGTGTCAGGAAGGGATGTCTAGTCTTCACTGATGAACACTGTGTGCATGGCTCTCCCTCATATCATCAGTAATTGTAGCTAGTGCTCAGACATGTAATCACCCAGAGCCTGGAAAGAAAATCAACTTCTTCAGATGGAGATGCACCCAGTGATACACACAGCAGTACTTCTAAGGGGATAAAGAAGTTTTGTTAGATATGATAGTGCTAGTTGTCTTTTTAAAGTTAATTATGAACCTGTGTATGAAATAAATGCATTTCTCACTGCAATATGTGAAAGTCATCATTTCATCATTTGCCAGGACAGTCAGAGCCTGAATCCAAGATGATGTGCTTAGAAAATGTGTAAAAACTTCAACAACTGAAACATTCTGCAGGTTAACATATCTTGTGTTATTGTCTGCCAACTCTTTAAAGGCATAAATCAAGAAAACTTGGAGACTTAGAAGTCCACATGTTTGCAAAATGAGTGAGTCCCAAGCTAGTCTTCATATCAGCCATGTAAAGTTTGAGTATAGCACACCCACCTAAGATGCTCATAGCAGACTAACATCTACCTGACAGTGTCAGTAAATATCTGTGCCTGTGAATAGCTACTCATGAAACACCTGTATAAGGAAAATTGATAGTAGCAGTAAAAGTCTTCCCTTTTGGTTTTCATCCTCAGTTTGTTGGTTAAGTGTTTTTGATGGTGAAAGAACGTTTCTGTTCAGGACCTTCTGGATCACCATTTTTCCAACACTGCTTTTTACCTTTGCTCTTACAAAAATGGTGCTCCTAATTTCAGGCTTGTGTACCTTTTTCTGCATCTGCCCTGCTCTCTCTTGTTATCTGCACTAGCACTAGCATCATGACAGTGAGGTGCAGTGTTTCAGGACCATCAAAACAGGCAGGCTAAAACTGGTTGATATTAGCAAAGTAATAGGATGCTGATTTTGCCCGTTGGCTTTTTTGAACCATTTTTCCAAGCATTTCACACATCAGTATTATGGCTGTCTTCCCGCCTGTCCCAAGGGCTGAAGGCACAAATGCCGGTGGTGGTGAACTCCAGTGAGTGTTGAGGGGAAATTAATCTTAAACAGGCAGGCAATGTTTTTTGTGCTGTGCCTGCTTTGGAGATTTCTGCCTCAGGGAGTTGTGCTGCCAGACTCGTTTCTGAGCTCAGCTGAACTCCCTGAAGTAAAACAGATTTCAGGAGTCTAATAGAGAGAGTTTGTGTCTGAAAAGAGAAGCTAAATGAGTTAAAATGAAGCTTCTGCTTTTTATTGTCAGAAAAGGTGCTTGTTGCTGCTGGTTTATGTATGATTTAACACTATCAGGGCACGCGCTTGCTGCTCCAGCCTGCTGTATGCTTGGTGTCCTAGGGGAGCCACAGTCCACACTGTCATAGCAGGCTCAGGCTTGCTGTTGACTTGGTTAAGTCAATATAAAGAAGATCCTGTGACCATTTATTTTAAGCCAGAGCTTTTTCTGGCATTTCAATTAAAGGGTGCCAGTTCTGAGTTCCTGCTGGAGAGAGTGGGGAGTGAAAAAGTAGGATTGTGCCCTGTTGGCTCAAGTAAGTGTTTTGTAGAGGTGTGGAGGATGGTGAGAAAACGTCCAGGATTAATTGAGAGAGAAATACAGAAAGAGTGTTGGGGGTAGCATTACTATGAAGGCTTAGGAGGAGAAGGCAACAGAAGGTAGGCTGGAAACTCACACAGAGCAGATGGTGATAAACTAAGAGGCAGATTAGTGGTGTCAGCAGGGTGTGTTCCTTAGGCTCCTGCAGCCAGTGAGCTCACTGAAGGTTTGGCTGTCTCCAGAGCTTAACGTGGTACTTGGAAATAAGCCTGAAATATTCCAGTACTGGGATGATTTTACCTGTGTACTCCTCATCCTCATCACTGTCATCTCAAAAGAAGGATTGCTTCACGGACACCAGCATGATATATCGACAAGGGAAGACAGAGTGATAAAAGGAGAACAAAATTAAATTAAATCATTTGGATGTTTTTTGCAGTGAAGGCAAGAAGTGATTGCCTTGTCAAAGGCAACTGCCTACTAGTAATTAGTAGATTTAAAACAAAAAGTGAAAGCTTTTTCTGCTGCCACACATTGCTACTCAGGTACTACTGTCAACATTTGAGCTTGGCAAAATGTTTTTATTGCAGACACCACATTCTTAGTAATATTTGATTAATTTCAAAAAATGGCCTGACTCTCTTTTCTTCCTAATTTTATATAAGATTCAGTTTTAGATTGGGCAGTATCAAAAACTGTATTTATTCTTTATGTGAAAACTGAATAAGTTATTCTTAATTGGAAATGTCACTCAAAGAGCTTAAACAGTACTAATTTGAATGTCTAAATCTGGTCTGCATTAAACTATGCCAGATGAAGAAATGCCAGAGAGAATATCCTGTTCAGAGAGATAGAACAAAATGCACACCAAACACACACGTTAAGATTCAGCATAAGGAGAAATTTCATATTAATGAAGAAAGCAGACCCCAAAAGCCACAGCTGAGCTGCTAGGACTTATAGTAAATAGTGCAAATTCTCTTGCCCTTGGAAAGCTTAGAGGTACATCTGGTATCATCTTTTAGTTGCCTGATGGGCACGAAGTTCAGGAACTCACTTTCCAGAAGGCGACTGTCTTCAGACACTTGAATGTATGGTGCAGTCCATATAACTTTGCATTCAGATGAACTGAGATTTTGAGGTTTGCTGCATCCATTTTTTTCTGACCATTGTAATAAATAAATAATAATGGCCAGTCTTCGCGAGTGAAGATTTGGGAAAGGTCATTAACCCTTTGAGCCTGCGCAGTGGATTTTTTAGGTGAGACACAGCATGCGCTGAACTGAGCCCAGCCTTTAATCCTGAGGTTCATCTGCCGGGGCCGAGCAAGCTTGGACAGTGGCAGTGAGGGTCTCAGAACGTAGGCTTGTTTAAAGTGACCTTCTCTTAGATGGATTGCCTCACAGGGCTGACGAGCTCCATCTGCCCGGGGGGCTGGGAATCGAACCCGGGTAGCAGGGGTGAGAGTCCTGCACCCTAACCACTAGACCACCAGAGGCCCCATTGTAGCTGACCATTGTAGCTTGTAACTATACAATAGAAAAAAGAGACAAAAACCTCCCAGTCACTGTATTTTTGTTGTGCTTGATTAATTTAGCATTTAGAAATACCTCGAAACTTGCAAAGGATGTCCCTTAGCTTGGCTGGTAGGAACTAAGACTTCATGCAAATATCGATAGGGTTGTGTGGTATGTATACACAGTCTAGTCATCATTCCATACTTAGAGCAACATTTTGAAAGTTACACAAAGACTGTAAGAGTTCATCAGTAATCTGGTGTTTATTTCATTCTGAAAATAAAAAGGACGATGCCTAATAATGTAAGTATTGTCAAAAAATAATCGGATGGATCTGAAACACATTGCATTGAAAGGAACAATTTCCTCTCACTTCAGCAGGTTTTAGATAAGACTTGTAAACCCCCTATGCACTGAGATGAGAATATAGGCTTGACTGTAAAAAGAGAAGCATTAATTTCTACTGTAAAATTAGTGCTGAACTGAAATTTTGCTAGTATCAGTGGTATTGATCCACAAACGTTGCTTAGGTCACTCTGCTCAAGAGAGAGTTTAGTGCTTCCATATGACATCAGGCAGGAGAATTCAGCAATGCAGCTGCAAACTGCAGCATGTGTGATGTGTGTGCATGCAGGAACAACTCTGCTCTTGACCTAGCTGTTCCTTCAGTACCATGTGCTGAAAATGGTCAAGTGATGCCTTATTTTAGAAACAGGTACATTAACCACACTATCATTGTTGAAAACTGTGTGCATGTTAGCACTAAGTCTGTTATAAGACAGAGACTCAATGAGGTACAGTACCAATAAGTTGTTGCTAAATCCACACTGCTGTTATATTGTCTGTGGTATACACGTGAAATATTATTTCTATTAGCATTTCAGGGGCTTGAATAGGTATGTAAAGATGGAATTAAGGGTAATGTGAAGTTAGGATCTTTCGAATCATCTTCATTTCAGATTAACAAGTAGAATCTTTGGCATGTTGAGGTTTAAATTTGATTTGAAAAATCACATTCTGTGGTGTAATCACAATTGCATTACTGCTATTTTGCTGATAGGTTTACTAGCTATAGGGAACCCCAGTATGCTCAGTCACAGAATCACTAAGAAATTGATAGCAACTCTTCCACTTCCAGCAACATCCTGTGCAAGAGATATTGAACTAGTGAAGTACATACATTTTACATGCTGAGCTTGTCCAATGCAAAGTAGCATTGCTGACCAGAGACCACTCTGCAGTGTGGTCAGCACTGCAGGAGGTCAGTTCCTGTTATCAGTTCCTGCAGGAGGACAGTCTGGAAGGAAATGGAAAAAATGCTTTAGGATCATCTCGTTCCAACCCCACTACCATGGGCAGGGACACCTTTCACAAAAACAGGTTGCTCAAGTCCCCATCCAGCCTGGCTTGGAACACTTCCAGGGATGGGGCATCCACAACATCTCTGTGCAACCTGTTCCAGTGCTTCACCCTCACAGTAAAATATTTTCCTAATATCCAATATAAACCTGCCTTCTTTCAGTTTGAAGTCATTCCCCCTTGTCCTGTCACTAAACGCCCTTGTGAAAAGTCCCTCTCCAGTTCTCTTGCAAGCCCCTTTAGGTACTGGAAGGTGTTATAAGGTCTCCTCAGAGCCTTCTCTCCTCCAGGCTGAACAATCCCAACTCTCTCAGCTTTTCTCAGAGGAGAGGTGCTCCAGCCATCTGTTCATCTCTGTTACCCTCCTCTGCACTTGTTCTAACAAATCTATGTCCTTCATAAGAAGGGGTCCCAGAGCTGGACACAGTACTCCAGCTGAGGTCTCATGAGACCTCAGGGGCAGAGTCCCCTTCCTTGACCTGCTGTCCAAGCTTTTCTTAAGGTAATCCAGGATGCAGTTAGCCTTTTGGGCACACATCATCAGACCTTGTTGAATTTCTTGTCCACCAACAGCCCCAAGTCATTCTCTTCAGGGCTGTTCTTAATTCATTCTCCACCCAGCCTGTACCTGTGCTTGGAATTGCCCCAACCCCGGTGCAGAACCTTGCTCTTGGCCTTGTTGAGCTTCATGAGTTTCCCACAAGTTCATCTCTCAAGATTTTCTAAGTCCCCTCTGGATTTCACCCCCTGCCTCCTGAGTGTCAAATGCACCACACAGCTTGGTGTTGGCAGCAAAAGTTCAAGTGAATTTCCCCTCTGGGGAAATCTGTGTAGAAACAATACCTTTCTTTTCAGGACTTGTGTTACAGACATACTGTATTTCTAATTCATACTCTTCTCAACCTTGAAGAAGCAGTGTTGCAAGCAGAGAATTAAGTCACCTATAGTGCCTTAATCACTGTTAATGCAGTTGTTAGCTGAATTTCATCCTGCCAGACTGTTACCACACCACTAATGAGTGAGGGATGGGGACCTGGACCCCTGCCACAACAGGTACAGGAGAGAACTGGCTTCTGCTGAATAAGCAAGAAGGCAGTGTGGTTTTTAATACTGGGCCTGTCAAAAGGAGACCTTTGTCTGAGCATCACTTCACAGCCAAGCCTTCTGAGGTTGTAAAAGTCTGCTTCCTGTTCTTTCATGAGCCCTGCTCAGAGGGCACAGTGCATATGTAGTCCCACAACTCTTATTTTCATATTCACATGAAGAGAATTATATTTTGAAGTAAAATTAACTGAGATTATTTTACATATTCTTTACTCTGTGTTAGATATGAGTTTGTCTGGTTCCTGCTATCTTCAAAAAAAAAAAGTAAGGAAAAAGAAAAAAGTACAGCCTTCAGAGGGGAAAAAAAAAGAAAAAAGATAGCTAGTAGAAATTATCTCCAAACACCCTATGACAAGAGAGAGAGTTTTGCACCTATTCCAACAGCATCCACTGGTGTTGCTGTCCCACACTGACTACTAGGATCATTCTTTTTACCCATGAAGGATTTTTTCTGAAACAAATATTAATAAAAGTATGTTGAGCAAGATGTGCTAGCAGTGTAAATAACTACTATGACTGTTAGTGCTTAAGACGTAATCTGTGTCTCTATTTAAAGTATCGAGTGAGGGCTTTCCTTTCAAAGCAAAGAATGTGTGTTGAGATAAATAAAGAGTTTTCTGCAGTTTGTAACCAGAGCAACACAGGAACACATACTAATAGCCTAACCAGGTACAGAAAGAACACTACTGTCTAGATTATAAAAGCAGATTCTGGAAATCAAATTGGGACATGTCTTAGGGGATTAAAAAAAAAAAATCTGATTTTGCTACTGAGCCCCAAGTTAAAAACTGCAATTTTTAACTCAGGGCCATATACTGCTATAATGTGCTTCTCCAGCAGAAACTGGTGCTGCATTCTGTGATTGCAATTCAGAAGGTTTAGTTTTTCTGCATGGTACTGCAGTTATTTTTGCACACGTTCAGCAACTTCAGTGGAGCATGAGTAGGCTGAGCACGTTGATCACATGTCGCTCATTTGGGCAAGTAAAGAACAATAAATCAGATAGTTCCTCAAAGTGTGAGATTTCTAGGACACCTGCAAATCCGTGGTGGAAAAAATGCCATCAGCTTTTCTTCCAGTTATTCTTCCGCAGCTCTGGACCCTGAATATCCCCACAAAAGTGGAATAGCAATTAATATCCGTCAGATATTTCTGCTGCAAAAACCATTCATGCCGGAAAGGTCTACTTTTGGCCTTAAACCATGCCCAAAGTTTATCTTCCACTTCAGTTAACAGGACAAATGTGATGTGGGGGGTTGACCTAGGCTGGACACCAGGTGCGCATCCAGCAGCTCTATCACTGCCCATCCCAGTCATTAGTGACACTCAATTTACCAGGAAAAAAACCCAAACCACTTCAAAATCCTCTTCACTCATTACCCCACCAAGTATTATGGGGTTGTAGCCCAATGTAAGGAAGCATTTGATGTTCTGGTACTGAATGCTAGCTTTCCAACTGCTTTGTAGTTTATGCCCCATTTTTATAAAAGCATGATCTCTGCTAACGGCAAAATGTTACAAGAAATCTCAAGTTACACAGAGCTCTGTCTTTGTCATAATTTTTATACTGCTGTGTTTCAAACAAGACTAGAAATAATTTAAGATCTTCACAATAGTGAAACTTTTCTTTTAACTAGTATAATTTTGATCTTGAATTAAGCAGGCTAGCTTTAGTTTTCAAAGCTTAAAATAGTTATCTGCCTTTTTCAGATTAGTGCCTGTGTTTTAAGGTGGTACACATGCTCTGTAAACTGCAAGGCAGCTCTATTACCTGGAGTGCAGTGGTTATGGAGGATGTTAAAGACTATGAAGTAATGGACTAAAGGCTGCAGTGCCCAAGAGGATGCAAAACCCCAACAAGTCCATAACTGGCACCACCCATGTGTAAACAGCAGGATGTGAGCATAGGGCAAAAGCTTGTAGATATTACTGATATTACTCAAGGAAGATGTGAACGCTGACTTTTACTGCACAAAGGAGTACATAGGAAAGAGAGATATGCTGGATGTTAGGACCAGGGTTTTATTTAACAGATGCGCAACAGTACATTAACGACTGTACATGGCACTTAGAGCCATGGTCTAGCTGACAAGGTGGTGATCAGTCAAAGGTTGGAGTTGATGACCTTGGAGATCTTTTCCAACCTGAGTGATTCTGTTATTCTGTGAACTAATTCCTCTTTTTAATGTACAGTCAATTAGACTGTATATGAACCCAATGGATCATACACATATGCATCGGAAAAGCGAACATTTTGTCAGACTCATGGTACTGAAATTACTCCAGAGTGACAGTTATCACACTATGACTTGACATAGTCTGGTTCCTTGGATACTGCCTTCCAGCTGAGAACTGTGGAACAGCCATCATTGATTCGCTGTCTGCTTCAGCTGAGGCTTCCAGTCTGGTTTGGAGACAAAGGAGAATAGAACTGCAGAAATAATGTCCACAGTGAGAAGAAAGGCAGACATTGCCAGAAGCGGCAGCTTCCTGGGGACTGCCACCAAAGGAACTGTTGCCATGGGAGTTAGATGCTGAAAAAATCTCCAGAGCAGTTAATTAGGGGTGAGATAAGAAAGGGTTTATTATGCCAAGGCTGAAGATGTTACAAGACGTGCCCAGGCCGTGCATTTTTTAATACCATCTATCCAATCCCAGATGTGTCCACCCTGTGGCCTTTACTCTGGTCTGCCCTGGGTCCACCCCCTGAAAATGGGTCTGGGGTGCATTTCGGGACCCTCTGTTCATCCCATCTTCATCTTCATCAGAGCACAAAGGGTACATAGTCACCCAATTCTTGACCGTGTTCTGTGGTTTAGGCCCTGATATGCTGTTCTGCCAACAATCTAGGCCTTGTCTTGACAGAAGACTAAACATTTCTACTGGATTCGGGGGTAGGGGTGATATAGGGAGCATAGAATGAGGTAAGAGGGCTAAGGAATGTGTAAACAAGGGTGCTACAGAGAAAGGGAAAGGGACAAGGGACAAAGGAGGGAGGGTTGCTGCTTTTAAAATCTACTTATAAAACTTATAAGGCTTACCAATAAAAGAAAAATTAAAAAAAAAATTAGGGGCTTAAGGCATCAAACCATTGGAAAGGACCATGATGCTGGAGTACAGTTGCACCTTCTTAGCCCTGTAGAGGTGCAGCAGGGTAAACTGTTATATCACCCCTCTCAGCCCCTCTACTCTTACTCTACCCTTCTACTCTTACAGAAACAAAAAACTAGGAGTGACAAAATGGCAAGTTCTAAACCAGGGAGCAGAAAGACAACAGAATGTGCTGGCACGTGAAACAGCTCCTAACTGGAGCTGAAAATGGTAGCTAAGTGTGATGTGTACTTGACTTGTGACAATTTCAGAGCCATGTAACACTTGCTGTAATTCTAAAATAGTGCAATTATTGTTTTTTATGTCTCACTGAAATTTGCACAGTCTGGCTTTGATGAACAGGCATTTTTTTAAAATTAAAAAAAAGAAAAGCACTTCATAAGGAAATTCTTGACTTGCTGTGTGCAACGAGCAGTTTGTAATCCCTTCTATTAGCTTCCCTGTTCTCTCCCAGGTGGAGAACGTGCTTGTATCATGAACCCAGGCCAGCTCTGGTATGGCACCGTAGTATATGGTAAATCATCCCCACTGAATTGTACCTGCTTGGCTAGCAAAGAGTCAAGCCCTATTTGGTTAGTGAGTGGTGTGGTAAGTCAACCAATAACTTGTTCAATCCTACCTTTCATGGATTGGCCTGTAAATGCTTGATTTTTGCTTTTAAAATGTTTATACCCCACTTGCAGTGTCCTTGCTTTAAAGTAACATCTTGGAAGACTCTGAGGTGAACTGCACCAACTGATGTGCACTGGAGCCAAGGATTTTGCCACATGAGCAAGAGGAGCTTTCTTAACTGGCAAGACCTCAAAACTAGAGCAGAGGTGTACCAGCCCCCTCTGCCCCAAGAGGGAAGCAGTGGAGCCCTGAATCAGAGGCAGCTCTGACTCAGCTTTGGCAGCACTAGGAGTGATAGCAGCCTCCCCACACATAAAAATACCACCCCCAGGGAGCACGAGCAACCAGGAGCATGGCACTGCAGTGTGTGCAGCACTTCACAAGGAAGGGTGCTCAGGGTGGGTGCTGAGGCCCTGGCCCAACCAAACACTTGACTCTGCTGGTGGTCATCATGCATGGTTTCCAGTCAATCAAAAGTCACATGCTGTTTGTGCACCAAAAAGGATGTGGTGATCCAGATGGAGCTCCCACAGAAACATGAAGCTGTCCAGGTCTCAGGCTGCAGGGAGTGCCAGAGCCTGGCACTGCTCTCAGAAGGCAGCAGAGAAAACATTTTTGTGAGATGTGATCATGTGGACTATCTGCTGAGCCTGGTAATAGAGCTGAGGGAGGAAGGAGAAAGTCTGAGAAGTACTGGGGACTCTGAGGAGGAGATTGAGTGGTAGACATGTATCTACTACCCCTTAGACAAACACACCTGCCATCCGCAGCACAAGAAGCAAACGAACCCCTGTCCTCTCACCACCAGGCAGAAGGAGGGGACATTAGTTGTGGAGGGGAACTAAAACAGTTTCCTGCTTGGGGTGGCAGGCAAGTCCTTTCCTGACTTACCGCACCTCCCTCTTAAGCAATAGGTATGAGGTTCTGGAACTCAAGGACCAGGGAAATGAGAATGTGGATGAAGGTTCATCCAGGACGGAGGGGTTACCTAGGGCAGGGTATCATAACCACTTCAGTCAAAAAAAAAAAAAGGGGTAGTTGTCATTGGTAACTCGCTTCTGAGAGGAGCAGAAGGCTTGATATGCTGACCGAATCCAACCGATAGGGAAGTATGTTGTCTCCTTGGGGCCACATCACCATAGCTTCCCAGCCTGGTGCAGCCCACTGATTATTACCTGCTGCTGATTATCCAGGTGGGCAGCGACAAAGTCCCAACAGCAAGTCTACAGACAATAGTAGAATCATAGAACCATAAAATCATATAATGGTTTGAGTTGAAAAGGACCTTAAAGATCATCTCTTTCCAACCCCTCTCTCATGGAATGCCATTCATTCAATCAGTGGCCCCATCCAATATGGCCTTGAACACTTCCAAGGATAGAGCATCCACAACTTCTGAGAAATGCATCAGCAACAGTAGGAGAGCAAAGGAGAATCTCTATCCTTTGTGGGATGTGGGGAAAAGAGTGACAAAGGGTGAGAAAAAGATTGAGGTACATAATGCCTTCTTTACTTCAGTAAATAATAACAATAATAACAAGACCAGTTGTCCTCAAGGTACACTGCCCCTTGAAGTTGGAAAACAGAGACAGGGAGCAAAACAAAGGCCCGTAATCTGGGAGGGAACAGTCAATGACCTGCTTTGCCACTAGGGTCTGCACAAGTCCATGGGGCTGGATGGGATCCACTCAGGAGTACTGAGGGAGTTAGTGAAAGAGCTTAACCAAAACACTTTCAATCATTTACCAGCAGTTCTGGTCAACTAGGGAGGTCCAAGCTGACGAGGAGTTGGCAAATGTGGCCCACATCTACAAGGAGGGTTGGAAGGAACATCTGAGAACATCAAGCCTGTCAGCCTGACCTCACTGCTGGGGAAGGTCATGGAGCAGCTTATACTGAATGCCATCACATGGTGTGTGCAAGGCAACTAGGGGACTGGGCCCAACCAGCACGGGGTTGTGAAAGGCAGGTTCTACTTGATCGATGTGTTCTCCTTCTATGGCAGAATGACCTACTTAGTAGATTAGGGAAAGGTTGTGGATTTTGTCTGCCTGGACTTCAGTAAAGCTTTTGACAGTGTGTCCCACAGTTCCCTGGGGAAACTAGCTGCTCTTGCCTTGGACAGGTGCACTGTTCATTGGGTAAAAAACTGGCTGGATGGACGGGCCAGAGAGTGGTGGTAAATGGAATTACATACAGATGATGGCTTATCACCAGTGGTGTTCCTCAGGAATCAGTATAGGGCCAATCCTGTTTAATGTGTTCAGCAGTGATCTGAACTAGGGGATTGAGTGCACCTTCAGTCAGTTTGCAGGTGACATCAAGTTGGGTGGGAGTGTTGATTTGCTGAAGGGCAAGAAGGCTCTGCAGAGGGATCTGGACAGACTGGATAGATGGGCTGAGGCCAGTGGTATGAGGTTTAATAAGGTGAAGTGCCAGGTCCTGCACTTGGGTCACAACAACCCCAGGCAGTGCTACTGGCTGGGGATAGAGTGGCTGGAAAGCTACCAGTGGAAAAGGACCTGGGGCTGTTGTTTGGACATGACCAGCTGTGTGTCCAGGTAGCCAAGGAGGCCACCGGCATCTTGGCTTGGATCAGAAATAGTGTGGCCAGCAGGACCAGGACACTGACCATCTTTCTCTACTTGGCACTGGCCACACCATGAATTCTGGGTTTGGTTTTGGGCCCTTCAAGACAAGGAAGAACATTGAGGTGCTGGAGCAAGGCCAGAAAAGGGCAACGGAGCTGGTAAAAGGTCTGGAGCACAAGTCTTGTGAGGAGTGGCGAATGAGCTGTGGGTGTTTAGTCTGGAGAAAAGGAGGCTCGAAAGGGATATTGTCACTCTCTGCAACTATCTGAGAGGATGTTGTAGACAGGTGGTGGTTGGTCTCCTCTCCCAGATAAAAAGTGACACGATGAGAGGAAATGGCCTCAATATGTACCAGGGGAGGTTTAGATTGAATATTAGGGAAAAAAAAATTATAGAAAGCATTGTAAAGCATTGGAAAAGGCTGCCAGGGGAGTGGTGGAATCACCATCCCTGAAAGTGTTCAAAAAGGGTTTGGATGTGGCACTAGGGGAAATGGTTTAGTGGTGAACATGATGGTGGTGCTGGGCTGATGTTTGAACTTAAAGGTCTTTTCCAACCTTAACGACTCTATAATTCCACGACTTTATCTACAACCAGTAGATATAACACCTACAAGTAAGCAAACTAGCAGCCACAGCAAGTATCAGATTTTCTCTCACATTTCTCCTGCAACCTGTAGTGACAGCTCTGATTTCTGTTTCTGCGAGTGTCTAATTCAGTGACTGCAGCAGAGAAGCACTCTCACTTTCTCCTACTTTAGTCTACAGTCAAAGTATGCATATGTGGGAGTACATTATGCAAGTATGGCTTCAAAAGAAGGACTGACAAATTCTTAAAACAGTTTCCTTTGATTGCACTCCTTGAATGACCCTGGTGCAACTGATGAGTATTTGGGCAGTTTTATGCCAGCACATTAGTTCTTGTAACTGAGATTGAGGAAAGAAGAAGAACTTTTTTTTTCTTAAATGTGTGGTGTGGAACTTTCAGGGAAAACAGCAGAAGACAGGGTAATGTTTCTAAGCTACATAATTCTGAGTTACTCAGTAACTCGAAAAAGATGGGTCTATATCTTTCATTATATATTCTGCTTCGGAATGCAGCGCCATTTCCTCTTGAATCCCAAAGATCTACCAATCTAAAAGCTCCAGCTCCTGAATCACAGAATCACACAATGTTTGAGACTATAAGGGACTTTTGTATGTCATCTTGCCCAACCTCCCTGACAAGCGGGGCCACCTATAGCTGGCTGCCCAGGATAATGTCCAGGTGGCTTTTGAAGATCTCCAAGGATGGAAACTCCACCAGCTCACTGAGCAACACCTACCAATGCTCTGCCATCCTCAACATAGAAGAGTGTTTCCTGATGTTTCCTGCCTCCCAGCCCAGTGAAGCCCTCCCACAGTGTTTGGTGTTGCAATAGTTGAGCTGCTGTTTTGGAGAAGTGTCAGGGAAAGCTTTGGAGGGCTATGATTAGAGGAGAAGAGGGGCTGTTTGGGTGCAAAGGCACCAGCAGGAGGGTCCAGCATGGCTAGGGCTGTCAGCATGGCCTCTGTCTATGGGACCTTGCCTGGCAGGTCTTCAGGACAGGTAGACCAGCAGATGCTCTCCAGACTTATACAGCTTTGCCCTGGCTGGGAGGTGAGGAGACTGAAAAGCCTTCCCTGCAGTAACTTGTGCTTTGTTCTTGAAATAAATGCTATGCAAAAGCTTCTGCATCTTTATTCAAATTCTGTAAAATCAAGCAACATCTCACCACCAGCAGGTCGTAGCAGCTGTCAGGTTCCTCTGCTGGGTTGGCTGTGCTCTACTCTGTGATCTGCTGGGTAGAGGCGTTGGGATGCCCTGGAGCTGCTTGGCACCTCCCTGACTCCCCCTTCTCCCATTGCTGGGCTCACTGCAGGGGCAAGAGCCTTGAGCTCAGTTGTAGCATTTGCTGCAAGGATATGTTACCCACCTGCTCCCTGGCCACAGTCTTTTTCTGGCAGCAGGTTGAGTTGACCATGGCCTCCGCATAGTTATTATCTGCCCTCATGGTGTGCAGGATGTGGCTGAAAGGCTGCCTGCAGATTGGTCACACAGGTGTTATGGCAGCTCACTGCCAGATGCAGAAGAAGCAGAAGGTGTGGGACATCCATCAACATGGGCTGCATTTCTGATGTTGCTCAGGCAGAGACATGGAGCACGGGTAACATGGCACTTCTTCCCAATGCTCTGCCCATTGGCTGGCTGTCACAGTAGAGGTGCTCAGCTCTTGATTCTCCTCAACACCATGTCCTGCCAAGAGAGATGTTCAGAACTTTCTTAGCTTTAGGAACAGAAAAAGCAAAGAAAGACCCAGAAAGAGGTGGGAAAGTGGAGGCAAAAGCCCCACAAAGGGTTTCTTTGCAGGCCGAAAAGTGGCAGCTGAAGAAGCCCTGTGGGACAACCAGCCCCAAGGACTGCTTGCCCCACCTGCCTGTCTCCCTCAGCTGTTCCCAGGGACACTGCTTACAGTCTAAGATCCCCCACCCCCTCTGCTCCTCTCCCAACAACCATCACAATTTGAGCAAGCAGAGCGTACCTGACAGAGGCATCCAGGGAAGGCAGAGGAACAGGCTGGGAGTCTTCACTGGTGCCTACAGCCACGGCATAGCTGCCATGTGGGACCTGCAGCACTGTCACAAGCCAAGGCTTGGCACAGAGTTAGCACTGCAGGCAGAGGCCCAGTCCTGACGAACTACAAGGATCGCCAGGTTCTTGTCTGTATAGCTGCTTTCCAGTTAGTGAGTCCCCAACACATACTGGTGATTGTTCCTCCCCAAGGGCAGGACTTTTTAATTCCCTTGTTGAACTTGGTGATGTTTCTTTCACTCTATTTCTCCAGACTGTCAATGTCCCTCTGGCCAGTAGCCTTACCTCTATTGTACTGGCCACTCCTCTCAGTTGTGTGTCGACAAACTTGCTGAAGGTACACTCTGCCTTATCATCCAATTCATTAATAAAGGTGTTGAAGAATACTGGACCCAGTATTGAGCCCCAGAGTACACTACCAGTTATTGGCTTACAATGCTGAATCCATCTGCCCAGGCTCTCCTTTGTAAACCCTTCAAAAAATTATTTTAAGCTACTGCAGTAAAATTAGCACAATATAATGGGAACTTTGCATGTAATCACATCTCAGTGGGATGTTTGAGCTTCACCATGACATTCTGGTGAGGCAAGATCCCCAAGATTTTGTGGAGGTCTGATGCCCACATAGTTACTTGCTTAGCAACTAAAAGCTTCTTCAGGAGAAAGCAAATCCTTTGCAGCCTGGGAGCTGGTTGCTGTGACTTCTATACAGAAAGGGGGAGGAGAGCTGAAACTGTAAAGTGAGTGGCTCTCAGCCCATTCATCTCCAAGAAGATACCAATGGCTTTGTACCTCACCCTATGATCTATGTTGCTATCTGAACCAAGCGCAACTCAGAGCCAACCACTGCCTTACAGACTTCCCCAGTGCTCTGAGGACATGAAGAACCCTCACTTCTTTGCTCCAGAAGATCTTGGCTTATAGGCCTGCAACAGGAGTCCTGCTCTCAGAACCCAGACTTCTGAAAGTCTGTCTGAAGTTTATTAATTTTCTCAGCCCAGGTAGCATTAGCCCACCCTTGAGAAACACTGGCCATGCACCTAGCGGAAAGCTGGGGCCAGCTGAGGCTCAGTACTTGCTTTTTATTGTGAGGATCTGTCCCTTCACCTGTAAAATTACCACAGGAGATCCGCTCCATAAAGTGCAGTGTCTACTGATCTTCCAGAGCTCTGGAATTGGCTTTGAAAAGGGACAGACGAGGGAAAGAAGAAATCGCTGAGCCCAACCAGGACCAGCAGTTATTTTCCAGTGAGTAATGGGAACACCCAGAGATGTCTGATGCAGTCCTGTCTCACACAGTCCATTCAGAATATGTTGCAGCTGAGGACCACTGGCAAAGAAATGCTTGTCCTGGCTTGTTAACACTGAATGAAGCTGGATTCCCGTTGATACTCTGAACTTTTTCTGCAGGATAAAGAATATGGGCTCTTTCCTTCTTACATGAAAACAACACGCTGTATACAAAGAGGAGACAAAAGGGAAAAAATGTGCTTTTCAGCTGTGTTTCAAATGTTCTCTGTATTGAAAGCCAACTCTAAATTTTGATAACATCCTAGCTAACTTATGTCATGCTTCTCAGTTTTTCTGTCATTTTCCTTGTCCTTTAATAAGTTCATTCTGATATGGATTTACACTGCTGTGCCTCTTTTTTGGGTCATTTTTGTAAATATTAAGAGGTTGTCATGGAACTCCTTCTATAAATATTAAAACAGTCTTAACCAGCATCTTACATGGTTTCTGTGGCAACATTTTGGAGCTATTTGTAGGACCACAGTCTTGAAGGCTGCTGTGTGGAATTCACCATCATTTTGCTCAGCGAAGTTCTCTTTTCCAATTAAATTTTAAATTCTATAAGCTCTCTGAAAAGTAACCTGGTACATGATGTTCCTTGTGACTCCAGACCTTTTCCTTGTGCTGAAGGTAGATGTTCCATGCTATGTTATAAGCTGTGATGTTTCTCGCAAGTCACGTGCAGAAAGATCTATTTCTTTCCATTTTGCAGATAATTATTTACATCATTGTGTCTCTGTGCAATATTTTCTATGCATAAATCCAATTTGTAATATCTTTCCTCACAGCTTATATTTTACACGTCTCTGAAAAGAAACTTCATTTTCTGGATGTTCCCCAACTGCTACGGTCTTTTTGTAGGTTGGTTTTTTTTCCTGACATCCACAGAATAATAAAAGAAATAGAGACCATCTAGGACTGAATCAAAAAAAGTCTTTTCCTTAAGTCTTACTTTTGTTTATATACTCCCATAAAATATATACGTATTGTCCAATAGCACAATGCTGTTCAGCTTATGATCCAGGGAAACCTACAGATCCATTCCTGAACTACTGCCACCACCCATCACTGTCACCACCCTATGCATGTGTAACTATATATTCTTACCTAAGGGTTTTTTTCTTGTTCTTCAGGTAGGATGGGAGTATTCTGGGCTCTTCTTCTGTCTTCCAACACCCTTGCCCCACTGTGACTGTCCTCAGGCTCTGTTGTAGGTTCCCGTAACAGCATACAAATCACTGAAGTTACTCTGGAAGAGCCTCCCCTGGCCTTCACTTCCTACTCCTTACAGTAATCATTCTTTCATCTGGATATTTTGGAAATTAGAAACATGTATTTTCCAATTAAAAAAATTATAAACAATATTATTTTTTCAAGAATCAATTTAGTTTCTGGTCACCTACTTTCCATAAGGGGGCAACGTGGCAAAAAGAATTCAGCTGCTTAGGAGGTTTTGTCAGTACCCAAGATTGGATGTATCTTTGCCATTGGATTGTCTCTGCTTCTCTATGTCTGAGAAGGAATTTAAAGGGTCTCAACCCTACGGTGTTACTGTTTTCAAAAAGTGTTATGTCTGGTGGCTGTCAAGAAGCTCATTTTATTTTCCACACATATGACCCTCATTTGCAACAGTTGTGCTTTATTTCTCTTTTGCTTAGAGACAGAAAAAATACTTTTAAGGAAAAAGAGAATTTTTTTCCTTTTGGTATGTTGTAGCGAGAACTAGTACAAATACATTGTTCAGCTGAAGCAACACAATTTTTGAAAAAGAATTTTGTCAGAAAAGAGTGAGATTATGGGAGGAATATCCTCTCAGTGGTATTAAAAGGGAAATCTAGATCAGTTCACTGGCCGTTCATCCACCTTTATGCTTTTCTAGCAGTGCTCTACATAGAACTGGGAGAGCAAAAGATGATTTTCCAGGCTGTATGTGACTTTGCTATTCTTGGACCAGCCTGACCCTTCACATAAAATAAAAAAAGCCAGAAGCTATCAATATCCAACAGTTGGGATTAGACAAAAAATTATATTCCAGCTATATCCTATTTCCTTTGCCTATGCCACAGTCTGAGAGTGGCACTGCCCATAGCACTCTTCTGCATGCGGCACCAAGGGAGTCTGCCTCTGCTAGGCATGGCTGGTCATTTTTTGTGATGCAAAAGTGGTAGTGTGGTCCTGTGTGTGTCACAGTGATGTGCACTTGCATAATTACTTTACAATTAGTTTCTCTGACAGATGACAGCAGTGATCATTACCTGTCCTGAAAAGCATGTTGATATGGTTTGAAGCTGGCTCCCTGCCAAGTCTCCAAACCTTACCACCAGAAGTCCCGTGTCCCCCCCCCCAACCTCAGGGAGAAGAGGGAGAAAAAAAACTGAGAAAAAACCCAAAACGAGAGAGAGACAACCAAAGTGAGATATATAAATATATTTACACTTATATACAATTTCACAAGGGAAAGGGAAGGGGGAAGGGAAAGAGAACAAAACTAAAATAAAATATATAGATATCCCAAGACCCAATATCTAACAACTAAAAAGTTAGCAAAGAAAAAATAGCTCACTACTCCCTGGGACAACTGAGAGTTGCTCCGGAACGATCGCCAGCAACCTCTGTCTCCCAAGGTCGACAAGGCCTAACCAGGCCTCGCTCCCCAACACGGCAGACTCAACAGCAGGGGACCTGCACCTCCAAGCCGCCGGAAGGAAAGAGAGTGAAGGCCTCTCCTCCTTTCTTCTTATAGTCCAGCTTACATAAAAATCGTAGGGAATACTGGGTAAATCTGGACCCTTCCTTGGTTACAAACTGGTCACCAAGGAAGGCCTAGCCCAAACCACCACACATGTAGTATGTGATATGTAAGAAGAAACACTGTGGGATAGTTCCAGAAGGAAAAATATGCTGAGGAGACCTTGGTAGTCTCACTCTCTTTTCTGAGGACAGTAATTGTGAACTGGGGGACAGGACTTGCATCTGTAAAGTGAGTCCAGCTGCTGTCATCTGAAAGTCCACTCTGAGTAAATTGTACTATTTGAGTATTTGGGTGACCTCATAATTACTCTGCCTTTGCTCAGGGCTGGAGTTCTTGGTGTGAAGCATGGCACATCTTTCTGAGGCTTGGGATGGGCCATCTGACAAATCTACTCTTTTATGGTCCAATGCTGCAGGTACATAAAAAGATATTTTAGTCTCTATGATGGCTATGCAGAAGCATAGCCTAAGTCTGCTTTTCTTTCTGCTCCTCTTCCTTTCCAGGCATTGGTAGCCACCACCATTGCAGCTCTGATTTATTTGACTTTTCTCTTATGGCACTTGTCATTAAATGGCTCAGAAAATCCAGACCAGGGTCTGTGTTGACAGAAGATGAGCCATTTTAACAAGATGATGGATTCATATTTGTATGACCTGGTCTGAACATTTATCCCCAGTAAAACCTTATGCAGGTAGTTGCTTCTTCTTAGTTGTCTTCTCCTGTGGCTACACACATGTCCATGCCTCCCACCAGGACTGGAGATGGTGGGCCTCAGGAGACCTCTGTATGGGGCTTTGCAAACCACTTCCATTGCACTGCCTCTGCTATGGCCACAGTAAGTCAAAGCTGCCTGAGTACCAAAGGACTCAGGTCCAAAGGTGTATCCTTAAACATTAAGTGTATTCAGTCTCCCTAACTGGCTGCATAACTCCTCTCTTCAACACACTCTCTGACTTTCAATATCAAATATGTCTTTAAAATTAGAACAAACGAGAACACTAAGAAAACAGAAGAGGGAGATAAAGTGATTTAAAATTCTAAATCTGAACACATTTTTCTCTTATGAATTGATATGCAGAACAGATGGTCCTCTAAAAAAAAAAAAAAGAAAAAAGTAAGTTCAGGCAGAAGAAAGGAGCCTAGAATGAGTCTGTATTCTGCTCCCACTGATGCAGTACCATGATCAACTGAAAGGCTAATGCAATAGATCGGTCTGTAGAATGGAAATATCCATCACTTAGGGGTTCTGTCTGTAGAGAAAAGAGTTCTGGTATTTATTTGGGGTTTGTGGTTTGGTTTTTTTTGGGCGGGGGGCTGGGTTTTTTTGGGGTTTTTGTTGTTTTGGTTTTTTTTAATGTGTTTTTGTTTTGGGTTGGGTTTTTTGTTGGTTTGTTTTTGTTTTTTATTTTTTTTTAATTCATAGTTGCTTCTTATAATTTTTTTCTGAGTAACAAGTGTAAAACTAAGTCACATTTTCTAATACTGAAACACACTGCCATTTGGAAGCCTTATCTGGTCTTCTTAGGATGCATTTTCATGATTAATTTATTTGTAAGAGAGCTAGACAATCTCTCTACAATGATGTTTGAAATGCGATTGTTCCTTGAGTGAAGTTGTGAAGAAAAGGCGAAAAGTAAGACCTCTTATTTTCTTGATCCTATTTCCAGCCCTCACAACATTTGCTTAGCAGATCAGTGTGTGTCTAAGCGTCTGAACTGTTCTTCTCCAGAGACAGCTCTGAAAAGCTCAGTTGTTACTAACTAAAATGTAAAACACACTGAAATGCGTTTACCTTTAAGAAATTTTTTGTATGCTTCAAAAAAACTAATATTTGTCTTTCCTGACATCTAATGATATAGAAATGCTAACTGAAGGACCAGCTAAACTTCTCCTGAAGTTGGCGTTTACATGCCTTGGTGGGGACCACAAAAACCACAAATAATCTTGTCTTCTTTTCCTTCTGTATTCTCAGCTCTCTTAAACTGCTTTCTATTCACCTGGGAATCATTTTAAAGGTGGAAGCCACACAAGTGGTTCTCCTGTGGTACATTTTTGTTTCAAATAATTGGGTTATTAGCAATTTATTCTGGTTTGGTCTCCTGTCATTTTTCTGTGGCATGCCTGTGATACTCTATTTTTAGAGAGAGTTTCTTCTAAAACCAACATTTAAAGTCCATTTCAGATTGAACTGCTTAAAACCCTAATGTTTGCCAGGTGCCAAAGGGAGAGTATTTTGAGGTAAATAAAGATTTTGACCCTTCATTTCACAAATCAAAGAAGGTTTCCTCAAATCAAATGCTTTCTGTGCCATCTTTGTTGTTATGTTTTGTACCCTTCCTTCAATTTGTTTCATTTGGCAGAACTGTAATTACAGGCCAGACATGGACAAGTGTTCATCTGAGACAAAGCACAGAGAGTAGAGAGTCTTGTTGAATTTTCAAGAAGCATTTTTCATGGATCAGCATCCTGTTCTCTAAGCCTTAAAAACCCAGGGAAGTGAAAAGGCTCTGCTTCTTTTAATTGCTTCTGTTCCCTTTTAAAATTACTATAATCAGTAATTTTAAAGGAACAAAACAGAACAAGTTCATTCCAGTCACATTGCAACCAAGGGAAAGACCTCACTGGAGGGGCATTAGCCAAATTCAGACTGCAGTCATTACAGAAATAGTCACTGAGAAACTCTTCTCCTCTACACAATCAATCCTCTTATATCACCTTTATGCCATTGTAAGAGTCTGATTTTACTGGATTAGCTCCTGATTTATTCCCCTTGTCAACAGTAGACAGTATATTCCCTCATGCATCTGCTGTTGTGGGAACAGCAGGTTCTACAGTAAAACTAAACAATGGAAAAGAATTAGTAAGCATCCTATTAACTACAGTGTTTCCCCAGAGGGAAAGGTAGAGCAAACTGGCTTTGCTGAAGAACAGCTCCTGCATTTTGTGTGCTTTCATCCTTTGGCTGCTTCAAGTACCAGTCTGAAAAAGGCTTTTGTGCTGGAAATGAAGTATTCAGAAACTGTACTTATTATCACAAAAAAGTTTCTGTATGCTATAAATGTTCCCACCCTGTATATGTACTTGTTGCTGTAACTGCTTTGTGATAGTTCTGCATGAGGAAAGACCATTTTTGTAATTGGAGCTGAATGAAAATAACACTTGAATGTGAAAAATATTTGCTGGGTTTTAGAAAATTTTGATTTCTGGAAACAGACCACCTGCTGCGTAGGACCCATAAGTCTCCTAGCTAATAATCTTCTCTCTACTTGGACTAATTTTAGCTATTGCCACTTGAAACTTTTAATGGTTTCAGCCACCTACTGCCTTAACGCAACTTTTACAGCCCCTCTCTAACACTCTGCCTGTTCATGTATCTGAGGATTATAAATAGTTTTATTTGGAAAATGGTCATTGGAGATGGAGGTGGAGAGACAGGAATCATCCGAGAGTAAATAGATTGTTAATTCCCTTCTGAGCACTGAGCTGCTGATTCACTCCCAATCAATTCCCACACAGCCTGGGCTGAGTCAGCCCAGAGGGTGTTGAATAGTCAAGAGCAAAGACAATTCAGAGGATAATGGCTCTGCAAAGTCCAAAACAGAAAAGTGATTCAGATGGGGGAACTAAAAGAAACAAAATACATAGTGGAGATGGGGACAAAAAAAAAAGGGAGGGGGAAATAAAAATAGACAAGTAATCCCTATGCTGCCACCTCTGTGTGGGAAATGATGGTGTTCAGGAAGCTTAGAGAAGAATCAGAGGTAAATGAAACAAAAGGAGTGGATGGAAGAGGTGAGAAGACATTAAAATCCAAAAATAATACTGAAATGAAATCATCAGGAAGAGCCAAAAAGAAGAGAGATGTAGGCAGAAAATGGACTCGAAGTAGGGACACACTTCCAGGTGTGTCTCAGCCTAGCCACTGACTTCCCATCTGCTTAAGCATGCACATAAAAGTTTGTATCTGTAAATGTCACCATACACATCCATGGGGAGGAAATAGCTGAAGAGAGGCCCTACAGTTAAGAGCTTTCTATCCTTTAAAGATCAAAGAACATGAGATTGAAAAGTAAGACTCATGTGAGAAATGGACACTTCAAAGATATATGAACATATTGGAAAGCACATACACCCAGAATAAAGACAGGCTTCTCTCTTAAACTCTTCTGTTAATTAAGTGAAGAGAGCGAAGTGGGCCTGGATTCTCTGAATCAACCTGTGAAACATTTCCACAGCCTTTCATTGCCCTAGCACTTCAAAAATTATCTAAGCCTTCTCAGTCCTCATACTGCAGTTCTCTTAAATCTCAAGGCCAGTACTGCAGCCTACTTAGGCTCAGGACAGAGACTTGACACACTGGAGAGTGTCTTGTCTCATGTCTTGTGCAGGAACCTTCCCTCCCTTCACTTTGTTCATATGAGAGGCAAGCAGCTGCCATGGTCCTATGCATCCCACAGCAATGAGCTCCCTGCTTGCATTCAGCACTGCTGAATGTATGTTCTGCCACAGTAATATTGGCTCTGAATTCCTTCCTCTTAAAACTCCTTATTTTAAAATAGTTTGCACACATTTAGCCTGAGCTAGTTTAAGGAGACCATAGGGGAAAGCTTGTCAACATCAAGAAAGAAGGAGGTTGTGGGAAACAACTGAGCTGTAGACAGCTTAGGCCTTGAATTTGAGCAGTTACTGCTACGAGGTTATAAAGGAATGTAAACATTCCTTTATCATCTATAAAGGAATGTAAACATTCCTTTATAGATGAGAAAGGATGAGAAGATGAGAAAGCAGAAAAGGAAGAATAACAGGTGTTGTTTTGAGAGTTGCCAGCACATGAAGGAATGCTGATCACCTGTCAGAAAAGGAGCTTAGGCGTGTGAACAGGAACACTTAACCAATGGGATATGGTATATTTGCGCATGGACAGAAGAAAAATACTATAAAACTAAGCCTTCTGTAAATAAAGTGCTGCCTGTCAACTAACTGAGTGTGCGTTTTTTCGATCGCTGCATTTGTTAGCAAGAGAATATATTGCCTTGCATCTAGCAGACTTAAAGCACAGTAATGGTCAGTGGTATTGATCCTAAAGCTTGAGGACAAGCACTCAAAGGCATGTCCCTGGATACAGCAGCGCTGGTCTGTACAGAGCTATAGGGATGATGATGCAAGGCACACTTGACTGAGAAGCCTAAGTAAGAAGTGTGTTTGCCCAGTGATATGTGCTGGGAGAGTGGAGAGAGAGCAGCATCTGAGATAATGATTCAGCTTTCAGCTGGGCCAACTTGTCCTCTACAGGTTCCCCCAATTCCTCTAATAAGTCAAAGAGTACTTGTATGCCCAGCCTTATCAGCTCAGATAGACGATTAAAGATAGAAAGAGATGAGCCCAGGTCTACATTCCCAATTCAGGCACTAAAATAGGTGTTCAAGTGGAGCTGTGTAAGTTCCTCCAAGAGCATATTGATTACTTATATGTGAAAACAAGCCTCAAGTAGTTGTGATGTGAATGTTTGCATGATAATTAAACCCATCTCATTCTTCTAGAAAGTTGAGGTAGACTGAGCATTGCATCTAAGCCTGCTGTGTACTGCTCTGATATCCAAAGACTTTTCAGAACTGATGAAAAATAAAATTAACAGTTCTGGTATATTGTTTATAATGCCACAGCCTTCTGCCAAAGAAAGAGAATTGTATGATTGTGGGTTATGATCTGGTAACCTCTTGAATTTGTTTAGAGGAGGTTGTTTTGCTTTAGTTTTGTTGCGTATTCACATAGGGAAGGCAAATTCTAGAAAGCACTCTTCATACTGAGTAAATACCATTGAGCTTTGACATGCTCCCTGGCTCCTGGCATGTCTGAAGAGCAACTTCCAGAGTCTCAGAACAGCTCTTGAGAAAGTCATAACTCGTGACATGTAGGTAGTTATTATCTCCGGGGTACTGAAGTGGGCCTCCAGAGAGGATATTCGGACACCTCACCATCATGAGGTGGCTACAGTCACAGAGAAATTACTATGATTCTATGACCCCATGGCAATGCATTTTAGCCTTGTAATGCTTCTTATCAGATGTTCGCTTAATAAGCATCTTACTGATTTATTTTTATTATTGTCAAAAAAGAAACTGATTCGAGCTCATGAAAGAGAAAGAATTGTCAGAATAAAAATATACGTACTTGTTACCTATGATAACTCTGGTGTGGTAACAAGAAGGGAAAGCAGCAGGTTTTCCTCTGTTACCAATATAGGCAGTTGTCCTAGTAAGAGCAGCTGGGACCAGTTCATCACTATATGGGTGTAACCCAAAACTGTGTATTCTATAGCCTTCCATGCCATTTCCCAGAAACTGTTATCAATATACCATTTACACCATCTGCCCAGAGCAGGCCTGACTCCTCAGGCTATAAACTGGGTGTTAAGAGGCCTGCAAGATAAGAGGATGCTCCTGTCCTCATACCCATTGTGGAACTCCCCGCCCTGAGGGAGGTACTGGGCATTCCTGCCTGAACTGGAGGATATATAATCTTGGAGTCTTGGGACTTTTTTAACCACTCGTGGGGTCCAGAGGAAAACTGCAGATCACCGCTCTCAACTGGACTGCAACCACTACTTTTCAACCAGACTGCAACCACCACTCTTGACCAGACTGCAATCACCACTCTTGACCAGACTGCAACAGCACTCTCACCAACAGGTTTTCCCCTCTCTTTTTACTTTGGATTCAGGGGGCCCAACGAACACCACTCTGTTCATGCCCCAGGGTGCTGGGTTATACATTTGGGTTTTGTGGGTTAAAACCAATTGTTTGTCTGTATAATCATACTTATTGTATTATTTTATTAAATTGTTATTCTGATTTATAATCTCTCTTTTGAGTTGGGTTCATTTCCCCTGCTGGTTTACCTTTAAACCAGCACAGCAGTGGGCACTGCACCTCATCTTGTGTACACCTGAGATTCTACACCATGCTGCTTAGTGCAGGGAGCTAATAGCAGCCAGAAAGAACCATGACTGGTGAGGAGATCCATGTGATTACAGCTCAAGTACTCATATCATGGGACAGCTGAAAAACAAAAGAGACTTTGACAAGAATTTTTGATTTTGGTTGTCCTGCAAAACCAGAGGATACTGCTGATAGATGAATAAAAACCAAATTAGTGTGGCTCAGATGAGATGTGTTTCCACTGAAACATTGACAGTGGCATTTTTGGAGAGCAACCACTGGGAAATTGCATTGTTTGCCAGACACCAGATGACCATCAGCAGTTCCACCACTCCTATGTGGTGCAGGCTCCCAAGAACTGCACCAATACCCAAGGCTCCAGTACCATCTCCCACCACTTTGGGTTTGGACAGACATTTCTGGGGTGCAAGATGACAGAGAGGGACGTGCTACTGTGAAGCTCATCCTCCAGTGGGTTACCAATAGACAGACCCAAGTCATGAGGGGCAGTGAGTGCATTAAGTGCACTTATTTCATTTCAACAGAATTGGAAATCATAGTGGAAGAGGCACAGAAAAGTCAGAAGCATGGCAAGGGGCCAGACTCGGAGGATCTGAGGGCACAGGCATCTCTATGCTTCAACCATTTAGTCTCAATTGGGAGCAGCATTTTGCTTGAGTGCCTTCAGGGGTTTCACAGCCCAGTGGAGGACTAACACATGATGCACTCAGTGGTCCTCTGCATCACATTTTATTAGTTAAGTGGATAAAATGCTGTCCACAGATTTAAGGGGACAGGGAAACTTTTTTTCTCCTGCCTCTGCTGAAAATGAATGAGACAATAGTGTCTTTAGCAGTAGCAAGAGGAAATTACTTCCTATTCCTGACCTCCCAGATGTTGTTGGCTAATGGCAGAATAATCCAGAACAGCCTTGTGGGGAAAGCAGAAAAGAAAACTGCAACAGGCCCTGGTATTACTTCCTATTTTCACTTCTTGGTAAGAACATCAGTTAGGTCATGAACTCTCCAACAGATACAGTAATGGATTGAAATTCTCCCACCCAAAAATATCAAAGTGAGGCAATAGAGCCAACACAGACATGGTAAAGAGAAAGTCTTCTCTGTTGCTGTTAACTGTGTGGTGATCTGTCAAAGATTGAATTTGATGATCCTAGGGGTCTTTTCCAACCTAGAAAATCCTGTGAGTCCGTGGAAAAAGAGATGTACCTTTTTTTTTTGTCTCTAATTGATACTACCTTTCACTGACGTAAGTATGTTTAAAATTAGTTATTTGGTTCTAAAGTGTTATTCTGCTCACATGAGGATTTCTGTCAAATTCTGCACTTTTAAAGCAGTGAATTTACTGTACTTTGTCAATATGGTACTATTTAGTAGGTCACTGATTGGTACAATAAGGGATAGCCCCAAGAAATGGCAGTGCTATTAAGGTAGGCAATACAACTCTCTGATATAGCAAATGTTAATTATCTTTAAATGTGTGCTATTGCACTTAGGGTGAAACTTGCCAGAATGAATCACTTTAGAAAGAAGGTGAAATCTTTAGGCTCTTTTTTTGGAAAAAAAAATAAAAGTAACACTTGCCTACTTCAGTCATTCTTTACAAATAAAAGACATACGCAAGATGGTACTGCTGTTCCCCGCTCAGAATCACTGTCTGCATTCCCCCTTCAGAGGGATGAGTAAGGGCAGGCTGTGGTAGTGTTGAGGAACAGAAACCCTGTGGGCAGACACGCTGCCTGTGTCAGGACTAACCAGGCTGCAGATCCTGCTAGGGGGGGCAGTGAACTTTGCTGGGCCAGCTGCGGAGCAGCTAGCTCAGTCTGGCATTGACCAGAGTCATGACCACTCCATAGGCACTGTTGAGCTCTGCTTGTCTTCCTCCTGGGCTGGAGGTCTGAAACCTCAGCGAGAAATATTTACTGCTATCTCCAAAATCAGATAGAGTTCTTCATGCCTTACCATGCTACAGGCTTAAGGCATTCCTTGCTCAGCTCATTTTTATGCATGGATGGCTCAGAGCCATCTGAGTGGCACAAGCAGATGCGAGTCCTGGACACATCTCTTCTCCCACCCATTGCATGGTATATTACCTAACACCTTGGTCCAGGGCCTGTTGCAGTTTTCTTTTCTGCTTTCCCCACAAGGCTGTTCTGGATTATTCTGCCATTAGCCAACAATATCTGGGAGGTCAGGAACAGAAATGGAAGCTCCTGAAAAGCTACAACAGTAGGAGACATGTCAGCTTAAATTGTTCCTTGCTTCAGAGGGTCTTTGGTATTATTATAGCTCTTACACTATAAACATGACATGCGTTTTACAATTTACACGCTTCAACACATGCCTAACTTCAGAGGGCTGTTCCCATAATTAGAGTTAAATCTGTGTTTAAGTGTGTTTCTTAGTTAGTGACCAAAGGCAAATGCAGAAACACTGATTCATTATATAATAAGAATTAATACCACCTTAACACACTAATAAACTACTAATTGGTTTCTGCCTATTTGCACTGATAGGATTTAAGTGAAAAACAGTATACTTGCAAAACAATTTGAGACCCTTATTAAGCAGAAATGAGTGGACTTGCCTTAACCCATTATGTTTGACTGGAAAAATTGTATTTGTTTTTACTGATGGTATAATCAGTTGTGTCCAGGTTAGGTGGAAAGCTTTTTATATCAGCTAAGAGCTTAATGCATTAAGAAAACTTTGAAAGCATGTTTTTTCAACAGCTCACTGTTCAATGGTATGGTTCTGGTCTGTGACAGATGTGCATCTGCACTCCTACTAGGGTTTCTTTTTGAAAGAAAAAACCCGATGGAATAATGATAAATAGATTTTTTTGTGTGTATATATATATGTATGTATGTATGTATGTATGTATGTATGTATGTATGTATTCTGCCCAGAAGGCAAAAAGATTTTGTTTGCTGAAAGCATTAATTTTCTGTTTCAAATGGAACATCTCAAGAGTTGGGAGAGTGAAGGTACCATGAGTAAGAAGCTTGCACCTTAACATAAAGACAACTGGAGATCTCAGGGTTGAAAGAGAAAAATCCACTCTTCAAGAAAAAAAAAAGGAAAGAGTGACATAGGAAACCAAGGCACAATCAAGTTAATAAAGTAATGTACTGAGATAACTTCTTGTCTATTAGCAGTCTTCATGTGGAAGGGTCCAAGTCCAAATCTGTTGTCCACAAGTGTCTGACTTGGGATATATTTTAACTCTGTTCTGTGGGATGAAGTACCTTATGAAGAGTGTGTGTCTTATGACCTAAGGTAATGCACTTTCTGAGCCCTGTCTAAAAACTAATGGTGTGAAATAAGACTGCATTCTTGCACCAACCCTATTCACAATCTTTTTCAGCATGATGCTCCAAAGGACCACAGCAGACCTCGATGAAGAAGATGGTATCTACATCTGATATCATACCGATGGAAGCCTATTCAACCTACGGCAACTGAAGGCCCACACTAAGACCTTAAACCATCTTGTCCGGGAGCTGCTTTATGCTGACGCCGCCGTTCTTGTTGCCCACACAGAAGTAGCTCTGCAGCATCTAACATCCTGCTTTGCTGAGGCTGCTGACTTTTTGGGCTGGAAGTCAGCTTGAAGAAGATAGAAGTTTTCTATCAGCCTGCACCTCAGGAAGTCTTCCATCATCCCCATATCACTATTGGCGAATCAGAGCTCAAATCAGTCCAGCAGTTTAATTACCTCGGTAGCCTCATCTCCTCGGAGAGTAAGATTGAAGGAGAGATAGACAACAGGTTAGCAAAGGCATATAGTGCTTTCGGAAGACTCCATAAAAGAGTCTGGCAAAATAAACACCTGAAGAAAAGTACAAAGATCAGTGTTTACAGAGCCATAGTGCTGTCTACTCTCTTATATGGATCTGAATCATGGGTCATTTACCACCACCACCTGCGACTCTTAGAACGCTTCCATCAACGCTGTCTCGGTACAATCCTGAACATCCACTGATCAGATTATGTAACTAATACGTCTGTTCTAGAACAGGCAGCAGTTACGATTATCGAGGCCATGTTGCTGAGAACACAGCGGCATTGGGCAGGACACGTCTCCAGGATGAAGGACCACTGCCTCCCTAAGATCGTGCTCTATGGTGAACTTGCCACCTGCTGCCGCAAGAGAGGAGCCCCGAAGAGAAGATACAAGGACTCCCTGAAGCAACATCTCAGCCTTGGCCATATTGATCTCTATCGCTGGTCTACTCTGGCCTCCAATCAGGAGGTCTGGAGACACACAATCCATAACACTGCTGCTTCTTTTGAGAATGCACATGGGATCACCATCGAAAAGACAATGCAGAAAGAATCGTGTCTTGCTGATACCAAGAAAGAATCGTGTCTTGCTGTGCCTTTTGCAACCGATCTTGTCTATCTCACACTGACCTCTTTAGCCACCAGCGCGCCTGTAGCAAATGTGGGTAGAGCCCTCCCCAAATCTTCGTTCATGAAGCCTAGCCATGATGATGATGAATGTTCCATACCCTCTGGATAACAGAAGATTGTCTTCTAGGAGTTTGAATCCACTATGTGCAGAATGTTTGATCATCTGGAAACTCAACTGGAGAAAAGAGAGATCATAGAGTCCTAAAATACTCTGAGTTGGAAGGGACCCATCAAGATCATGGAGTCCAACTCCTGGCCCTATGCAGGACACTTCAAGAATCACACCATGTACCTGAGACCATTGCCTAAATGCTTCTTGAACTCAGATACTCCTACTATAGACTACTACATCAGTGTGATGGATACCTGAAGCTAGGTACTAGGTACTTTAGTTACCCTATGCCACACTGGAGTTAAGAAGTCAGCTAGAGTTTAATGAGAATACTTGAAGGAAAAATATTTTCCTTAACTTTATTCACTTGGTTAAAGCCTTAGGATATTGGGCAGTTCAGAAGAGCAGAATAAACAAAAACAGATAGCTAAGCTAAGCTTTTAAATGAGAACAGTGGGTTCTCTGGGGATCAGATCCTGACTTGAACATCATGACATTTGAAAAACCTCAGTGCAGCTCCTCTGTCTGGATACCTTCAGTCAACATCCTCAGACAGGGGTTTCATCTGGAGCTGGAGTGCATTAGCATTTGAATAACCTTCCTTTTCCAAATTCTGAGCTCTCTCCAAATTGTTGTGCTTAATGGATCACACTGTATCAATTGCTGCGATGCTTATCTTCCAACAGGGCACTGACTCAAATGGTAGTACAGTGAAGGAGCAAAGTGCTCCTACCTTTGAACTGGTGCGATATACAGCAGGTCCGTTACTAACAGGTCTCTTTCACTGCTATACTGGAGAAACAGTTTAGCTTTGTTTGTTTCAAAAAACAAACAAACAAACAAAACCACAAAAAACAAAAACACAAAAAAACCCCCACCAAAACACTCTCTTGTACTTATTTATTTATTTATATTTCTCCAGCTTAAATCACACCAGCATAACTTTTTTCACTTCAGTGTTGAACAGACTGGGCACTATTGAACACCCTATTTTCCTCACTAAATTGGGAAAAGTTTCTAACTGAAATACTTCCCAAAGGCAGATGCTTGAGGTTGGTGCTGTTTCTAGCAGAGGATACTGCTTAATGGGACAGTGCTTAATGGGAGCACCAGCAGCTTATGGCTTTGGTTCAGCTTGAATTCCTGAAGGTGCTGCATGTTCCTGGAGACTCTTCTCCCTTAGATGTCAGCTCTCCAGCTTACTTCAAGCCCAAGGCAGGCAGAAAAGCTCCTTTTTTTGTCCATTTCCACCAACTATGAGTGCAGGGGCACTAAACTGGAGTTTTTATACAATTTACATATGATCAAGAGGGAAAGTCCTCATGCTGTATCAGCCAGGGCACACTAGCAGTTTCATTTTTATTAAGGTGTCATATGCCAGTTAGTGGAGACAGAAGCTGGTCAGAGGCTGCTCCTCTGAGAATATCCTTTTCTAGTTCCATATCTTTCGAGCACCACCATCTTTCTGTGCTGTTTTCCTTTCCATTGGGATTGAGGATGTTAGGAGTAGGAAGCGCTGTAAGGTATCTGCACAGCTTTGAAACAGTTTCTTCTTGCAGCAATTTAGCACTGAGTTCCAGGTCTCCCACCAAGATAAACCAGCTGCCCCATAGCAGCCTGGATCAGATTCTAATCCTGTCACATCATCAGTTTAAACAGGGAGCAAACAGATTTTATTGAATTGGCTAAGCTTTCAATTAAAATAATGGAATGCTAAAACATTACAAATGCTTAAGCAGTGATGTGAGGACAGGATAAAAATCGTTTTAGAAACCACCATGGAGAGACAGAAAAAAGAGCTCTTAAAGAAACCTAAGAGCATAATACGTCAGATATACCGGGAAGAAAAATAAGCACTAGGAAAGAAAAACATATTATTATGATGATGAAAGGAACTATGTTAGAGTGATTGTCTGCAGACTCCAAGATCAGAATTAGACTAATTTCTTTTCCCAGAACTGTGAAAGAGATGATTCCTCCACATCAATGACGTGCTTACCACCTATTTTCCTGTGCTCTTCATTATTGAGACATTGCAGAAAAGAACTCTGAGTTTTTTTCTTGGAAGCCAGTAATTGCCACAGTAACACCTGGGGCTCTCATGACCGATCAGTCTGGAAGTCTGCACATTAGTGGAGAAATCCGATGTTCATAGTCTGGTCACAAGCCTGGGCTTGCAGAGAGCTAAAAAGTGTTTCCTTTTCCTACATGTTCCCAAATGACCAGCCTTCATATTATATAGTACTGGTCACCCTGAGATAGAAAATCATGCTGGGAAATAAAGGTGGATCCTCTAGAACAGCATGGGGAGGTATCAGCCTCAATAAACCTATAATGAATAGTTCTTGGGTGTGTAGCAATCAAATAAGAGCATTCATATGAAAACACTTAAATAACTAGTTTGAGAGACCATGGAATATCAGCTTCCCAGCAGAGCAGTCTTTGAAGTCTATAGAAGATGGCTAAACTATACTGGATTATCTAACTAAAGTATATAACTGGATAATTGTTTGCATCTGCATGGCAGCATAGTGTGTGGTTAGCTCTCACTTTTGGAAAGCAATGTGCATGTCTCAGTGAATCTCTGAGCTCAGAACAGCAGCAATGATGGATGAATAAATGTTCCTCTCAGTGCGGTAAACCCAAGAAGACACACTGAAGACTCTGTAGGGAATGAACAAGAAGAAACTTCCCGATGAAGAGTTAGTGAGGAACTGGGAGTGTTATAGTAAACATGCTTAGCCCAAAGTGGTTACTCTTATTAACTTGTGAGTACTCTGCTTAGTATCTAACTCCTTGTATTGCTATTGTACTGCATTATACTCACCCACAGTCCTTGCTAAAATCTGTAACTGCTCATCTTTTTGCTCCTATAATCTGACACAGCTTGAGCAACAGGTCTCCTATGACTGAGCTTCTCCTTGCACTCAGGAAGCAGAGGGAGCTACCTCACTTCCCCCCCCCCCACTTCTGCAAAAATGCATCCCCTTTGTGAGCTTTTATTTCTTTCTTGGTCAAGAAAGATGCTCTCCTGCTGCAATGCCCCTTCTACCTTGGTTTCTGCTGTTACATTCCCTTACTCTGTCACATCTACTAAACCAAGCAAAAGCGGGAATAGAAAAATGGGATCATGCAGACTTTCTCTGCTGAGTCAGTTTTTGGCTGTTATCCATCTGCTTGATTTCAGGCATTTGGGGATTTTAAACTCTGTTTCACCATCCACGATAAGAAAACTTTCTGGCCATAATTTTAAATGAATATGAAAGGAGAATTTTTGTTCTCCTTTTCAAAACAAGAAATAAACCAATACCCCAGAGGGCTGTGCAGCCCTTCAGAAGGGCCTTGACAGGTTGGAGAGATGGGCAGAGAAGAACTATCTGAAAGTCAACAAGGGCAATTGCAGGTCCTGCACCTGGGAAGGAACAACCCCAAGTACCAGTTCAGGTTGGGGCTGATCTGCTGGAAAGCAGCTCTGTGGAGAAGGACCTGGGAGTCCTGGTGGGCAACAAGCTGTCCATGAACCAGCAGTGAGGCCTTATGGCCAGGAAGGCCAATGGTATCCTGGAGTGCATTAGGAAGAGCATTGCTAGCAGGTCGAGGGAGCTGATCCTGCCCCTCTACTCAGCCCTGGTGAGGCTTCACCTGGAGTGCTGTGTCCAGTTCTGGGCTCCTCAGCACAAGAGAGACATGGAATTCCTGGAGCAGGTCCAGCAGAGGGTTACAAAGATGATGAGGGGAATTGGAGCATCTCTCCTGTGAGGAAAGACTGAGGGAACTGGGCCTGTTCAACCTCAAGAAGAGATAATGGAGAGGAGACCTCATCAATGTATACAAGTATCTGAAGGGAGGGTATTAAGAGAATGGGAGCCAGGCTTTTCTTGGTGGTGCTGAGCTGTAGGACAAGAAGTGGCATGGGGCAGAAACTGATGCACAGGAAGTTCCTCCTAAACATGAGGAAGAACTTCTTTACTGTGTAGGTGACCGTGCACTGAACAGACTGCCCAGAGAGGTTGTGGAATCTCCCTCTCTGGAGATATTCAAGAACCACTTGGATGCAATCCTGTGCCATGTGCTCTGGGGTGACCCTGCTTTAGCAGGGAGGTTGGACCAGATGGCCCACTGTGGTCCTTTCCAACGTTACCCATTCTGTGACGTGGTCAGAAAAATAATGAAGAAAGAACTCTTTTTGCACTTACTGCATTCTATGAACAGCTTTTGTACTATCAGAAAGGGCCAGGATGGTCAAGAGCCCCTTAAATAAAAAAATGCAGGAATTCATCAGGAAGTCAGGTTTTGCTGTAATCGCATTTATATAACTGAAAATTCACTGTGGCAACACGCAGTCAATAAAGTATGTCCCACAAAAGGTTTTGCAAGAAAGATCACCAGCGAGAATTCCAGATACTACAGGGTGTTAGAAAAACATGTATCACCTTTCAGGCTTAAAGCAATAGAATATGCAGTTTTATATCTCTATATCCTCTCAGATCCCTAGGCTTCATTGATAGACAAATATGGAACAACTGGGAGATTACCAAAACTTTGGTTTGGAATTTGATGAGGAGTTTAGCCATAGTATCTCCTACATCTTGATAATGATTGCAAATGTCTGATATCCACAATGGGATTTTATTGCAAACCATGGGTGCAGTTAATTCTGCTTTGACTTTTTTCCAGTTATCGTGAGTCTTTACTTTCTGCATAAAAATAGAATACCTTCTATTTTTAAAAACTACCACTAGAGATCCAATCCCTGTAGTAGCACATAAATACCATTGCCTTTTAACAATTTAAACTCAAATGCTGTTCTAACTCACAAAGATCAAAACTGAGCCGGGTAATTATATGTAAACTCACAGCAAACCAAACAAAGATAATGACCATTTTGGACATGTTGTATTGGTTCTATATCTCTGGAGCAAGATAGCTCCTCAGAAGGTTGTTTGAACACCATTCTGTGAGTTCCTTTGAGTCAGCTTTCACCTCTCAACAGACATCTCATTCGACAGAACCTGAACTTAGCTAGAGGTTGTAGAAATAGGCACACCTTGTGGCCTTGTAGCCAAGACAGGAAAACCTCTAAGGATTCTGATGCAGAGAAAGGGTCTTGTTAGATGAGGTGTTGGTATCCATGGGTTGCAGGGCACTCTGGCAGACTGGCATCTGCTGTCTGTCTCCATTTGTACAACACCTGCCCCAAAACGAACCCTGTTCCATGGCTAGGGAGTGCCCTCTGCAATAGCAGTAAAGCTGATTTCTTCATCTGGTCACTTGCTGAGACTTAGGAAAACAGTGTTCAATCTTTAATAGGAACCGATATTTTAAAATTCTATAATGGAATCCACAAGTCACCAATTTCATCCATCACTGAGATTTAACAATGTAGCACTCAAGAGAATCTTCATCACTTTTTTTTCTTTCATCTATGAAATTCTGAATGTGTCTCAGTATAGTCTGTGGAAGCCTTCTCAAAATCTTCCCAGCACTAAGATCCTAATGCTATTTAAGAACCAGGTGAAGATTCACCCCATTCCTATTAGAGTCTGGACTTCTGGAGAGACACTAGAGACTTTAATCCTACAGAATTTTCTAAAGATTTCAGTGATAATACTCTTCCAAAGGGGTAAGACTAAGATCTTCTGACATGAAAAAATGATTGTCTTATCCACCCAAAACCAACAAATAATTACTGAGTCCAGGATATCTCTATAATGTCAGTCCCTGGGACTCTCATACTTAATTATTCACAGAAATTCAGACACCATAAAGAAGACAACTGTTGGAGTTACTAGAGCTCTCAGCAGGACAAGGTGATGGACCAGAAGAGCTCCAGACCTTCTTTCTGGTTTATACTATTCAATGATGCTACTGTTAAGAACAGGCAGCTGAATTATCATCTTGCAATTTCTGTGTAAAAACTCAGACCATTAAGCTCCTGGCTACTCTGAAGTGGTCAGGTTTTGGAGAAAGTTTTTCTTTAGAAAATTCCTCCTCAGCTCTCACATTGTATGCTTAGCTGTGTTTCAGCCAGGTCTCTTCCCTAGTGGCAGCTCTTAACCAGTACTGCCTGTACTTTATGATGATCCAGTTTTTGGTCAGAATTTGTTTAAGTCTGTGTAGATCATATTCTGCCACCTGATGGTTAAAATCACCTTGCCTAAATCTTTTTGGCTTGGTGTCTCCCAGCCCCATGTGCTTTAAAGAGAGATACTTATGGTAGGATGGGATTTACCCCTAAGCCTGTGCAGCGCACTATCTTGGTACTTTCAACACACAGATGCTGAGGTGGCCTTGTAATGCTGTCTGATATAGAGGGATTGTTCTGGTGAGCAAGATGAAGTCTCTGAATTGTCGTTTATTTTCTTTTAATGTGGGCATGCATTGCTCTCTCTGACAGCTCATTTGCTTGTGGAAGAAAATACAGCGAAAGAAGGACAGCTCCTGTCTATTTAGTCTGCAAGGTGTTTGTGACCTATTGAATCGATGAAGATGTTGACTGTATGTTCTAAATATTCTTTGCCTAAACTTTAGTGTCTGATAACCAGCTGAAAAATTTGCTGCATTCCTGTCTGCATAAGTTGTATTGCACCCACCAACACCAAAACTGATGACATCTGTAGCAGTGTCAGTGGGCTTGGAAATGACATCAAATACATCTTGCAGGACATGATCAGGAGAAATCTTCACAGGTGTTTCTAGGTCTTCCTTCAAGAAACTGTCTGAGATCAGGCTAGACATGATATTCCTCTGTAAGTGTATTGCATGGGGGACTGCCCCTGTCCTGATATATTTTTAGCTGTGACATTTCAGATCTGACCCATTTCAGATGTGCTTTTTTCCTTCATATATCAGTCATAGGTGGTAAGAATAGTAACTGCCTTTTCTGTGTGATGTATATTACTTTCACATAATTCTAGTCCAGCATCCTCAGTTGTCTTCCAGCTCTGTGCTATGGATGTGACTGTTTCCCTTACCTAAACATCACATGTACAGCAGTCCAGTACCTTCCTGGTGTTAAAGAATAGCAGTTTCTGTAGCCCCCGTGACATTTTCCTTGGTCCTTATTAAATCTGTACAGACTTCATACAGACCTATCATGCATCTTCTTTGTAGCTTGTCAAGGGTTTTGAATCATCTTAGGTGAAATATCTGCCCCTTCAGATATCAAGGAAAGTGACTGTGAGCCATTCCAGTCATGAGCTCATATTCTTCTTTGGGAAAGTTTCCATGATTACTATTCTAATCCAGTGAACGGAAGCTTTGCTTTTCATATAAAAAGGTATTCAGATACCCACTTATAGATGCCACGTCTCCTGAAGAGTTCTGCAATTCAGTAATTCTCTCAGGAACAACACACTTATCACCTTTGCTTGGGACCTATTTCCTCTGCTTTGATCTACTTTGTCTTCTAATGAGGTTACTCCTGGTTTTCTGGTGATCTGATAGACCTCACCTTTTGTGGGTTCTTCATCACAGCTGCCTCTGCCTTCTGCTTCCAGATTCAGAGTACTTGCTCTGCACATATCGCAGGGCTGAGATCCTCACTACCCTTACTATTACTTGCTTACTTCAGACTTACCTGCCTCCCAGTAAGCAAAGACATTTCTGTTTATTTTTCTGAATTATGGGCACTTTCCTAATCTCTTTATAAGGACTTCCTGTGTGCTTTTGTACCTTCAAGCTTGTAATGAAACATATGAAGTGCAAATCTCAATGTCTGGCATTTTATTTATTCTCACTTCATTCAGAAGCGATTTCCATTAACCACTGGAACAGAGCTATGTGGAGTTGAATCTTTCCTCTGCTATTGCAGTACTGTGTCCCATCCTGTCCTCTCTCCCACCTTTCCATGCTGCAGAGTTGGCTTTTCCCCCTAGCTATTTGTGTTGGCACGTCCAGCAATAGCATTTCAGACCCAGCATTCTTTCCAGGCCAGGAACAGCGGGGAGTTTTCCTTCTGACTGCTTCTGACAATTTCCTACAAGGTGAAAAGAGAATGAGTGTGTGCTCTAGGCCCCTAGGCATTGATTTACATGTTTGGAGTTACAGGTCTAGACAGCCATTTGACTAATAACATTTTGAAAGTACAAATATGCATATTTTTTAAATGAACCTTCTTTCATCCTTCTCTAGGAAGAGACAATCAAAATGTCTTGCAGGTGAAGCTAGCTCCCATGGCCTCTAGGTATTATTGGTTGTCAGTTATTTCTTTTTGAGATCTAATGTTGACAAAAGCAAGAACTGTTCAACAAAGCTTCAGGAGTGGGCTCCTTTAGGTGAAGTTCCCAGTTGTAAATTTAAGTGTTATTTACTGTCTGTGTAGGAAATTAGTGTTGGAAGACTAAGCATAAGACTCTGTGAAAGGAGAGTGGAATTTTATTTTGCAATTCTCTGTGTAAGTTGTTTCTAACCACTGACACTCTCACAAACACAAGTTCCAAAGCAGCAAGACACTTAATCAATTTTTCTCCTTTGTTTTCTTTCCCAGTTTTGGGTATTTATGCAGCTATGTTCTGTTGTCCTGTCGGGAGAGCTAGAAGAAGCATGGCATATGCACTAGGCTGTACCTCTGTTATCACCCTCCTTGCACCTCAGCATGGCTTCATCAGAGCAATCGCTGACTGGCTTTGTTGTAAACAATACATTCCTCTGTGTTGATCACTTTTATTGCTTACAGTCATGCCCTTGGCTCTGTGAGCACAGGCTATTCTTTTAACCCTTGCTCTTTTTAATTTTTCACATGCATATTTCCATTATGTATTAGAATTATCATGTTTCTATTACAAATTTCTGTACCTGCCAGTAGGTGTCAGGATAGCTTGGGGGTGGAGATTTTCAAAGAATACTGTATGGCAGGTTTTTTCTCTAACTAAGTGTAGTCCCATGTCACACACTAATGCCAATACAATTCCACTCTGGGTATCTTACTGGTATTTGTTTTCACAAAATAGCTAGCAGCCTTTTATGTTCTCTAAGAATCCATATATTCCTGATACTGGTGGAGGTACTAGGCCTGGAGGTGGATGGTCTCTTCAAAGAAAAAACCTGAAAATTAATTTGGAGGAGAGTACCAGTAGGAAGCCACACTTCAGTGTGGTTCATTTGCTGTGTACACACAGAACTGGCTTCTCTGTTGAAGCTGCAGCCAGGGTATGAAGCAGCCATGACTGCTGTTGAAATGAGACATGCCTGGGATGAGAACATCAAAACACATTCCACATACATAGCCCAACAGCTCCTTGAGTGACAGGCACACTGTGCCATCTGCTGTCTCCAGCACAGCAGAGGCATGCCGGTCATTTTCAGCAAAACAGAAATGTTGGCATGGAACAGCAAGTGGTAATACTTTCAGTCTGTTAGCAGAGCTTTCTTCATTCTTTAAGAAAATCCATCCTTTTGGTTTCTTGCCTTAATCTTTTGGGTATCATAACTGGGCCTTTATTTAAAAATTCCTTCTGTTTCTGCTGAAGAAGCATATTTCTTGAACACTGAGCTCAAAAGATCTCATTGATAAACTGCTGAGCTTCCAGAAAATGTCATGATGGAATCCTTGTGAGACATATGCTCCAAAGACCTTACATGAAATATACCCATTTTCTTTTACTATGAATACAGGTTACAGAAAAATGACTCTAACACTGGTTACAGTGTAAGCAAATAACCTACATGGAAAACAATTCCAACAGAATAGTTACTCTACAGTTTTGCATGAAAACATACTATCTTTATTAGCTGTAAAAGCAAAATTAGAATCATCTGCAGGATTTTTCAGTAATTCATTTAATTTCCTGTTTTCTGAGTTATTTGACTTCTAAAGCATGATTGTTAAGAGAGGGGCTGAAAGCATCAACTGCTTTTCTTTGAAGATGGTACAGGAACCTCAGGAAACTTAAATTTCAAAGATTATCCATTTCATAAGAGGAACATATTTTACCAAGCCCATTTACATTCCAAATAGTGAACTGACTCTCAACAAAGCTGTGGTGACCAGCAGTCTTCATCTGTTTTTAAAAAAGGAAGAAATAATATTCTCCCCATATGCAGAGGACCAGGAAAAAAGGTATACGCAAAATGGTTTTGTAATAGTGGCAGAAAATAGGCACCTGCCACATTTAACATATCAAAATATTAGAGGTTCTCCACTGCCACTGCCTCCCAGTCCCACCTTCACCCTAATGTAAAGATCAGGTCTTCGATGATGATCTCTTCCCCATCAAAGTGTTGCAACTGTTTTTCTTCCCACACCCCAAATCCAGAGCCAGAAACGTCCCCTTCAGGGACTCATGCGTATGTTATTGGGAAGTAGCGAAGCCATCACTCCAGGTTTGCCTAAAGAACCATAGGGTTTTTTCTCTCAGTGTACAGATCTTTGGCAGCTCTGCCCTGTCCCTGTGGGATCCCTAGGCCTGTACAGACTGAGATCTCACTCCCATTGGTGAACCCCACCTAATGTACCTTTGGAGAGCCTCAAAAGCAGGCAATGAAAAGGCAGCAGCATGAATGGGCCACATGCAAAAATAAATCCTGATGACAGATGTGGAAAAATTCACATGGATTCCTCTTAAAGGCTTGATGCAGAACAGATGAATGAGATGAACGGTAGTAATAACGCACATGCCTTTATTCCTGTGTCACTCACTCCCAGGACCCCATGACACCACACTGTGATTTAATCTGAGTGTCAGGGTTAAGACCAAGAGCTTGAGTGCGATCTCACAAAGACAATTCATTTCCCCTCCAGAAGTGGAGCAGGTTCAGCAGCCAAGCCCTCTAACCAAAGTAAATCTTTCAGTGGCTAAGATCAGAAATTATCACTTGTTACCACACCAGGATGTTAAGAGAATGCCCTGGTTGCCCTATTTGACACCTGCCAAACTTCTGCACAGGCTACTCCTTTGCTCCCACAGAAGAAAAGCAGCTAAGTAAGAGAAGAGGAAGGCTCCTCAGAGAAAAGCTTTTATCTAACTTCAAAGGCAGGATCTTCAGAGAGTGATGGATTAATGAGCTCATTAGCAAACAAGTTCCGTGCTTCTACAGACCATAGCCATATCTGATTTCTGGCACTAAAACCTTTTGATTCTTCCCTTATTTGCGGGTCAGATCCCTTGAGCTGTCTAATTCCAGGACCAAGACTCAATTGTATGGCTGAAAGGTAGGTCTGGTAAACTGTAGTTCCAATGAAAGCCGGGTCAGGGAGGATGCAAGGATCTCAGGGCTCAAAACTCAGGAGAGATGCTGTGACCATCCAGTCTGAGCTTTTCTAAAACTTAAGTCAGAGACACATCATGAATTCATTTCAGCTTACATTGGAGCAGTTGGAAAACCATCGCTCTTAATTTTACAGTTTCCATGGAGGCAGAAGCACTGCAACATTGCAAAGAAGACCCAAAAACTAAATATTCTCTGAATTAATAATATTGTGCCATATATATGTTTGAGTCTATTGCACTGCAACATCTGGCTATTGAATCTGCCAGAAAAACGAAACTTAATGTCCTATTTCTCTGCCCTTACAACAGTTCTTAGACTGTCACCAGGAATATCCAAATCCTATTTTTAGCTAAGCTGCACAGGTTCAAACTCCTGCAATTCCTTACTAGGAGGCATTTTCTGATCTGTTAGTCATTCCTAACTTTCCTCTCCCTATTTCACCAGCACCCTTTTTGAACTAAGGGCATCAAGACCTGTCTGAGCACTTTGGAATTTGCACTGATGTCAAAGACAGATGTGGCAACTTCTTTGCAACTGGATGCAAACCCATTTTCACAACCTTCTTTAGCTGTTGTAGTGCCCATGTCCCACAGGGAGCTCACAATTAGCCAAGTATCTGCCATGACCCCTTGTCCTCCTTCAAACCGCTGGGACAAGTTCCCTTATTCTGCAAACCTACATGATGCTTTGTCGTCCTCAATGGATGATTTGCCATTTAGCTGTATTCAAATGTACTCTGCTTACCCCACACAGTCAGCCTGTCTAGGTTCCACATGGTTATATCTTTATTTTGCACTCCTTCACATTCAGGGGTATTTTTTACCATCTGTGCTGCTAACAGGCAGTGTGATAGAATATAAAAAGAGTATTAGTTATTCAGTCCAGGAACAGCAGGGAGGCTGACTACTCTTCAGCACCTTCCTTCCCTTTTCTCTCTCTCTCTCTTGTAGCTGCTGCCATTTTGGCTGAGCATAAGGACTGTTACAAAAGAGAACAGCGCTTAGTAGTGCAGATGGAGGAGACAGTGCTTTGGTTTACCATGAATGTGGACACAAGCATGTCGAATCTGCTCCAGAGCCTCGCCTCAGTGCTCACCCCCACACAGTACACAGAAGGCAGGGCATGGATGCAGGGATGGCCACCTTACACAGCTGATGCATTTGAGCTTTCTTGCAGTTGCATGGGAACAAGTTTTAAGATAGCTAACCAGTTATCCCAGCAGCTAACCATGTGGACTCACCACTGCCAGCTGACCCAGACTCTTCTGTAAGCCCTCAATTGTCATGACTGCTGTGTTAATCACATCCAAGCCCATCTCTGCAACCGGCATAGCCTCTGCTGTGTGCTGTGTACTCAAAGGCTATTCTGTATTCAGTAATGCTTTACTTTTAAAGAACACCTTACAGAATTAGAGTTTGTAAAGTATACCTCAGTGTTTTTTCTCATTTGCCTTTTGACTACCAAAGGGAATTAATTAGTATCAGCATGAGTGTAAGAACTGCGGGAAGCAGAACAAGCTATATGAACTTCTTTGATTCTGTTCAGCTCCCAGGGAGCTCTCATCAGAGTTCATCCAAATGTCATCCTTGGTTTGCTTCTTTCAGAAACACACTATTCCTGGGGATCTGTTGTTCATCTGAGCTAATTAAAGGCTGTAGAGTAACAGGCACATTTTGCTCCTTTTTCTATCAACAGATGCTATATGTGCAAAGATGTGTGCTAGATCTTGGGGTTAAACTATGTGTAATAAAAGGGATAGATCTGAGCTGGTACTGCTTATTGCAAAACTGATTTTAAGTCTTGGTTTTTATTTTGATGTTTCAATAATAACCTAATAATTTTAATTCCAGGAAGGAGGAATATATTACATTCTCATCTTTTAAAATAGTTTCACTCTTATAAAAAAGTTATTATTAAATAGGCTAATGTTATAATTTCATTTATTACTATTTCAAATATTTTTTGGCCAGGTCTTGATAAAAATTTTTAATTAAAATCTTTGGACATTGTATTTGAAGAATGCTAGTTAGGCATTTATTATATCTCTGCCTTTTGAATCTACAGTGATTGGCTAAATAAATCTTTGACTTTGAAAACTCACTCTTTAGTCTGTGTAATGGGCTGTTAAGCAAACAAAACAATGGAGAAATCTAGCGTGGAACATGTCACTGTATGCCCTATTCTCATTTTTATCTTTGGTGTGAGTAAGAACTGCAGCATGAATTCCTATATCAGCCCATGCATGTCCTTTGTAGCACAACAGAAGTAGAAGTGTGTTGCCTGAGACTTGACAGTCAGTAAGGCAGGCAAAACCTGTGATAAGAAATAAGGGGATCAATGGCCATGCTAAGGTAAAAGAACCAACTAAAAGGCAGGATGAGAAGCAGTAAGGATCTGACATGAGTTTAAACCACTACCAGTACTTCTGCATTGACCATAAGCCTGCGGAAGGGTTCCATTAGCAAAGACTCAAACCTTTAATGTCATATTTTTCTAGGATTAAAAAGCAAGCAAACAAACAAAAAGCAAAACAAAACAAACCCCAAACCACTAAGAAGACATCAGTCTTCAGAACCAGTTTTCTGGATTTGTGGATGCACAAACAAAATTTGTTATCCATCATCTTTACCACACAAATCCAACGCTGCTCAAATTATTCCCTCCTTTCCTCTTTCTCATGAATACAAACAAGATTTAATGCAAAGACATATTGCTATTTGGCTACTTTGAAAACACCTGGTGGTGATCAGAAGCCTCTGTGTGAGTTAATCCAGCTCACAGCTAGAATAATTCTAAGAAAAATTAACATCTTCCATAGCTATTGTTGAACCCCTGAAGAGTAGGGTAGGACTGAGTAAAACTCTTACTAAACTGCATCTTGTGTTATCAGCTGCTGTGCCTTCCAAAAGAGAGCGGTGTCCTGAGTCCCCAGTCCTGCCCGAGTGAGGTGGCTGAAAGTTTCTTGGTCTGGGCTTAAGCTGTCAGCAGGTGCTGTGCCAGAGGTACTTGGTGGTCTGGAAATCACTCCTGCCACGTACTGCAGCATCGGTGTAGTCTTGATATGTCCACCTTCACACAGAGCCAGGAAATAGGTCTGGATATGAAAAAGCGAAAGGGAGATCAGCTCACCATATGAACAACTATCTCCTGCAGGAGAAATGTCTGAGGTCACACACAGAGAAGGACTATCTTGAAGAGCCAAGCCTGGAGTGGATAAGAATGAAGACCAGGCTATGAGAACAAACTACCTACAGCTGGCACGTTTGAGCCTCTTCTCTTCATTACACAACTTGGAGGTGGTTGGGTTGGAAAAAGCTGTAATCTCCACATTCACCAGTTATCAATATTAATTGCTATTTCAATGGTGTCTTGATACTGCTATAACAGGGGCTCATGACCAGCTTCTCATGCTTTGTGAAGTGCTGGGATCCTAGTGTATTGATCAGATCTGGTTTTCTTATACCAGGGTAGAATTGATATAGGGATGCTCTTGAAAAGTCTCACTTAGTTTACAGTGTCAGTCTTAGCCCTTGTATCACCTCCAAGGAAGAAGCTCAGAGCTACTGCAGGTGATGCAAACTCTGCATCTGACAGCAGATGAAATAAAAATGTATTTTGGCAAGGTGGGAGAAAATGCTGAATTGCTGTTGACTTCGCCCAAGTGGCTTACTTGAGTCTTCATCTAGCCAAGAAGCAAGGCCAAGTGGAAATTCCAGATGGAAAGCCATGAACTCCCTTTCTTGGGGCACCTCAAGTATGCAGCAACACACTCACACTGTTTTTTTGGCCTATTTCATACTGAGGAGACTCTTGAGACACAGTGCTGTCAAATGAAGCCATAGAGCCAGTGAGAAATCCAACTATAAACAGGGTAGCACACTGCCCAGTGTAGGCAACATTTTACATGTGTGTGTCTTCTTACTGTAGAGATTTCCAATTTGGGGTCATGGAGCAGTCAGCTAGCTCCAGAGGTGACAATGCTTAAATGCTGAGGAAAGTTTGTCACACTATGATAATTTTAGTCTAGGCCTTCCTGGAGACCAGCTTGTAACCAGGAAGGAACAAGGGAAGTGACCAAGAAAGTATTCCATGCTATTCCTTTATGTAAATGGAGGTATAAATAAAGCCGACCAGAGAGACTTTGCTCTCTTATGGCAATGTTTGGGAACAGGAGGTCCCTACGTTGGCCTTGCTTATCTGAATTTGAGGCCTGTAGTGACTGCTGTTTTCTGCCACGTGGGAGGAGAGAGTGCTAGGTTGGGTCTGACCATCTTCCTCAAGTGAAGTGGTGAGATTTTGCTAGTTTTTTATTTTGCTGGTTACCAGGCCGGGTTTTTCGATTGTGCATACCTGCTTTGTTTCTGTATGTTTTTGTCCCTTTTTTGTCCTTTTTCCCTTCTCCCTCCCCCTTTTCCCTTTTAGGGAGCTATTTAGGGTTTCTGGGGTTATACATACATAGCATTCTCACTGTATATATCTGTTTTATACATAAAATATATATTTTTGCTATAGCTTTGGCTGTTCAGTTTTTTTTCTTCTCTCTCTGGGGAGTAGGCTTTTTTATTGAGTTTTGGAAACTTGGTGGGACTTAACCTTGTTGACTGGGGAGGCTCTTAGTGCCTTGTAAAATCTAAAAGCTCTTGTTCGTCACCATTTCTTTTAATTCATCTTTCTATGGAGGGTTTTAACAACGTGAGAAGTAATTACAAGTAAACACAGAGGTTTTCTCCATCTGCTCATATTTTAAATCCACAGGTGGTCAAGCGTAGCATACTGAATTTGCAATAGGTTTTACTCTCTGCTGTGTACAGTACAACATTTAACCCCCATTTAAAGGGAGATTTGCAGGAGGTGGCTGTGGATTTCCATAGCAGTGATTCCCAGACCCCACCGTGCCCCTGCAGGACAAATTTCAAAGCTTCCAGAGTGTCCTCTGGCAATGAAGACAGAGCATGACTGCTGTAGGAAGGGATGGAAAGCTCTGGGTTGGGGATGGAGAAATGTGCTGGGTGCAGGGAAGGGACTGGTGTGGAGTACAGGATTCACAGCTAGGCAGGGCAGGACACCACCAGATGTGCCACCCCATCTTCTTTTGCTGCTGAAGGACTCACTAGATCCACTGCTTATAAGCTCCCCGCAATGATGTCCAAAGCAATCCTGACCTGGAAAAATATTGTATTTTCCTTTCCTTAGTTAAATGTCCCATCAAGTTAACTAGACTGGAAAGACAGACTTGTTCTAAAAAATACTGGCCTATATTTCTATAAGAGGCACAAAGGCATATACTTAAGATCACATTATGAAAACACTTTGAATGCTTTTTCAGCTAGTGTTAACTTTCCAAAATTTAAAAATCTGCTGATGTTTAAGAAGTTTGGTGGTTTTGCCTGTGGCAGGGACACAGCTGGATGCTTTTGTTCAGGAGGAAGCAAAGGGTGGGTTTGTCGGAAAATGCTGCATGTTTATACAACAATCAGGCCTGCTCAGATGACACATCTGTTTTTTCAGACATTGGCAGAAATACCGTCGTAACAGCAATATTTTGTTCCCAGAATCAATTGGAAAGGAAAGGAAAAAAAATCCAACTAAGCTAGTCACTGTCTCCACCTGGAGGCAAAAGGCTGTCTCACCTTACCAATTTGTCCCATAGCACAAGCCCCACTCCTGTCCACAGAACTGGGCAATCTACTGGGAATAGGAGGAGGGTTCCCCTGTGCCATAAAGAAGATACCAGGTAGACAACAGGGTATTCAAAATATTTGCCAAAAGCCCCTGGAAAACCAAGTATTGTCAGTTTCAGGTGTAGTATCAGGGAGTCTTTTTTCTTATCTGGGTAACACGACTGTAAGAAAAGCACTACTGCTATTTAAATAACAAGTGTTAACTTCTAATTGCTCTGAAATATCTCTGGTTTTCAAAGGACTATAGGACAAATATAATATTGGTATTCCTCAAGAAGTTTTTTTTCCAGTTGATGATAAATTCTTCCACTAATTCTTTCCTCAACAGTTTCTTTTTCTTCTTTTTTTTGAGTCCATAGGATCACACCAGTGGTCTTTATCACTTCATACCATAGCACAGTTAGCCTGACGTGAGTTTGAGCCCAGGGTGCTGAAAGCATGTGCCAAGTGTGAACTACTTGCTGATGCTGTGGACCAAAGTCCCCACAAAAAAGAGCATCACTAGGCCCACCAATTAATGTTGAATGCTTATTTGACACCAGGTCACATTTGTCAGTCTGTGTGGAAAAGGGTGACTGTGGTCCTGTTTTATGTCCCAGCAGAGGTCTCATCCGGGAAAAGGGAGATCCCCGCTTAGGCAGTCAGAACAGCAATTGCTGAAGAGAACTGGGTGAAATAAAATGTGCCTAAACTCCTAATCCATGAAATGCATTCTTCTGCAAGTCACAGTGTTACCCAAGCCTCTCTGATACCACTGGGCTGTCCAGATGGTGAGGCAAGACCCTGCTGTGAGCCATGCACATTCTGGGCACAGACCAGCAAAATTCAGTAGACAGCTAGGTCAGTGCTTGAGTGAACTGTGGCTTTTCTGTAAATAGCTCAGACAAAGACTAATATGATTCCCAGTCATGAAGACATGCTGTCCCTGAGGAGAAGATGTCACATGTTGCAGTGCTCCCTGTGCACTCTCAGAGGCCATGGGGACCACACCAGCATCCACAGGGAAGGCAGTACTCTCAAATGAAACTTGCATGAAACTTGATTTTGGTTTGTTTTTTATCCCTGTGCTATCTAGGAATTGGTCTAACTTTTCCATTTGCATGGCTTGAACATTATAGGGAGCAAACTGGGAAGACAGTGGAGCACAATAGAGACAAGGGTGGGAGACAATTCTTTTATCTCTCTGGAGGAATTCTACTGCACAAAAATGTATGAAACTAGTGAATTTTAGCCAGCAGTTTCAGAGAGAAAAGAACAGCATTACAAAGCTTGTCATACTGGTTTTGAAATGCTGAGGGACTGGGAGGGCTGCTCAGATCTCTGAAGGAAAAGTTGTGCACACAAGAGACTTGGTTCAATGGAGGTGCACTGATGTGCAGTGGCTGAGTGGCCTCAATATGCACCAGGAAGGACTCCAGTATCCCACAGCCTGGTACGTAGCTGTGTGTCTATGATCAAGCAGTGAGCCTTGGTCATCCTCTACCTGCCAGTCACTTAACCATCCTCAGATTCCTGCTGTATGTGTGTATGTCTTGTGCTCTCATCCCCACTGAGAGACTGGGATGGGACTTCCAGGGCTGTGAACACTGGCTGTGTGAGCTACCATGGGTGTCATTTAGATGTCTTCACTGTCAATAGAAAAATTGGAAGAGAGATGAGATGAAACTGAGATAGTACCTAAGAGGCAACAACATCTAAAAACTCGCATTAGGAAGGAACTTAGCTGTATACTCAGCACCGCCCCACAGGTTTAGCAGACTGGACATAGACATGCTGGCCCAGAAGTTTCATCATGTGGGAGTCTTGCTGCTGTCATGAAGTCTGTACCTGAACCTAGCTATGTTCAGCATTTCAGTGTGAGGAAAGTTCAGGTTCATTTTGGTCTCTGTGGTTCCCAGGGAGTAATGTGGTGATTGTTATGTCAAAGAATGCCCAATGTGATGAGTATTTGGGTGAGAGCCATACTTCGTTCAGTCTCATCTGCCCGAGTTGCTTCAGCAAAAGGACAAGCTCAATGTTTATTTAGCCAGCATCAGAGCACAGCTGCCTAAGGAGCTCTGTGCTGCCTTTTGGACATCATGTTTCATGTGAGTCCAGCCATGGCTGTCACATACACACTTCCTTCAGCAGCGCTGCCTCCGAGGCAGTTCCTACCTCTAGCCTCCCTCCAGACTGAGAGCTGCTCAAGTTTCAAAATGTTGCAACTGGTGTGCATCTCTAGTAAAACTTACGTCAGCAGCAACCACCCCATCACTTGTCATCTCCTGCAAATGAAACAGGACAGTATTTGGATGACAGCCCTCCAAGGATGACGCACATGTTGCAATTTATGGTGGCATTGGCTGACTAAGCAAAGTCCACTTTAAAAGAACGTAATTGGAGTGTGCTGCAAGCAGTGCTGTCTTTGACATGAGGCATGAAACAGAAGTCCTCACTGCTTACTGCTGTTCCCACTTCAGGAGTGCCTTTGTGTAGGAGTGAGCGTCTAGTAAAGCTTTTGCATCAGGATGCTAGCTTGGATTTGCTGGACGGATTCCAATTCAGGCAGTTACCACCCATCTCTGGAAATTGTCCATGCTGTTTCTGTTGCCTACAGAATGATTTTTCATTTCATGTTCAAATCTGACTTAAATAATTACTTCATACACTTGAACAATTCCTTTATTTCATACCCAATGGTGGGTTAAAGAATGCTGAGCAGCACATACTTGGATCCACTTCAGTGGAAGCTATTACCATCAATAGTAGGGTTGCAATGACGAACAAATCCATGCTGAAGGAAGCAAGCTAGCCAAACTGGAAAATACTTCATTGTAAAACATAGCGTGGGCTTAGAGTATCCTACTCAATATAACAGGAGCTCAAGACAAAAATCCACAGTAACTCCAGCACATTATTAATAGTAAATGTATAGTTTTTGAAAAGGTTACTTGTGCTTATGCTAACCATAAGAAGGAAAATCTCTCTTCACCAAAAACAAGCTTAGTCTCTGCAACAGTGGACAAACTTCATCCTAGATGCCCGTAATTTTCTGACACTCCAGGAGGACTGACTCTTGGCTACTCAAGTTCCCTCAATTCACGAATAAACATTTTTTTTCTCGTATATTCCAGTTGTTGAAATTAATTTGCCACCCTCTCCTCAAAACTGTATTTATCCTTCTCCTCCCGCTTTTCAGAACTGTCATGATTATCAGTAGCAATGTGCAATGTAGATTCTTGAGATCTGATGTCATCTTGCTTGGCATATGTTACACACTCAAATAAGCTCTTGTGGTGAATAATGTACCATATGCATATCTCCCAGGTTCTCCCAGCACTGTGAAGACTTATCAGTGCTCTAATTGTGCACCACTTAAACCAGGATTTTAGTCCTTGTTATACAGAGCTTCCAAGTCTGGTGTTACCAACTCAAATAAAATCCTCATTTCACCCTCTCTTCTTTGCACCTATTTCTGTGCTCTGTATATCAAACTCTGAAAAGGTTCTGTGAAAAGCCTGCTCTGATGATCTTTTGAAGACCTTCAGCAGATCCTTTCAGCCTGGGGGTGCTGTGTGCCAGGGTCTGGGACCTCAGGTCTGGGAGGAGAGAAGACAGTGGCCCAGAATGTCCAGAGCAGGCAGAGTGGTACCACAATGCTTCTGCTGTAACTGCAGGCCATGTCCAGGCCTTGGGTACTCTTGAAATGACCCAACAGAGAATGGTCCCCACCCAGAGACAACACAGCAGGCAACCACTCCTCCCAAGGGCCTCTTCCTCCTTTTCCCCAGAGGCTTGCGCACCCTGTTAGTCTCCCTGCAGCCAGTCCTGAGCAGGACTGCCTTGACCCTGTCACAGCATGCTCCCATCACCTCCATCCTAATTTGACTTAAAAATCCACACCAGCCATGGCAACATAGGCAGCAGTCATGGCACTGCTCGTGCCGAGCCAGACACACACTGGACACCTCCTCTGCCTTCTGAAAGAGCAGTATAACAGGCAGACCCAGGATGCTTCTGTACTGCAAGGGGCTGCAAGTAGTGCCACAACACACTAAGTTCCTGCTCAGATGGAGCCTTTCATTTTAACTGATGTGGTCTCTAAAACATCCTATTTTCTGAGAAACTTTGGTAATGTTGTTTCTTGGAAGAACACAGTAATTAGTGCACATAAAGTAGTGCTCTCCAATAGTTACTCATCAACAGAAGTGTCAGCTCTAATGAACCACCTTCATTTTTCGGCTCTAATACTTTCTGCATGCATGTTACTGGCGTCAAATATTTAAGTGATTCAAATTTAAAGACTTTGAAGCCATTAAAGGAAACTGGAGTCTGACCACCATTGTTGTATCTGGTTTACAGTTAGCAAAACATTCTGTTTTTCCTGGATCCCATTTGCACCCTGGGAAAACACTGGGAACAGATGATTTACTATCCAAGTTTTATAAGTGGTTCAAAGAGGACTAGGCACCCTGAATGCTACAAATGTTTATAAAGATTAAGCATAATCAGCCTCCGCTAGCCCTGGCCAATTGCATTAATTAAGTTAGCAGTAAGTATGGGGAAAAAAGCCTAAGGCAATACAGTTTTATGATCATACTACATTACTCTGCACAGTATTTAAGATTACAGCGAAAGAGCTGACACAGATGAGAGTCCTATAGCTAGAGCAGAGACTTAAATATTCATGTTAGGTTATTTACCAATACCAGTGGCAGCAAAATAAATCTTTAGTCTCATTTTACCTTAGAGATGGGAAAGGTTCTTGCAGCAGTTGCTGGTAAGAAGTACTCTACCTGGAGTGCATTTTTTGTTAATGTTGATCTATTAACACAGAAGGAAAAGTAATGGGAAGATTTTACTTACTTAATGGTCTTTTGGGAAACCGAAAACTTATCTTTGGTGGTCTTGCTTTTGGCCAACAAGAGTTAAAGATTATACATCTCCTCTTTCTTCCTTTCTTTGAGCAAGACAGTGAGAGAGATTCTGGTCAAGATTTAAAAAGCTCAAATTGATACAGAAAATTAGAACCCTTTTTTTCTATAACTACATCTGAAGTGCAAACCAAAAAGATGGTTTGTCTTTGTTCTATGGTTTCTATGTATGTTTGATTTCTAGGTGTATTTTTCAATTTCATCAAGAGCTGTACTTCAGCTGACATCAACAATCAATAGAATATGCAATCTAATAGTTTTCTTTCTTGCTTGTCCAAAGTGAAAAGTCTAAAGACACTCTTCTTTGCAGGTGAAATATTTCCATAGCTTCCTCTTGATACCTGACAATAAGAAAGACTGTTAAAATCCATGTAATGAGTCATTTAATAGCACAAACAGATCTGCTCAGAGACCACTACAACTCATGAAGTATAAGGAATAGGTTGTGTTCCATTAGTCTGCAGGAATATTGTCTTGGAGGAAAAGATTTCACATTAAATAAATGCTACTAGCTAAGAGCATCCATGCTACAAATGGAGTTTTAGAGTTGGAATTTGGAGACAAGTGGTATAATGGGTTCTAGGTTGCAAACAGGCTTCGTTACACAGCCTTTGTACTGCATTTTTAAATTAAGCCACAGGTTGCTGTAAAATGTCCTCTGATTGTCTACAGGGTTAGTGATTTAAGACAAAAAAAAGCCTCTTTTCGGAGTCAGTACTGAAGCGGTGTGACACTCCAGTTTACTTTTAGGACAAAAAACCTAGGACTTGATCAGTTGGCTTTGTTTAATATAAAGGGTTTGTTTAATATATATTGAATTTTAATATGACAGAGAACTTGACTTCTGGAATCTGAAGAGAATCAAAGTACATTTGCTCCTTGTATTGTGACAGTCAGCATTTTGATTTCTGGAAAAATCTGCAGTCACTCTGCTCAGGGTCTGCTGAGAATTGAGACTAGTTGTGGTGACAAGGTGTCATCAAGCTTGGCACTTCCACAGTAGCTAAAGTTCTGCTCTTCTTTCAAGAAACCTAAAGACTTTAAAATACCTTTCAGAAAAAAAGGTATGAGGTATTTGCCTCATATGTTTTACTCCTCAGGAAGACAGATTTCAATGAAGGAAGAAGTTTGGAGAGGAAGGAAAAAAATTCACTCATGCTCTAGCACAGCTACTGTTGTTCAAAAACATTCAAATGGTGAGTATTACATCATTATGAAGTAACAAGATAAAAAGTTTCTATCAAAAAATACTCCTTTTGTTTCTTTGATTGAACCATTTTGTCAAAAGCTCCAGAAAATTCTTATTGTTAAGTGTTCTGGGTTGAAGAAATTACTGTGTTAGCTCAACAAGAAGAGAACATACGGCTTAGAATATCTACCTTTTTGCTCTTTTGACGAATCAATCAAAATTCCACTCTCCTTTCTAGTACTCTGAGTGCCTTTGTCTTGAGCCAAAGTATTTGTAAAAGAATGCACTTTTATCATGAGGTGCTATACCACACCTTGGAAAACTCAGACGGTGGGATTACAGACTGCTCTGACTCTCAGTGATGAACACACTACCAGATCCTCATGCAGGATCCTTTCATTATATTCCTGGACATGTTGCTTTCTGCTCCAAGTCTTTCTTTGGCTCCTGGCTCCCAATATAGTACCCTTTTCAGCTTTTGTTTTGTAACTTCTGTGGAGTAATACTGTGAGCTGTAGAAACTCCTTTGCTTTCACAATTGATAGATGGATAAAGTGGGCCAGCAGCTGGGCCCTCAAAGGGCACTTTGGGGGTCAGTCTCAAGAGGTGATGCAGCTGCACATGAGGCTGGGAGATCACAGAAAACCTTGCTGGACTAGCCAGCCTACAGCTCTGGGGCTCAGATAGACACATACAAGCACTAAAGGCTCTTCTTCATCTTGCTTCAGTGTACAAGTGCATTAGTGAGGAGATACAAAAAAACATTTGGAAACAATGTAGATAAATCTTAGTTGCACACCATTTTGTAACAATATTTTTAGCTTCAGGTCCAAAAGTAATAGTCCTTTTAAAAAAAGCTTTCCTCAAGGTTTGCCTGACCAGTGATGTCAGAGAAGTATATTTCTTTGCCAAAATACTTAGTTCACCATATCCTCATCCATATGACACAGCAAAGCCTAGGAAAGTACCCTCTTCTCCTTCCAAAAGGCAACACCAGGCATTCTGGGGCACCTCCATGTGATATACCTGAAGTTATCAGTAATTTCTTGCAGAATTCAGCTACCGAGTAATTGGGAATGTCCTAGAAAAGGGTGAAGAGCAGAGGAGCACAAGCAGTACAACTCCTTGTGCCAAGTCAAGCTATCTCATCTATTCAGTGTTGATATTTCACCTGTGACAGCACTGGAGGCTTCTGCAAGAGTGCACCAGGAAAAAATTAGTTTTGTAAAAACATGGAGTGGGAAAGTGGGAGCAAGTTAATATATCTGCCATCAGATGTAGTCACAAGAAATAAGTAAGCAATCTAAATGCATCTATATCAACTTAAAATTACTTTATATCAGTTCTTTCCAGGGTGTGTCAGCTTCATATGATGAATTACATAATATTTTGTAGGAATAATCTCTAACAAAACCCCAGGGAGACATCTGGTAAACCTACAACTGAATAAAGTGTTACTAAAGCTGAAAAAGCACCAAAGAGTTATTGAAACCTCAGACCACACTAAACTGACTGAAAAAGAATGCAAGGCATATCATTATTGTTAAGAACTAGCAGCTAATTACTTAATGAAAATCAGACAGTTTATGTCCTGTGGGTACCTTCTAAGAGTGTAGGCCATTTTATTTTGTTCAAATAGTCTTTGGAAGAAAAGTGGTCTAGTTTTGTTCTGCGCTGTCCCACTTATGGCAATGTTATTTCAGTAATAGCTCTGACAGATTGGTGGATGCAGTGAATCAATGCAGTTCTAAGGCTGTTGAAAGTCCTTCATGTTGCCTGGCAATTCAGAGAGCAGATGTCATTCTGCAACTTATTGTTTCTTCCTCCAAGAATACAATTCGTGATTCAGGAAGTAAGACATTTCTTCTATGACAGTGGACAATTTTCTTAATGGTGAACAAAGAACCTCTCAGAACTTGTTTTTCTTTTATGTCAGACTTTGCCAGGCATAAGAAAAGAACAAGCATACAAGAATTTTATGTGCCAGAAATGTGAATTAGAAACTTCAGAGTGGAAAATGCAGTGTTATGCAGATGAGGGCAGGACTTTTCTACAAACACGTGCTTTTATGGTGAAAGAGGTAAGGTAATCTTTCTTTACTCTGTCAAATAAAACAGCAACCTCATGTTCTGCAAAGGTTCCCAGACTACAGATTACTTTAGAAACTTGGTGAGTACTTTAACCAGCTCTGGAAACAAGCCCCTTGTATTTCTCAGGAACACCCACCTCTCCTGCAACAAGATGAGTCAGCCAGCATCCAGGAGACTCATTCCAGGAATCTGGCCCACTCAGAAACTCAGGAAGGAAGCACAGGAGACTGACATTATCTTGATAAAAGGGAAAATTGTGGGCAAGTACTCCAGACAAAGTCTTCACTGACCATTAAACAAAAGGCCCTAAAATTGCCAGGAACTGTTCTTCAACTATTTTCCTTAATGAACTATGGAGGTTACTAAAAGAGACTTCTGCCCCCACTTTTCTGTCACTGATATCACAGCTTCTCTCATTTAAGTTGTGCATCAGGCTTGTTTCAGACTCTACCCTTGTCACAACTGTGAGTGAATTTCTGATGCCCCAAGACCGGGTATTTGTATTCATCTCCTATCTTACTGCCAATCAGTCATTAAATCCCAGGACAAAAGCTGTAAAAGCAGTGATGGTAGCATCATAACTTGTGTTGGAACTTCCCAAATAACGAGCAATTGTCTGGACAGCTGGCAACTTTAGGTTCAGTATTTCTCTGTCTGGTGGGACAACAGGAGAGCAAACTGGCACAATGCTAGTGTCAAGACACACCAACAAGAGTCGGGAGCCTTCTACACAAAACTGTGTACAAGTGTACTCAAGTATGACCTAAGGCTGACCTGAGAGAAAGCTGAGCTAGTCATTTTAGGAGAAATATGGGTAATGCCCACTATCTTTCACTGAGGGACTGTAATCTCAGCTGTCCTTGTTCTCCTTGGATTCTCTAGTGGCATTTGATATCTACTTGGACAGGCCTTGAAGTAGCACAGAGCCCTTGGGGATTGCTCTCATGACTGCCCATTGCTGGAGGTAGTATCAAGCAGATACTGTGCCTCCCACAAAATATTTTTCAGGAAAAAATAAGTATTCTGCCTGCTTCAGTCATTTTGAGCACATCACTTCATTGCTATGTTCTCTGCACTGGGTGCTGCCAATTGCCATTTCAACACTTACTGTTCCCTCTCTGAAGACAGCTACCTGGCTCAGCTAAAATAAGGGCACCAGATAAATGGAATAATCCTTATGAGCTGCTAAGGAACCAAACATAACAGATGGGAAACTGGTTTCTTACCCCATGGAATTCAGGGGGATTTCTGAGTTTTTCATATCCTGCAACAGAGAAACATGACCTTTCAGGGATTTTTGTGAAAAATAAGGTACCTCTGCTCACTGTAGAATAGCTACTAATCCACTGGCTCAGACATTTGCCAAGAGCTGTGGAGCAGCCAAAATGAGTTCTCACTTTCCTTAATTCAGAGTAGAGAGCTGAAATCCCTCTCCCAAGTAAACACAGAGTATCAACTATTCCAGGAGAATTTGTGCCTATTCTGTATCCATCAGCTCCCTATCTGGGTATGAACAATCCTTCCTGTCCAAACCACTACGTTTCTTTGTAGAACATGTAGGTGTCAAAAATTAGCTTTTTCCAACAGCAGCTGTGTCACTGGCCATGGAGGTCCTTCCTCCATCCTTTCCCCTTCCCCATGGCTACTGCTGAAAAGTGTAACATGCTATTAGAGAAATTTCTAGAGATGTCTCTCACTAGTGGTCAAAACTAAGAGCAAAACTCACTGGAAAATCCTGATCCGAACATACACAGCCCAGTATATGTCTCTCTCTTTTTTTTTCTTCCCCTCCCCTCCCCTCCCATCCCATCCCCTCCCCTTCTCTTCCCCAACCTTCCCTTCCCAAACCTTCCCAAACCTTCCCTTACAAAACATTCCCCAACCTTCCCTTACAAAATATTCCCCAACCTTCCCTTCCCAAACCTTCCCTCCCAAAACCTTTCCTCCCAAAACCTTTCCTCCCCTTCCCTTCTCTTTTATCTTGTGGTGGGTTTTTTTGTGCCTTTATTAATGCTCAGAACACAAAGACACATCATACCTGGAACCCACATGAAAACCTGAAGACTTGCCCTTCAGCATCTGACTCTAATGCTATGACATTCAAGTGCAAGTAAAATAAAAGTTGAAATAACTGACTGCAGTAACGGAAAAAGGCAGGAGAGGGAGAGTTAAGATTTAAAATAAAACCAACCAAAATGCCTAGTAAAACCAGCCATACTTGTTTGAAATAATTACCTAAATAAACAATAATTGTCAGTGACAAACCCCTGTAAGAATGTCAGTGGGCGATAATATCTATGTGGAATTCTACAGAGAATGATGCATCAAAGGTGAGAGGGCAGACATGGGGACAGGGTTGCAAGCACAGTAAGGACAACAGCCTATTCCTCAAATCACAAAGGACAGCTCCCAACATGACCATTATTACCATTTGCAAACTTGTTGTTGTGCCAACAGAAAATCAGCTGGCAGCAACTGGTAAAATGATCATTCACTGCAGCAATTGACAAATACAAGTGAAAATGGATTCCTAACTCCATCGCTTGCTTGAAAGTTGCTTTGGGTAAGTCAGAGCTTTGCAGAGACTTGCACTTCCTTGTGTGTGCTCTCCCCCTCTCACCTCTCCATTCTTGGAAAAAAAAGGTGAGGTGTTTGTGTGAGTTGGCAGGCTGCCTAGCCACCCTTGTGAAAATAGCTTGGCAAATTTGAGTTGAGCACCAAAATGTTTACACAGGGACTGCTTCTACTTAATGAACTGCTTGATACCCATTGATGCAATTTCTCTGTACTCAGGGTTTAACTGAAGGACCACATTCTGTATTTTGATAACAGTAAATCACCAACATGGAACACTTCAACATTGTAAAAATGTGGAACATTGACCTTCACGATGAATAAAGTCCATGTAGTTTTAACACAGGAATGAGCAAAAGGGAAGTGAACAGCACTGAGGAATATCCTTGTGTTACGGACTGATATACTGCAAGATGTTACTTGCTCTGAAACTGCAGTTGTCCCATCATTGATTCCTGGTTTCAGTTAGACTTTTACTGAAATTCAGTAAACTTTTCTTGCTTGCTCCTGCACTGAGGCAGATTGACCTAGCACATTGCAAGTAATTTCTTTCTCTTTTTTTTAATCAAACTTGCACCAAGTCATTGGATTCCCCCCAGCTTTTGCCCACAAGTCTAGTATGTTGCAGCTCATGAAGTAGAGTCTTTCAGTCCCAAGTACCATGACACTGATACATCCCTCAAACTACACATCATTGAGGGTGAAAACAGATGCCCCTGATGCGTCTTCCTTGCTCACCTTTTCTTTCCTCCTCCTTCCCAGTTTCTCACTCTAACCTTATCTGATTTCGAGAGCTGGGATCTGCTCCTGGGAGCTTTGCTCCAGGCAAAACAGCAAAACAGTGTGGTACAGGGTTCTTCCCTTTACACATCCCTGAGATCGTGTAAAAAACTCACCTGCCATCCTGGCAGCTACCTCTGATACAGAACTCAGCTCCTGAACAGGCTGTCCCTAGCCATCACCACTGCTGAACAGTCTCCTAGTGCAAGGAGGAGACTCTATGGCAGGGCTTGCCATTTGCCCCGCTGCCCAGACCCGGACACAAGGAACTATTGGAGCATTAAGCCCCACATCACCATTATCCCTGCATGATTAGGACTCCCACAGAGGCAGAACAGCACTGCTGCCAAGAGCCCTGCAGGCCAGACATCATGTGACCATATGCCTGGATAGTGGCTGAGTGTGGGGAATAGCTCCTCACTAAGAAACATGCTTATGATCAACCACTCTCCACACTTTCCCAGCAGGGACTGGCACTCCCAAGCTCTGCAGTAAAGCTGCCCCATGGGTGCTCTCTCACATCCTTCAGGAGGTAAAATGCTTAATGAGCTGAAGCTGCTGAAAGCTGCTGCACAGCAGGGACACACCAGGCAGCTCCTACCAACACGAGCCAGAGCACCCGTGGGGGCTGAAATGCCCAGCCAGGTGGAGGAGAGTGGCTTTTCTGCTATCACCATTAGGGCTGAATGAGGACAGTGGCCTGATTCCAAAAGCTCTGGACTGTGTGCTTTCATATTTGACCAGCTCAACCCCCTGCACTTGCTTTCCTGAATGGCCTAATCCTGCACCAGTGCTCTAGCAAGTGCATCAAAATACATCACCTCGCTGGTAGTGGTTAGCACCAGACGGGAGTATGGAACATTTTACTGCTTCAGACTAAACACTTAACAACAGGCTTAAATGATTTGTGAAACTGGACATTTGTACTGTGGAACAGTACTTTTTTAATGCACTGCCTTTCAATGTGGAAAAAAAACAGCACTATGAATGGCTCCTGCTGCAATGCCAAGAATCATACCAAGCAAGAGAAGAAACTACTCAAGGGAGTCTGCAAACCATTTTAACGGAATCAAATAGGGTGTTTTTTCTTAATGGAATGCCTCACTACCTTAGCAAAAGTAATGTGACTTCACCAATGGGTAAGTGTATATAAAAGGCTAATGTAACAATATTTTCAGAGTGGGGGAAAAGACATTTTTAAAGCTATCTTGGAAATGTTAAATAAAACATACTCGTAGCAATTAATTTGTAATGTTTTTCATCTTATTTCTTCTGAAATACATCTATTCCTACAACCAGCTGTTACGACCCGCCCCAGGAAAAGGGGAGGGGGGATAACCCAGGTTTTTATCAATAATTTCCTTGGGGTGGATTAGAGTGAAAAGACACTGAATAATTGGTATCTGAAAACATATATTGATAAGGTTTATTTTAACAATTCTGTATCAACAGGTATGCTAGCATTTTGGGTGTTGTCATATAACAATGTGACACAGAGATAACCTCTGGGGGGGGAGAAAATGCATAGGGGAGAGAAAGACAGGATAAGAGTAAGGGAGAGTAAGGAAAAAGAAAAGATGAGAGTGGAAAAAACATATATAGTCACCGCCCACGGGGTCCAGCGATGACACTTGGTAGTTGCAGCTTCCATGTCTGTCAGTTGAAGTGGTGGCCTTGATCTGCTGGGGGTGAAGGAGGGAAGCCCCAACACGCCAAGAAGTTATTATATCCATGGTTAGTTTCATGGGCCATGCCTCGAGCCTCCCACCTCTCTTGGGCCTGCGCAGAGTTTCTGTGTCTGGCCTGGTTCCTGCCTTTCAAGATTGGCAGAGGGGGGGAATGGCTTTGATGGGCCATCAGAGGTCCTGCCTTTTCAGGCTTGACACCTTCAGCATTGGAGGGAGGGATGGGCCCAACTGCCCATCAGAGATACAATGCAAAGGTCAAAATCCTGCAAGAGTCTCCTAGAATGCATAAATCATCAACCATTTCAGTCTTTGACACCAGCTGACACAGAAAAACAGAGAACCGCCCTAAGGATATCTACACATATGATTTCCACACACAACCGCCTGGAGCAGAGGCGTTAAACTTGCAACCTGCTATAGTGGTCCACTCCACTTAGAACTGGCAGCTGGATGGGTTGCTTTCTAGGTAGTGATCTGTTCCCAGCCACTGCCTTCCGGGGGAGAGTAGGAAGGACAAGGCTCATTAGCTTCCCTGGTAGGAGAAAGGTAATGGAAACCCAAGGGTATATTCTGCACCTGTGCTTTGTAGGTGCGTGCACCAAAAGCCCAGCATTTTGAGACTGCAGAGCTGGAGTAGGTACAGCAGTCAGCAGCTCTGCACAGGGAGAAGGTTGCACACAGCAATTTCACAGCCCCACCACTGCTGCCTGTACAGAAGGCTGGCTGACTCCTTGCGTTTTTGGACCACCCACCAGCTCAGGCAGAAGTGGAAAAGCCAATTGCCACAGCAGGTTTTCATTTTATGGCTGAGTTAGGCAGCTACCACTTCCTCTACACTGAGCAGTCACAGCACTTGTCCAGGATTCACTTCACTATTTTAGGTATCTGCTTTAAGACAAATCACACCTAGATCCCATCTTTCTCCCCTAGCCAGAGAAGGAGCTTTGACTACTTCAGATGCAGGTAACGAGTTACTCAAACTGATCCCATCCTGGACATCATTAACCTCCCTGCTTCAGAACTCAGGCACACAAAATGTGCCACTAAACTAAGGGGCAAGCCTGAGCTACCAGGCCAGAGATGACACTTTACACATAAAGGAGTTTGGTTTTGAATTCACCTTGGATAAAAAGTAAAATAGGGAAGTGTAAGGCCGCGCAGCCTCCTTGGTTGCCTGGGATGGTGTGCACAACTGCAGGCAATGTTTGCTGTGATCTCTAGCCCTGTTGTCCTCTGTCATCCAGTGAATGAAGTTCCCTGGGCATTGGTTTGCCAAAATTTTGCTGTCGCATAGCCCAGAGCTCACATTTAGTAAGATTAGAAAATGTGTGCCTCCCTATTGCCCCCTTCCCAAAAGCAACCGTGTTGAAAGAAAGAAATGGTACTCAAGAGGTGTGATTAAAATCTAAAATCTCATCTCATGGATATGCTCAGTTGCTTCAACTTCTGTGTCCTAGCAGTCAGCAGTTTTTCTTCTTTTTTTTTTTTAATGGACAAAAATAAACCTTTTTACAAGGAAAAAAGAATAACATTCAAAAAACTCAACATAATTTCCACAAAAAAACTCCACCAAAATTCCACTACAAATCCAAAATTTTAATCTCAATGACCCTTTTTACAAAGAGATTTTATACATTGACTGTACATATTCACAAAAGCAACAAACTAAGGCATATTCTCCACAGCCATGTTTATAAATTAAAAACTTTGAAAAGCCATATGACTTAGCTCATGTAAATCTTGTCAAGATATAGGTAGTTAAAAATTTTAACCGTTTGAATTACTTCTGCATGTAGTGGATGGTCAGTTTATACAGTTATCATGAGTATGAGCTAAATTAATTTCAAATCACTGCAACAAATACTCTGGTAAGAGCATGAAGCTTAAACATTATTTTAAAGGGCTCATTAGAAACCCAACATTTTGATTATAATTAAGAAATGTTAAAGATATTACATTCCTTACATATCAAGTCTGAAAGTTCAGTATGTACACAATCTACAGTCTTGTCCTTACAAATAGGAAATAATTTATCTGTGTATCTCACACAAGACTAGTAGCTGAAGGGAAGCTGAAAGACTATTTTGATTTGGCCAGAAAAAGGAGAAAAAAATCCCCTGAACAGCCATTCCACACATACAGCTATCAGAATTCTGTATCCCAAGAGCTGCCATTTTGGCCAATCTCCTTGACTAATTCTCTTTACACCCACTCATGAAGTCCCCACCAGTACGTTGCTGTTTACAGCATCTTCTCTTCTAATGGAATCGCTTGGGTCTCTAGAACTGGCAAGGCTGCTGTTACAGAGAAAACTAATTAAGCAGAAGAATTGTGCCCTGCAACGTATTACAGTTTGCAGAGAGAAAAGAGTTCTGAACTAGACAGACTGTCACACAATAAAAATATAGACATTTTTTTTGTTTTAGTTTTTGAATGAACTGTAGTGCTTACTGAAAAGACAAAACTGATCAAGAGGCATCTGTGACAAATTTAAAAGCCTACATTGGCTTTCTTACAAAGCTCTAACCAGCTACTTTCAATCCAGAGATGCAGTGCTTGCTAGTCAAGTCTCTTGTCCCGACAGCAACCAATCAAACTTCTCCATCCACTACCAGTCTTCTATGATTTTAACTTAACAGTTTTGCAGCATATGGTATTACTCTGTGCACAGGTCAAGCCTGTTTCACAAAGGACTGTTACGAGGTACTGAAATGTTAGCATTGTGCATCATTTTAATCCCCATAGCGCACATGCTTTTCAACAATCCCCTTCAAAGACAAATTTTCAAAAATGCTAACAACCCAAAACACAAAACCCAAGTGTGTTCATTAAAGCTTGATAAAAAAAATTACCTTCCTCTCATTGCTTTTCATTTCTCAACTGCAACAAAGGGCAACAATGTTTCTTTTCAGACTTCACAACTGGACTTCTGCCATTTTCAGACAGATACAAGAGTATACCTACTCACATACAGTAACATGATTACAGTAAAATCAAAAACCACAAAATAAAATAATGGTGAACATTCCATAAGCAGAATTTTAACTTTTGGTAAACATTTCTCCTAGGGTAAAGGCAAAACTATGCTGTACAAAATCATGTTAACATCTGCAGTAATAAGCCTTGTGTAGCTTAGCCTCAAGCTTAGTGTGCGGTCAGCCTTAACTATGCAATTTCGTAAAAAAATAAGTAGACAGAAGATTGTAAAGCCGTATGTCTTCTCTACTTCTACCCATTAGCAGATTCTTCCCTTGCAAAACAACATTCACGTGAAAAAAATTTACTGTGGCACTCAGCTGAAGGCAAACACACGTGTACGGGCAACAAGAGGTGTCAAGGTGACAAACGATTAAACGGGCTGCTTTCTTCTCCATGCACAGCAAGCTTGAGTGTTGTCAGCTTACGAGGGGGGTGCTGAGGGCTCTTACGAAGGTTGTCATCCATCTGCAGAGAAATAATGAGAGCCGGATCTGGCAAGCAGTAGAATACAGATTATAGCATTAGTCTTATTTGTCAGGGCTGCCATCATTAATGCTGGTTTGGGATATCTTTACCCTCTTACTTTAGGACCAGCCAAAACTGGTGCTTTGGTTTCCTTCCTCTCCCAAATATATGCTTGTTTTAGAGCTGCTATTCATTCCATTACATATGGTGCATCAAACCCATGGCAAATGGGTGTGCTTCTGCTCAAGTCACTTTGTCAAGATTACTGAAGGAAGCAACACTGCTACCTGTTCCTAAGAGGTAAAATTTTGTACAATAGCCAAATGCTGCTAGAATGGAGATCAAGAGTCAAACTGCTAACATCAATGGATGCTTTTTGTATGTTCAACACCATGCAAGAATAAACCTTTTCAAACCAGATATGTTCTGGAGGCACTGAGTAAATTTTTATTAGTTACAGATTACAAAAAGCACTTAATAAAGAACTGGGGATAACAGTTTTTCAAAGACAGGTTAAAATTAATCTCTGAATATAAATAATTAACATTTTCATAGGCAATCAATCTAATGCCCTATATGTAATGTGGTCTCAAAAGTTTAGTTAGTACAGAATAAACCACGGCATAGGGGAGATCTGTGGAGGATGTGTGGTCCATCCCATTTCCTCAAGGCAAGATCACCTTTACTTCAATCATGCCTGACAAAAGCTTGTGTAACCCATTGTTCAGAAGTTCCATAGCCACACTTCAATGCCAGAAAGAGGATCAATACCTAATGCTACAGAAGCTGATCATAGTTAATGATCTACTTCATGTACTAGTCTTTTTCAGGAAGAAATGCCTTCTATCTTTCCAATCAGAGTGTTCTGTCTGCATGAAAAGACTAATTCTTCTCAAGTATTTTTCGCATAAGTTGTACAGTTTTCAGCAGGTGCTGAGTGACAGCCTTAGAAACAAAGAACATAAGAAATAAAAGCAAGATGTAGAAAAAGCAGGAGTGTGACTACAGGTTAGTTATTACTGCATGCAGCTGGGAGCAAGGAAACCTGGTGATCAGTCTTAATTTGCAGGACCATTTCTGAATTTTGATCAATACATTTGCCTCCTCCTTTGCTGAGGAAAGATACCATCCCTCTATTGGTATGCACACCTGCAAGACAATGTTCTTTTGGCTGTATTAAAACCACTTTTTTAAGTACAAGGCTTCATTAATTACTCCTTCCAAGTAATGTAATATTCTTCCTGCCTCTCTACACAATGTAACTCAGTAGAAAAGAAGCAAAGTCCATTGTACAGTTGCAGTTGCCATGCAAGAATATCTGTGAACAAGTAACCACAAAAAGCAGAATAATTAGAGACTGAAGCAAAAGTAACCTTTTCAATCAAGTTGGATTCCTTATCTACAAGCTGTGTGAGTTTCTGCAGATTAGCATCTGCTGTATCCTGTCCAGCCGGAGAATGGCCTGGAGAGTGAAGGCAAAAAGACGAAGAGTGAAAAGGTATTTACAAAAGCTTTTAAATCCTTTCAAAATAAACACATATTGGAGATAAAGTTCATGCAGTATTTTCATGCAAAGAAGAATTTAAGTGAGAAAGCCACTCTGTGTGAAAAAAATAGTACTAAGCGTGAGCCATAAGATTTTGCCAATGCTTGACAGAATCTAAAACTGAGTATTTACCCTTGCTTTTAATTTTCAATCCTTTCTGCTGAACTTCAGAGGTTTCTCCACTTCACTTCCCACAAAAACTCTAGCATAAACTAAGTAAAACCTAATCTGCCTTGGCTCGCAGACGGAATCCTGGAGTACTAATCCCAACAGAAGTATATATGACAAAAAGGGGAAAGAAACACATCTTACCTGAGACACTTAATCTGAAGTAGCAAGTTAAAATATCATCACAGAATCGACACAGATTGGGAAGCTGTTTCAAGTGCTCTTGTAACTGTACCCTGGGGAAGCACACTTTATAAACTGGTGCAAGGAAACCAAACACAAAGGCATCCAAGGTGGTAGGCCTAAAAAGTGACAAAAGAAAACATTGAAGTGACTGAGGTAAGACAGTTAAGACTTTTACAACTTAACAGTTTTCTGTGTAGGTCAAACACAGCTCAGGACAGATCATACCTCTTCCATGATTCCATCTTTGCCTATCAACCTGGTAAACGCTTTGTAGCAACTATCCACTCATTTCAGCACCTCTGAACTAGAGATGTGCTAGCAAGCTGAAACACTAACTTCAGCATTAAAGCACAGTCATGTTGTCACATACACTGATAAACAAGCCACTCTAAAATGCATTTCTGGCACCACAAAAGTCAAGTTATATGCCAGGGGACCAAAATCCTCTCTCATGGAGTTGTCCAATTTCAGCAACTAAAGGCACAGATTATCCATTTTAGGACCTGCTGGCACTATGTTCTTGGCCCTATCTGTTTCCTGCTCTGCATATATACCACAGGAAGTGGAATGTTCCCAGACCTACGCTCTCCTCCCATAGGGGCACTAGTAATACCTCAAGCCTAAAGCATTTTTTGTACATACAAAGACAGGAGGTGACTGTGGCTAGAAAAGGGTTCTCTAGTGCACCTCACATTTTCTTAGCAGCTGTGGGCAGCATCTGCCTCTCTGTGGAAAAATGCTGGATAAGGGAGACACCACATTGCCTCAGTCTGAAGATCTTGTTTGTGGCCTGTTCGCTCATTCAGATTTATCTGAAAAGCAGTGTATCAGACATGAAACTACTGTGCACCACTTTTAAAATTCTGGCAGGTTAAATAAAAAGGAGTTCAAGTGCTCACAGAGTCATATGGTACGTGTTTTATTAGTCATCTACAAAAAGACCCCAACCAAACAAAAAAAACCCAAACCACACTCACGTATCTCCAAAGAAAAACTGAGATGTTCCCAATCTCTTCGACAGGAGATTTAGGCACTCCTTGGCATCCCTGTATATCTGATGAAACACAAGACTGTCTAAGAGCCTTAGGTGTAGCAAGGCTGGTATGCACAGCACCATTCATCAATCGGCAGTGTGCTACACTGTTTCAGTTTTTGCCTTTGACAGAACCAACTTACAAGTTCTTTACTACACAACACATACCTGTGCTTCCACTTCAGTGAGACTGTAGAGTGGAGGCCCTCCCTTGGTCAGCAAGATCCTGTTCAGTGCTTCCCTGGACATCTTTCCAGGAAGATACAAACTCAGTGGGAAGGCAATTCTTGAGGCAAACCATGGCTTTGTCACACTGCAGTAATTTTCGGCCTCAATCCAGAAAGTGTGCAGCTATATCAACACGAGGAAAAATATAACTGAAATTTCAATGAGAACAGTAGACATCTCATAAAACTTGCCATGTAAGACTTCTGTCAGAGAAGCAGAAGAACCAGGATTTATTCTAATTTAAGGCAATCAGGCTCCATAAAGTTATATACTAACCCTTTGAGTGGAGTATATAATTAAGGTGATAGCTACCTTCCAAATAAAGAAAAACACCAAAGATATGAAAAAGATCTATATGCATCTGCATAATATTATGTATATACTATGTACAGACACATACACTGTATACTGAAAATATATTACAATAAAAGTTGCAGACATACGGGAACAGGTTTGGAATTTCTTTAAATTTGGTTTGAAATTACATATAAATCTTAAAATAAAAGATAGTATGAAATGATGACTTTGAAACCAGGGTCAGCTGAAGAGAGGTAGCTTATGATATCATCTGGTCAGAATACTTTTTTCTGTACAAACTGAAACCAAAGTCAAGGGGATTCAATGTCTGTGGATTTTATAGTTCTAATGTAATTACACTGAAATGGTGAGAAAATGTGGCCATGTGTTATTTAAAACTGAAAAATTAAACTACTGACGGGCATTTAAATCTACCAAAGTTTTAACTGAACAGTTCAAAAGGCTTCCAGCTGTGTGGCTCTCCTCAGACATATCATATCTTATCAAAGCTTTTTCAAGAAAATCAAGTGAACCAAAACATGGCCACAATAAGCTGTTTCAGGATACTGTTTCCCCCCAAAAAAAACCCCGAGAAACCACCAAAGCCCCCTAACAAACAAAAACAAACAAAAAAGAAAACCCACCAAAATCAAACAACAACCAACCAACCAAAAACCCAAACAACCACAAAACAAAACAAATAAGCGACCTGTGGTGTTGTCCCTCGTGTGTGTCGTCCCCCCTCCCCTTGTAAGTGTCCTTTTAAAATGTCTTTCATAAATTTACTATTATTACTTGACATCCCACAAACACACACTTCTTTCCTTTTCAAATGATGCTAGGCAGTATTTCCAAAAATTGGACTAACAAAGCAAATACATTCCAGCCAGGACTGTGGCAGAGAGACTTTAGTGTCTTTCATGCTGGGCACCTCTTGTACCATTCAATTCCAAATATTCTGACCATTATAAAGTATTTATCAATATTTACCAGAGCTGGAAGCAGTTTCTCTTCAAGTAGTGCAATATATGCCAGTGTATCAGCTCCTTGTTTTGCAGACAATTCATAATCCGCATTATACTTCTACAAATTAAAAACAAAAACAACCACACAACACTAAACCCAAAACCCTAAAAATAGTGTTACAGGGAACCTTTCAAAAAAATGATCAATGCAAAGTTACTTCAAACTTAACAGCTATCAAATCAGTAAGTATAAAAACACTTTTGGGGACAGAAAGCGGTCACTCACTAGAATATCTTCCCTTACTCAGGCCAGCTATGTCAAACCTTGTTGCATCTCCCTTTTCCACTTTCCCATTCTTAGATCTTTGGGCCCTCCTATTCCCAAAATAACTCATACCTCCTTCCCATTTGTTTCCAAGCAAATATCCAGCCATACAGAGGCAATTTTTCAGTGCTTAGGGATGTAGCAAACCTCTGTTAAGTCCTCATCTTTATTTCTGAAGAAGCATCTGGCACTTCAGATGGTGTAAGCATAAAGAAAAAGGCATGCATTCCCATATTTTGCTTTTAATTAACATTCTAAAAGTTAAGGAATTGGATGCTAACAATGTAAGGGACCAAATGCACAGCTAAATTAATCCAGTTACAGCTGACTGAGTTTTTAATTCTAACACTGGATTCCTTTAAGATACATTAAAAAGGTTGATAAATTTTTGGGGGAGTGAGTAGATCTGTTTCATTAATTTATAAAGAAAGGGTCAGTACTGATACTTCAAGATATCTAAAAGGCAAGCATGTAATTGTTACACTTTAACTCAAAGAAGGTTTTTTTCCCCAACACTATGGAATCTTTGGTATTCAAATGAATACCAAATTCAAATTCAATTCAAATGAATACAAAACTTTCGTATTTGAATTTCAAAACAGCTATTTGAAATCTCATCTCAAATGCAGTTTTCAGATTCTGGTTTTTTCCCCCCCAAAGATTTAAAGTGTCACTACGGCATTGATCAGATCATCTGACTTTGTAGGAGGTGCATTTGTAATGTAAAAGCAGAATAGTGGTCTAGAGGACCACCTTGGAAATAAAAAGATGGTGCCATGGTTTACTAGACATCTTTATACTTCATGAAAAGAAAAAATCACACAGCTTTATTGTTTGGAAATAAAACATTAAGAGATCTACAAAAGGCAATAGATGTGGATCAAGAAACGCCTGCAGACATTTTTATGTTACAAGCTACAGATAAACTACACAGATTAAAAGCAATGCTGTATGTATTATCTTTCAGAAAAAAGCACTGGGAAATGACTACCCATTTAAGTAGTTAAACCTAGGCTGTGATATCCTAGGTTATGTCATAATGACATTAAAGATGTGATAATTACAAGCAGGGTGCTCAGCAACAAACTGCTCAGTTAAGGACAGGTTTTTGTCCTTTTCAACAAACATTTTTTCATGCCTATTTTTAATCTTTCACACAACTGACAATCAAACTTCAAACTGCAATTTCTTACCCACCATTTTGCAATTCTCATGCATATATGAAAAAGAGAAAAGCACTGGGTCTGAACTGAGTTTCCAGACTTTGGAAGCCAGTATCAATGTATACCGCGGGGACCTGCAGAGTCACTACTAGGCAAAGAAAACAAATCTACCTGCTTTCTTAAGAAGTTTAGTATTTTTGCTGGCTGAGAAATCACCTTGTCTTCTGATATGAGGACTGGTATATCTCCTAGAGGGCATAAATAATACAGTCAACAATTTATATCATAGAATCAGCTGGCTTGCAAAAGACCTCTGAGATCATCAAGTCCAACCCTTGATCCAACACTGCTGTGGTTACTAGACCATGGCACTAAGTGCCACATCCAGTCTAATCTTGAAAACCTCCAGGGATGGAGAATCCACCACTTCCCTGGGTAGCCCATTCCAATGTCTGATTACCCCCTCTGTAAATAATTTCATCCTCATAACTAACCCAAACCTCCCCTGGTACAGCTTAAGACCATGCCCTCTTGTCTTACTGACAGTTGCCTGGGAAAAGAGACCAAACCCCACCTGGCTACAACCTCCTTTCAGAGAGTTGTAGAGAGTGATGAGGTCTCCCCTGAGCCTCCTCTTTTCCAGGCTAAACAACCCCAGCTCCCTCAGCCTCTCCTCAGAGGACTTGTGCTCCAGTCCCTTCACCAGCCTTGTTGCTCTTCTCTGGACCTGCTCCAGCACCTCAATATCCTTCCTGAACTGAGGGGCCCAGAACTGGACACAGTACTCCAGGTGTGGCCTCACCAGTGCTGAATACAGGGGAAGAATCACTTCCCCGGACCTGCTGGCCACACTGTTCCTGATCCAGGCCAGGATCCATTGGCCTTCTTGGCCACCTGGGCACACTGCTGGCTCATGTTCAGTTTCCTGTCAATCCAGACTCACAGGTCCTTTTCTGCCTGGCTGCTCTCCAGCCACTCTGTCCCCAGCCTGTAGCGCTGCAGGGGGTTGTTGTGGCCAAAGTGCAGGACCATCCACTTGGCCTTATTGAATCTCATCCCGTTGGAATCAGCCCAACTCTCCAGTCTGTCCAGGTCCCTCTGCAGAGCCCTCCTGATCAGCCTTCCAGCTGATCGACACTCCCCCCCAACTCGGTGTCATCTGTGAATTTGCTAATGATGGACTCAATCCCCTCATCTAAATCATCAATAAAGATATTAAATAGAACTGGGCCCAACACTGATCCCTGGGGGACACCACTAGTGACCGGCTGCCAACTGGATGCAGCACCTTTCACCACCACTCTCTGGGCCCAGCCCTCCAGCCAGTTCCTAACCCAGCACAGAGTGCCCCTGTCCAAGCCGTGGGCTGCCAGCTTTTTCAGAATGCTGTGGGAGGTGGTGTCAAAGGTGTTGCTGAAGTCCAGACAGACTACATCCACAGCCTTCCCCTCATCCACCAGGCGGGTCACCTGATCATAAAAGGAGACCAGGTTGGTCAGGCAGGACCTGCCCCTCCTAAACCTGTGCTGGCTGGGTCTGATCCATTGTCTAATCCTCCATGTGCTGTGTGACTGCACTTAGGATGATCTGCTCCATAACCTTGCCAGACACTGAGGTCAGGCTGACAGGCCTGTAGTTTCCTGGGTCCTCCTTCTGGCCCTTTTTGTGGATCGGTGTGACATTCACCAACTGAATGAGTTCTAACATAACTAGAAAGCAATCAGGCACTTTATGTACTTTCCTTTTCTCAATACCATGCTCTGATCTTCCTAACATGTAATAATAATAATGGCCAGTCTTCGCGAGCGAAGATTTGGGAAAGGTCATTAACCCTTCAAGCCTGCACAGTGGATTTTTTAGGTGAGACACAGCGTGCGCTGAACTGAGCCCACCCTTTAATCCTGAGGTTCATCTGCCGGGGCCGA
>NW_016690202.1:1110681-1112213 GCF_001604755.1 Lepidothrix coronata | reverse complement strand
GAACCCGGGTCGCAGCGGTGAGAGTCCTGCACCCTAACCACTAGACCTCCAGGGGCCCCTAACATGTAGACATGAACTTTTACACAGCAGGGGAGCTCCACCAAGGTCAGAAGTATGCTTAGTCTACCAAGGCCATCACTAATAACAGAACATAAAAAATAGCAACAAAAAATCAGATTGAAGCCAATGTTTTCTGCTAGGTACTCAGTACTTTGAGAACCAGGCTACTTGTCTGGAATTCACATGTTCATCTTAAGACAAAAATTCCAACTCAGTCCAACTGCCTCCTCAACGCATTCACCTCAGGGCCTCTTCCTTCCACTCCAGTTTTTTTCCTGTCCTTCCTCTCCAAATCCATTTTAACCACCTGTTTTGTCTAGCCTTGCTACAACCACTGCCCAAGCTACCACAGCATAACCATGAACTACTCAAGAACTAAGTATTTCCTTTATGACAGAACTTTACTGGAAGCCTTTACTCATGAGATTGCCAGATCAAAGTGTCTGTAACAGGGGCTATCTTACAGCACGTTCACAACATAACTGCCTCAATAAGCCCAAAAGGATTGTGCTGCTAACTACTATTAAAGTATCAACTATCACCAACATTTACTATTTGGATTGATTTTTTAATGGATTTTATGTATTTTTGCTATGAGGAAAGCCACCAAACTTTTAGCAAGTACACCCAGCTAGTTCTTGGTATTTGCTCCTAACAGAAAACAACACACTGAAAAGCAAGAGCTAAAGGATCAACTTCTGTATGAATACAGTAATGGCTAAACTGATGATGTGGTTAAGTATAAACGACAGAATACTTTAACCCTGCAGCGATGTTACCTCTCTGAAATACACCAAGACAATAACTTAAATGCTGAGCAAACAAGCAATGAGTAGGAGCATCCAACACAAAGAAGTCATCTCTGACACCTCATATTCCATTTTTTCTGAGTGAACCACTCTAATTCAGCACAGTGCTAAACATCCCAGTTAGTGTAAGGTATACTCGCTGAAGCTCACATTGCACTTACAACTATACCAGCCCCTTAAATTATGTATAATTAAAGAGCTATTTCCACATACAAGTCTGGTTACTATCATTATAAATGTGCAAAGTGTTAAAAACTTAAAAATTTGCTTTCAGTATACCATCAATTTAGACTGCCTGAAAGAGTTATGTACTTGGCACTACTGCTTTGTTGACGGTCTGCTGCTTCACCTATATACATTTTAATAAATTGTCCTTTGAAGCACTTTATTTATGTCTTCCATTATTTTATTCCCATAAATTCATCACACTTGGTCCTGTGAAGTCATTTAACTGGGGCAGGCTGCACTCATTAGCACAAGCCCAATGCAAATACAGAAACTGGAACGTTCATCTATAGTGCAGCCGTAACTAAAAGAATACAGACTGCAAAGACGGTACCTTTTGGAGCTTTCCAGGACCTACTTATAGTATTCACTGTCAGGGGAGCACCAGAAAATTTGGCGTAAGCCTGCAATAAAGATTGGGAGAGACAAGGGTTAAAT